>NW_026294458.1:37398899-37706399 GCF_007827085.1 Peromyscus californicus insignis
ATACTTCCTGAGGTTAGTAACAGGCATTAGATATGGAATGCCATTTGCAGCTGTCAAAGATGTTTTGAGGAAGAGTTGTCATTGAATATGAATATTAATTATTTTATGTAAAAAACAGTTATCCTCCATTTAATTTTGTAGTGCAGGAACTTTGAGAGAATATTTTTAGCAGTTACAGAAATAAGGTAATATTTCAGTATATGACGTTTGAATGACACCATAGTCAGGTCTCATCAGCGTCATTAAAAGTACTTGAAAGCATTAAGAACATTCCCAGAATTTTAGTAGTAAAGGAGCCATATGGTTTTAAAGCAAGTTTTCATAACAATTACTTCTGGAACTATATTTTAAATTTTTAAGTTATTGATTTATTGATATAATCTGTGTATTGGTATTTTACCTGTATACATGTCTATGTGAGGGTGTCAGATCCCTGGAACTGTAATTACAGGTAGTTATAAGTTGCCTTTGTGGGTGCTGGGAATTGAACCCAGGTTTTCTTGAAGAGCAGCCAGTGTTCTTTACTGCCAAGACAGGCATTTCCCTTTTCCTGTTATGCTTTTCTTCAAAAATATATTTTATTTAGTACCTAAAATTTAATTGTGTGTTATATGTGACTAAAATATGTTACCAGATCCTTTATTTAAAATTTTATCTCTAAAAAAGGTTGAAATAATATTTCATTTTTTTCTCTGATATAGAGACAATATACCACTGAAGTATTAATAGGTAAAAAGAGTCATTTTATTTTACTTTTATACATCTCAGTTTGCCTCACTGAACATTGTAATGGTAGAAATAGAATTTTATGGACTTTATTTTAGCCCCCTTAATAGACTTAAATCTGTAACTGATTCCAAAATTGTGTTCAACTATTACTATCTTTTCATTGATTACATGGAAATACAACGGTATGATCTTCTTGATGTGACTTATTCTGTCTGTGCTACTGGAGACCAAATAAAAGTTCTTGTGCATGGGATACCTATGCTGTATGACTCAGCTATTTCCACAGCAAAGTATTCTCTTCTTATTTTTTAAAAATGTTGTGGGTGTGTGTGTGGTAGTAGAGTGATAATCTGTGAAGGCCAGAAGGAAGCACTGAAGCTCCCGGAGCAGGAATTACATGTATTTATGAGAAACCCAATGTGGCTACTGGGAACTGAACTTAGGTCATCGGGAAGAGCAAGAAGCACTCTTTTTTTAATTACTTTATAATTAACTTAATTTCACATATCAGTCATGGATTCTCCTATCCTCCCTCCTCCCACCCCCAAGGCCTTTCCCAAACCCACCCCCCATTTCCACCTCCTCCAAGGCAAGGTCTCCCCTGGGGAGTCAGCCCAGCCTGGTAGACTCAGCCAAGGCAGGTCCAGTCTCCTCCTCCCTACACCAAGACTGAGCAAAGTGTCCCAGCATAGGCTCCAGGCTCCAAAAAGCCAGCCCATGCATCAAGGACAGGTCCTGGCTCCACTGCCTGGGGGCCTCCCAAACAGGAAGCATTAACAGTTAGGCCATCTCTCCAACCCATGTGTTCTTGTGCTAACTTCATCATCATTTTATTACTTTCATAGACAATAAAACTGAGTAGGTTATGAAATAGAAGTAGAGGCTTTTGCAATAAACAGCCTGCCTCAAAGTATGTATTCTGTAGATATTTGTAACATGAGGGAAATATTCTATTATTACTTTTCATCACAACAGTCATACTTTTTTATGATTCCTAAAGATGTCTACCCAGAAGTTCAGGTCTGGGAAATGAATGTTGTACATATAGAAAAGGATTGGGGTGGGCTCAGTTCTAGAGTGATGAACAGCAATTTACAAAGCACTAGGTTCAATCCATAACATGAATAATAAATGATAATATGAAAATGACTACATGTCGGGGAAGGGGATCCAAACTTGCTTGGTTGTCATATCAAATCTTTCCCTTATGTGCTATACTACATTTTCCAAGTTACTTAGATTTCTAAACCATTTATAAAACAAAGATGATATTTACAATAGGACCTCTTTTCATAGGCACATTGCAAAGTCAGTATATATGAAGCACATGGACAATAAAATTACCATTTTTAGATGCATGAGTGATGTTGTCTCTCTAGAATTACCTCTAACTACATCACAGGGAGAATTTTTGTACTATCTCTGTTTAGCTTATGTAACAGTAAAGTAACCTTAAATCCTTCAGAATTTACTTAACACTTTATTCTACTTTTATTTCATGGGGCTGATTTAAAGGAAGAGACTAAGACAAAAGTGGGTGGAAAGAGGCCATGATTGCTTATTGTCATTATTCCTCCCACACTCCAAGAAAAGACATGGACACCTGACCAAATAAAACAAAGAAGCTAATCATGATTATTATAGATGGGAATGAGTTTGGATCGGCTATAATGTCTGGAAATGTATTTCTTTCAATCAACCAAGAATATGAACATATTCATTACAATTCAACATTTGTAGGATATTCACCTTGGTAAGTCTCTCCATGATGTATCATTAAGGTCAGTGTATTATTTATAGATTTACATAGAACAATTTTCATTTGATATATGAATCTTGTCATTCAACACTTTCAGCTGGGGAGAATTTTAAGACAACCCAAACACTGTAAGTCCATGATCCATAATGCAATATGAACATATTGCAAACAGTTCTTGAAAGGAAGCAAATGTAGGATCACAAAGAAATCCAAACGGGCTGATTCCTCAGTGGTCACTATGTAGGAAAATAATTATCTACACAGTTCTTTTTCTTATGTTGCACAGTTATTCCTTACTTCTTTGAGTCTGGTGCTCTGTTATTTTTCCTTTCAAACTGATGATTTAATGAATAACAATAGCCTAACATCCACTGCATCGCAAACTCAGGCTAGCTCTCCCTCTCTCTTTTCACATTAGGTTATATATAGGGCTTCAGTAACTCTTTCTCTGTTGACTACGAGGATTCATCTCAACCCTCTATCAGGACTATGCCGATGCGACGCTGGAAGCTACAGTGTGTCAGAAAGACAAAGGAGCCCTCACCAATGTACCAAATAATCACAACTAGGAACTAAACCTGAATGTTCTTTCCTTTCCCACGACATGTTGGTAAACAACATCACATAGATCCACAGGTGTGTCTTCTGGGAGAAGGTTCCTGAATAATGCTAACTTAGGGATGTTTGACTACTTACTATATTGCTTGTTGATATCCTTGGACTTACAAAAGTCTGCTACTGAATAAGCTACCTTATTTTCCTGTAATATGCCTGCCTGGCCTTGTGGTTTGATTTATCTGACAAGATGTGTGATTGCAGAATGATTTGATATTCTTTGTTCAGATACTCTACACCAACCATAGATCAAGAATACAATGTAAACTGATTTTCCTAAGCAAAATATGTGTTTGGTGAGTATGACCTAAACTTATTATTCTAGAGAATTTAAGAATCTGAATGGAATCACCCAAATTATATTTCAGAAATTCTCACAGTGTAATCATATATCACAAATGCATGTAACATCAAGCAATCTGTGTTGCCACTTTCTCCAAGATATTTTGTCCATTCCTATCAACTCTAAATCTCTTGTAAAACCTTCTTTTTGTGTTATGGGACATATTACAAGCTGGGGTCCTTATAGGAAACTCAGTAAATAAAATTTACAGTATCACTATATCTAGTATATTGTTCCTCAAATACTAAGAGACTATTAAATGGTGTATTGCTGTCTTTTAGTTTAGGAGGTATCAAGTATTTTCTTTTCTAAGACAAATGTCCCTACCTGATAAAACTTTTAAAACCTTCAGCAATGTGAATGGCTCTGAATTTTTGGAGGCTTTATGCACTATCCATCGCCATTTAAGTATTCTTATTGAGGTCTTTAGAGAAAATATCATTTCAGGTATCATATCACATCAACATTATGTCATTAAATTATAGAACCTATGAAATGCCATGAAGAAAATCTAGATTACCAGGTTACCTTCAGAGTTACTAAAGAGTAGAAACTTAAGCATGGGAACACATGTTGATCATTAATTATTTTTTGGTGCTACAATATAAAAAACACACTGAATGATCATGTCATCTACTGAAACTGTAAATATGTGTGTGTGTGTGTGTGTGTGTGTGTGTGTGTATGTGTGTGTGTGTGTGTGTGTGTGTGTGTGTGTGTGTGTGTGTGTGTAAATGTATTAGCACAAAACAAGTGAGCTCAAGAAGATGTAAGGAATTTGAGGCCTTGTGTAGTTTGGAGAGAATGTCAAATCATCCTCGATGTAATACAATGTACTAATTTGTCAAAAATCTGTAAATCCAGTCACCATGCAATTTGCTAATTTCAATTTGTTATTTGCACAAGGTTACATGTAATGTAGCATGAATCTTAAAAAGATCTTATTAACAAAAACAAACCTGGAGCCAGGTATTGGGGTGAATGCTGGAAGATCAGAGAAGCAGAACAAGCCACAGCCACCTCACCTTGCCAATTCCTCAGCTGATCCTGTTTCCTCAGACTGGAAGCCTCTGAGTCCTCATCCAGAATCTCAGCTGCTCAAAAGCCTAAAAGCTTAACCAGCTCTAGTTCCTGATTTTCATGCCTTATATACCTTTCTGCTTTCTGCCATCACTTTCTGGGATTAAAGGCATGAGTCACCATGCCTGGCTGCTTCCAGTGTGGCTTTGAACTCACAGAGATCCAAATGGATCTCGGCCTTTAGAATGCTAGGATTAAAGGCTTGTGCTACCACTGTCTAACCTCTATGTTTAATATTATGGTTGTTCTGTTCTCTGGCCCCCAGATAAATTTATTGGAGTGCACAATATATCAACCACAATGTAATGTTTGTATGTATAACTTAATATATGTGTACAGATGGGTGCACCCATTTACATAACACCTTGAGTCACAGTAACCATGGGGTAGAAATGATTCAGTTTATAATGATAGGGGATGGATACACAGAATATTGTTGCATAAAACACAGAAGACAATTATGAGAATCTTACACTAAGTGAAATAAATGCCTCACAAAAATAAAATACTACATTATTTAACTTGCTAGAAATATTTATAATCCACAATTCAAAGAAAGAGTAAACAGATTATGCCTTCCAGATAGAAAGGGGGAAAACAGGAATTTATTTTTCAGGATATAAAATTTTAGATATAGCTTGTATCACCATATGAGTATACCCTTCACTGTTGAACTGTTTACTTAGAAATTTTTAAAATGGGGGAGAAAGAAGAGGGATGAAAGGGGGATTAGTGGTTGGTATGAAAAATGAATAAAAAAAATTCTTAATTAAAAAAATTAAATTAAAAAAGAAATCTTTAAAAGGATGCATTTTATGTTTCTACCATTATTAAAGTATTTGCATGAATATTCCAAAGTATGAAAATAGACATGGGTGAATTCTTTCAAAATTTAAAGTTGGTAATTATTTCTCCTTATGACCTAAAGCTAAAAGATATGAAAAGAAAAATTAATAATTGTGATGACATTAATAAATAAACATTAAATAAATTTTCTGTAAGGGCAAACATAGCCACACACAAGAAAAACCCAAGAACAGAGAAAAAAATGGAAATATTGCCATTTGGGATTTTAAACTTGGGCAAAAAGCTCATCTGCTGACATAAAAACTGATGTTTATCGCTGTGATGCTGTGCGTCTGTATGAAGAATCAAAGTACCCCCCATTTCAAGCAAGCCCTTCACCCCAGTTTGAAACTGGTCTGAGTTTCAAAATTCTCAGAGCTGCTGACATAGGTCAAAGGACAAAGTCAGGATGTTTGAAGAGCCATCTGGTAGCAAGTGATTAACCACAGAATGCCCCAGTGCTGGAAGTAGTCTATAAAGTTTAACAAACAGCCGGTTAAAATTACAAAGTAAGTTAACACAGAAATTCTGAAAAACCCCTAAAACTTGAGCCAATCAGAATTGTACCCGTCCTCGCACCCCTAAATGATGTAACCTTGTGGTTTTTGCCTTTAAAAACTGAGCTTGCAGAGGGGCGGGCACCTCCTCTAGTCTCCACTGTGTCAGGGTGCTTGACTGAGGTCCCTGCCTTGGCTTGAATTGAAATAAACATTGCTTTTGCATTTTGGTGAGTTTGTGTCTCTGGTGGTCTCTTCGGGGGTCTTGCGCCCAGGGTACAACACTGTATGCTAATAAAGTTAGGAAGAAATAATAAAGAATTCAATAAAAAGCAAGAACAAAACATGAGGAAACAGCTACAGCAAATTAACAGTACCCCAAAGTAAAAATCCTCATGTTTTGTTGCTGGAGGTCCAAAATTGCATGCTCCTTAATGACAGAACCTGGCAGTATCTTGTGAAGTTACAGAAATAACTTTGATGCAGCAATCATACAGCTAAAAATTTTCCGCTAAAGATTTACAGGTCATGTGTCGCATAAAATTATTGATTATCCTACTATTTGTAACAGCAATAATAAAACTAATTCCAATTATCAGTCAGAAAGACTTGCTTAAACACAAAAGGGTACATTTGTATGATTTCATTGATGTGACATAATAAAACAAGCAAACAAACGGAACAGGTCCAAAGCACAACGTGTGAGTAGACAGCCGGCCTGCAGAGCTACAAGTGGCTTGTGTTGATGATGTTGATAAGCTGAATGGCTAGGTGAATACTGATTGAGATGCATAATTCAGACTTATGCACTTCACTACGCATTTAAGAATTCAATTCTGAAAGTTTTTAAACAGGAAGGATGTAATAAAAGAAATGTGGATGAAAATATCCATAAAGAAATTAAACCTTTCTTTGGCCCACCCTAATACCTACCCCATCTAGGACCTGCTGGAACTACTGAAAGGAATGATTCTGTGTAACTGTATGTGCAGAATCTCCATAACTTAGGGATGCCACAGTATATCTGAGAGGAGTTTCAATGAGGGTCCAGTGATGATGGTGTACCAGAAATCAGAGGCCTTGAACTAGACTTATGATTCATTGCAATGAACACTTGCAAGTAAACCTGATTGGACAAAAAGGGTATATTGTGTGATACCCTGTGGCTCCCAATGCCACCAGGACAAATGAAAATGTGTGGGAGACTGGGGGTAGATGGAGGAGTAAAGACGGTTTTGTAGTTGTTTGTTTTTGTTTTTATTTGTTTGTTGCTTACTTGTTTTGGTTTGACTTTTTAAAATTTTCTTTTGGAGGGCACTGCAGGGGTGAGGGGAGGAAATGGCAGGACTGGAAGGTGAGTGGAATTAGGGTGCATGATGCAAAATTGCCAGAGAACAAATAAAGAAATTATGTTAAATAAAAACGCAACATTACAAAACACTTTCTTGCACTTATTTGTCACTAGATCAAAGATAAAAAGGAGAGCTAATAAGGCTGCAGAGAATAACAGATTTATGCACTGCAGCTGAGAGGGTAAAGTGGAACAACTCCTGAAATCTATGGCAAGTGTCTGAAAGAGGAAATGGTGTCAGCACATGATCCTCCAAACTAGCCTTCCTGAATACACTCAAGAGAAAAAAGCTGTGCACGGTGGCCGGAGTGTCTGAAGAGGATGGGAGGAAAATGGATTTCACCAATGAGCATCCACAGAGTGTCATTTCAGGTTCTAAATAATGATGATGGGTGGATAATTTTACATATGTACCCAAAACACTCCTTTATATACTTTACATATTTTAACTATACACAATGTAAAAACAGAGCCATTGTCCTATATCAAGAAAGTGAATGAGTACTTTCTACTTCAGTAGTTTCTGGATTTTTTTTCCCTACATTTTGTTAAGGAAATATACATTAATTTGTGTCTAGTGTACTTTCCACTGTGTTGTCCACATATTTTGTCAGGTCATTCATTGTCTTTTCAAGATTTAACGAAGGATCTTGATTTGACAGAATAACTGACAAAGTGAATAGCGGTCATACCCATTGAGTCTAAGATGAACCCAATCTACTCTTCATCTTTATTCACACTCTATTAGAGAGATATGCAGCTAAATTAAAATTTTAAGTTATGCATGAGTGATGTTAATCCAGGTGACAAGCTCAATCTTCCGATAATAACAAAACTTTTAGATCTTAAGAGAGCCAGGAAAGAAATATAAACATTCATACATGTATACATGGTGAATATATTTGTGTTCGACAAAATTCAATTTATAATATGATGAATATCTGCATATAACTGATTCACAGGTATGCATTATAAATATTATTTATGAATATTTTTAAGCACCCCAAATCAAGTGACTGAAAGAGTAGTTAAAATGATTTCTAGAGTTTAAAACAAATCTTGACATAAAAAATAAATTTATGGTTAATTGCTTCCAACTGATAAAAAATAACTCAAACTACTTCTTTTTTACTTTGTTTAGGTTTCTTTTAGTTACAATCAATGAATCAGAATCAAAATCAAACTTGACAATAACTTAATAATGAATATAGTTTGGATATACCAAATAGAACCAAAGAGATATTTCTAAAAAAATTCTTGAGACAATGAAGTCTCCTTATGCGGACTTGTAAAGTCAAGGGAAATGCAATTTTGTCCTTCCTGTGCTATGTTTCTGTCTTGCCTTGAGCACGTACAGTGTAAAACAATTAGTCAGATGACTTGCACGGGAAATATATCAGCCCTTCTTGACTTTGGATTTGACTTTGGAGGTTGTAGAAGGGAAGATATTAAAATGGCAATTATTTATCTAACTTTTGCAAAAACTGCAGGGACAATAAAATATCAAGCTCTTCCTGTAATCAAGAGGCCAAAATGCAACTAGAATGTCAGTAAGTTCTCAGTTTATTCTACCTTTTGTGTTGTGTGTAATAACCTTGACGCTGTTTTAAGGCTCGGCAAACTCCAAACTGTAGACTTTTTGAAGCCGCTCCGATATTTCCAACAGTGCCAAGCTTCTTCTAATTCCATGTTTTTCCCTCCAGTACAAACGTGGACAGCTGGCTGACAGCTCCAGAGAACCTCCTACTCTAATTAAGTATAAGATGATTCTCTCCAATGGTGCATGCTGCTCTGTTTAATATCAGCAAGTGACATTCATGATGACCTTTTATATTCAGTAACAAACTATTTCAGGAAGACTCAGCTACCTAAAGTAACAAGTAATAAGCCTCCCACATCACAATGAAGTCATGATAAAAAAAAGAATTAATATTGGCAGTTCAGTTTTGTCACAATAGCCAAATTCCAAATTTGTATTTAGAAGGCTGTAAAATCAATTTTAAATTAAATATCAGTAGGGATCCTTCTTAAAGTATTTATTTTCTCTTATTATATACTGGGACATACTGTTGTATGCTATAATTTGTTTTAATCAATACACGGCCCATGTCTTTTTGTGTGTCTGTGTAATGGAGCAAGCCAATATCTCCCTTTTTGCAAGAAACTAAAGTAGAATGTATCAGCACTCGGACAATTCTAAAGTAACACTCATTGATTTCTATTACATTTCCAAATAACACAGTTCAGACCCAATGACCACCGCTCAGTCCTGATATTATTTGGCCTAACAATTATGGTCTCTCCTAATCCTTTTGTCTTTCAAACACTGTGCTCTTTTGTTTCCAAAAATCCTATCTTTGTGAACCTCCTAAATTTCTGGTCTTTCTTGCAGTCTCTTTTTCAGTTTGTATATCCAGAGCTCTTAAAACATGAAATTTCGGGGGGCTGGAGAGATGGCTCAGAGGTTAAGAGTACTGGCTGCTCTTCCAAAGGTCCTGAGTTTAATTCCCAGCACCCACATGGTGACTCACAACTATCTGTAATAATAAGATCTGGTACCCTCTTCTGGCAAGCAGGCATACATGAAGGCAGGACACTGTATACATAATAAATAAATAAATCTTAAAAACAAAAACAAAACAAGACTATTGGATTTTCTTAAAAAAAAAAAGTTGGGCGTGGTGACAGACACCTTTAATCTCAGCACTCGGGAGGCAGAGGCAGGCAAATCTCTGTGAATTCGAGGCCAGCCTGGGCTAGCAAGTGAGTTCCAGGAAAGGCATAAAGCTACACAGAGAAACCCTGTCTCGAAAAACAAACAAACCAAAAACTTGTATTTTCCCTTGCCTGCTTCCTGGAATCTCTCCTCTATGTAAATTACTCCAGTCTTTGGTCTTTAAACCACAAGTACTTGTTTATCCCTTCCCTATATCACTCCTTGATTTCTGAATAAAGGGTCTAACTGCCTACTTTGTATTTCCTATTGGATATGCATTAAAAATCTCAGACTTCACTTTGATAAAGTAGCTCTTTTCATAGTTCTCCCAACTTAGATAAAAATAAAATGTATCATTCTTCTTCCCCAGCCCCAAACCTGGGTATCTGCAGGGAATCATGGAGTTGGCTTAGTCTAGCTGCATTGAGAGGCTTGCATCATAGGTTTCTCAGGTTAGAATCCATAGCTCCTAGGGCACAATGTGCCTTTCAGTACCTGAGAAACTGATGCATTCCCTCAGGCAGTGAAGCATTTAGGTCACTTTGTGTTTCTCTGTATGTTCCCCTAGTAGTCAAGGAAGCATGGAAACTTGACAGGAAAATTGGTCTTAGGCATTAATCTTGTGTACCCTATATAGCTTGCAAACTTCACAATATTCCAGCAACTACAGTTGTATTCACCCTAACAATTGATTATATTCTGTTTCTAATAAAGGTATAGAAAGTCTGATTGCTCTCAAAAAAATTGTCACAGCCTTGGTTGTGCTGTGGCCTTTCCATCATGGCGTGATTTCATTCCTAGAAGCCATATCAGATGACCTTGGCCCTGTAAGTAGGTGCAAGGGCTTACATGTTTCTTCTTCTAACACTCCAAACTAATATGAGTTCCAACACTTGCCATTATGTCATGGTAACCCTGGTTTAATCCATCAGCATTTCTCATTTCTAGTTGATCTCTTGCAGTTTACCTTCAAAATGACAACTGGAATTCATTTCTTCTTTTGTAGCCCAGACACATCACTGTCTACTTTCTCCTGTCCTACAGAAAAGCCAAAATCATCATTAGGAACCAGAAGATCCCACGTGATCTAATCACTGGTTATTTCTCTGACTTTCTCTTCTGTGTTTTGGTCTTTCCCATTCTGACTCTTCTTTGAGACAGTTTGTAGTTTGTGATTGATATTTGTTCATTTATTTTATTGGTTTGTCATTTTCTTATTGTTCTATAATTTGACAGAAGACATTCTTGTGTCCCCTTTGCTATTTTTAACATAAATTTAAGGATTCTTTAAATAGTATTTCTAGCTTGATGTAATACTTCCAACAGGACAAATGCCATCAGGCAAATATGGCTTCTCCCAGAGAGACAAGAATAGCTCATGAGGACAGATCAAAGATGACTCCAAACCAAGTCTGGCTCAGTAAGTCAGTGGGGGCTGTGTGTGTGTGTGTGTGTGTGTGTGTGTGTGTGTGTGTGTGTGTGTGTGTGAATGGCTTTTTCTGAAAATATCTCTGGCCATAAGAAATGGAACTTTTCTGGGTCTGTGAAGTGTAACATGGTTACCCTGAAGTGAAGGACCTATATGACAAGAACTTTAAGTCCCTGAAAAAAGAAATTGAAGAAGATGTCAGAAAATGGAAAGATCTCCCATGCTCGTGGATAGGCAGGATTAACATAGTAAAAATGGCAATCTTACCAAAAGCAATCTACAGATTCAATGCAATCCCCAGCTAGGGGAACTCTCCTCCACTGCTGGTGGGAATGCAAGCTTGTACAACCACTTTGGAAATCAATATGGTGCTTTCTTAGAAAATTGGGAATCAATCTCCCCCAAGATCCAGCTATACCACTCTTGGGCATATATCCAAGGAATGCTCAATCATATCACAAGGGCACTTGCTCAGCTATGCTCATATCAGCATTGTTTGTAATAGCCAGAACCTGGAAACAACCTAGATGCCCTTCAACTGAAGAATGGATAAATAAAATGTGGTACATATACACAATGCAATACTACTCAGCAGAGAAACACAATGACATCATGAGGTTTGCAGGCAAATGGATGGATCTAGAAAAAAAATCATCCGGAGTGAGGTAACCCAGACTCAGAAAGACAAACATGGTATGTACTCACTCATAGGAGGATACTAAATGTGGAACAAGGATGACTGGACTGCTACTCACAACACCAGGGAGGCTACCTGGAAATCAGGACCCCAAGAAAGACACAGGGATTGCCCAATGACAGAGAAATGATGAGATCTACATGAACAGCCTGGATGTGAGTAGGGGTAATGAAGGGCGAGGGTCGAGGGAAAGAGAGCTTGGGGGAGCGGGAGATCCCAGCTGGATCAACAACAGAGAGGGAGAACAAGGAATAAGAGACCATGGTAAATGAAGACCACATGAGAATAGGAAGAAGCAAAGTGCTAGAGAGGCCCACAGAAATCCACAAAGATGCCCCCACAATAGACTGCTGGCAATGGTCGAGATACAGCCCGAACTGACCTACTCTGGTGATAAGATGGCCAAACACCCTAATTGTCGTGCTAGAAACCCCATCCAATGACTGAGGGAACTGGATGCAGAGATCCACGGCCAGGCCCTGGGTGGAGCTCCTGGAGTCCAATTGGCGACAAAGAGGAGAGTTTATATGAGCGAGAATTGTTGAAACCAAGGTTGAATAAAACACAGGGACAAATAGCCAAACAAATGGAAACACATGAACTATGAACCAATGGCTGAGGGGCCCCCAACTGGATCAGGCCATCTGAATAGGTGAGACAGCTGATTAGCTTGATCTGTTTGGGAGGCATCCAGGCAGTGGGACCAGGACCTGTGCTCAGTGCATGAGTTTGCTATTTGAAACCTGAGGCTTATGCAGGGTCGCTTGGCTCAGCCTGGGAGGAGGGGACTGGACCTGCCTGGACTGAATCTACCAGGTTGACCTCAATCCTCGGGGGAGTCTTTGCCCTGGAGGAGATGGGAATGGGGGGTCGACTGTGGGGAAGGTGGGTGGGGCGAGGGGGGAGAACAAGGGAATCCATGGCTGATATGTAGAATTAAATTATATTGTAAAATAAAAGAAAAGAGATATAAGAACAGTTAGCAAGAAGCCTGCCATGGCCATACAGTTTGTAAAAAAAAAAAAAAAAAAAAAAAAAAAAAAAAAAAAAAATTCCACTTGAAAAAAAAAAAAGACTAATTAGGGCTCTAAGGGGAACATATGGATCTCCTTGGGAAGGGGAAAGAGAATAGATTTTGGGGATGGGAACAGGAGGGATCTGGTGTGAGGACTGGAGGAAAAGAGTATGGAGACAAACAACTAGAATTGGAGGACATTTGCAGGAGACATGTGAAAGCCTAGTCCTAGTGTGTGGTGATATTTTGTGTATGCTTTAATAAATAAAGCTTGCCTGAAGATCAGAGGGCAAAGGTAGCCACTAGTTAGCCATAGAAGCCAGGCAGTGGTGGCACACACCTTTAATGCCAGCACTAGAGAGGTTGATATGGCTGAGCAGAGAAAAGGAATACAAGGCAGGAAGAGACAGGAGCTCAGCCCCCTTTGAACTGAGGAGTTGGCAAAGTGCGAGCTGGCTGTGGCTTGCTCCTTTGTCTCTCTGATCTTTCAGCGTTTACGTGATATCTGGCTCCAGATTCTTTATTCAGACCCATCAGGATTCATGGTACACTAGTGCAGTAGAAACTCCCAGGAGTCCGAGGGTGGAGATCCTAGCAAGGACTCCTAGTAGCGGAGGATTTAGAGCCTGAGCTGGCTATCCCATGTAACCAGGAATGGTTTCCAGTCATGGTACAGGGACATCAATCCAGTCACAATACCTTCAACCTACTGTCTATCCTGAATGCAAGATGTACTCGGGCAATGCAAGCTCGGAACTTATGGGAATGGCCAACCAACGACTGGTCCAATTTGAGGTCCATACCAATTAAGGGGGCCCATGCCCAATATTTCCTGGATGAGCAGGAACTGGTGGCTGGATGACTCAAAGACCTATGATAGAAACAAAAAGAAATCATTAAAATGATTCTTTTTTTTTTTTAATTTATTTTAATTTATTTTGCAATACAATTCAGTTCTACATATCAGTCACGGATTCCCTTGTTCTCCCCCCTCCCGTCCCCCTCACCTTCCCCCCAACGCCCCCCCCCCCCATTCCCATCTCCTCCAGGGTAAAGCCTTCCCCACAGACTGAGGTCAACCTGGTAGACTCAGTCCAGGTAGGTCTAGTACCCTCCTCCCAGGCCAAGCCAAACAATCCTGCATAGGCCCCAGGTTTCAAACAGCCAACTCATGCAATGAGCACAAGATCTGGTCCCACTGCCTGGATGCCTCCCAAACAGATCAAGCCAATCAACTGTCTCACCCATTCGGAGGGCCTGATCCAGTGTGGACCCCTCAGCCATTGGTTCATAGTTCATGTGTTTCCATGATTCTTAATGGTATTCTGCTACACCCATAGTTTGGTGCCTAGCCCAATTGTCATCAGAGAGGCTTCCTCTAGCACCTGATGGGAGCAGATGCAGAGATTCACAGCCAAACATTAGGCCAAGAGAAAGCCCGAATTAGAGATCTCCATCCATCAAGTCCTTCCTCTTGGAGCTGAGGGAATCCAACGAATTATAGGAGCCAAAGGGATCCAAGACACTAGGAGAATAAGATCTATGAACATCAATTAAGTAGGGCTCATGGAAACTCACAGAGATTGAAACGACAATATGGAACCTATATGGGTCCATGCTAGGTCCTCTGCATATATGTTATAATTATGTGGGCCTGATAATTTTCTGAGACACTTAACAGTGGGAGTGCTGATATCTCTCTTTCATCTGCCTTTATGACCCTTTTCCTCCTACTGGATTGCCTCATTATGCTGTGTTCAGTGGATACCCCTGGAAGGTCTGCTCTTTTCTGAAAGGAAACTGAGAAATGGATCTGGGAGAGAGGAAAAGTTAGGGGTGGGGTGCTGGGAGGAGCATGGTGGGGGGGTACCAGGAGGAGTGGAGGGAGGGGAAACTGCAGTTGGGATGTATTGAAAACAATAAAATAAATAATAGAAAAAACATGAAACTAAACTTTTGATACACTTTGCATCCAAGTTAATAACATGCCTTAATATTTAAAATCATGTATTCAAACTTTATTTCCCTACTCTGTACTCAGTCTGTTTACATCTAACAGGCCTTTAAGATAATCATGTAACCAACCTTATTATGCACTGGACTTCTCAGGTAACCAGATTTTACAATCTAAGCTAAATACATAACTTTAAATATAAGCCAAGCAGTGGTGGTGCATCCCCGTAATCCTCGCACTTGGAAGGCAGAGGCAGGCAGATCTCTGTGAGTTCGAGGCCAGCCTGGGCTACAGAGTGAGTTCCAGAAAAGGCACCAAAGCTACACAGATAAACCCTGTCTTGGAAAAAAACATATATGTATGTATATACTATATGCTATTCTATGCCCAGGACACAGAGTTTGTGCTTCCCTTAAAGAACTTATTTGTTTAATGTAGAAAACAGTTCTTCATTCCTTTCCAATACCATGGGTTTTATACCATTAATTAAATATAGAGAAAACTCCTGTGTTAGGACAGACTGCAAACAAACTCAGACATGGGGAATTTAAATTTGAGCCCACTCTTGGTCTAAAATACTTCAAGGAAAGGAGTCACTTTTAATTCATTCATGCAGTATTGATGTAATTGTGGTTACTTACAGTGACATTAGGCAGTGGCTGCTTATAGGACCATGCATAACTCTTGGGCAGGTGTGTCGCTTGAAAGCCAACTCAAGCTTGCTTGACTACTCAGGTAAGTTTTAACTCTGCAACCCCCTGTATGATTTCTACACAGCTGAGGTAGCTGGAAAGCCTTTTCCCTCCAGCAATTATTACTGCCTTTAGAACCATAAGTAGGATTACTGCAAATTTTGTGACATTTGTGCATTTTCTGAGCTGAGCCTTATAAGTTTCATTTACTCCTGAATCTTAATCAACTTTCCTCCTCAGTCTAGAAGGGAATGTTTTAATTTGGAGGAAATGAATACATAACACTCTACCTCTTCTCTTTTGGGTATTATATCTGTCACATGTTCTTCAATGTTCTCTAAGCCTTGGTGGAAATGAAATAATACTTGATTATTTCTTCCATTAATAGGTGAATATTCAACCACTGTGCAACAATAATAGTTATTTATTCGCAGACACTTGACCTGGTTGAGTCTCAGTAATACATTGCTCATTATAAAAATGTTTTCCTCCATGATAGCACCAACAATTTATGGGCATAACAAAGATATGTAGATGGAAAATAGAAAGATTCACAATATTCATTTAACAAAGTAACCATAGTTGTCTCTCTTCTGGGACCTGTGACTACCACAGCCACAGGCTTTTGCCCTTGATTACAGTGTCAATAATTGATTCCCTCCTTGTGAAAATGGACTTAAATCCCGTCAGAAAGTGAATGCTTGCTCTGACAATTAATGTTGGTTGCCAACTTGAAAGGATCTGGATCAATTAAAGACTATGCCCCTGATTATACGTACAAGAGTACATCCATGTCGGACTAACTAAAAGAAGATTCCCTTCCCCCGAAGTTAGCAGTAATTTTCAGTGATGGTCCTCATATAAGGAGGTGCAAGAGAAATCCTTCTGCCTTTTGCCTTCTTGCTTCTGTCTCTTGTTGGAAAGTACAGCATATACCCTGCTGCCACTGCTGCTGCTCCTGCTGCTGCTGCCACTATCATCCTTCACCAAAATCAGAGCACAGGTTTTTGTTTTGTTCTGTTTTGCTCTTGCCTTCACATATGGACAGAAGAAAAGTAGCCCTCCAGAAATCCCCCAGACCTTTAGTACCAGGCCTTGTGGACTAGGCAGCTACTGAGTTCTCAGGTTTTCTTTTTTCCAGCATGGAGATAACTATTGTTGGAGTACCCAGATTATTAATAGGACTGAAAAAAAATGAGATATTCTAAAAAAGTCACTTGTATTTCTCAGTCTATCAGGCTATTGCAGCAGTGGACCCCAAAGTAATAGGACTTTTTCCGGGAAGAAGGAAAAGGCAACAGCCAAAAGTAGAATTTGCCTTCCCCAAACAGATTTCACACATGTCTAACAAAACACCAGACCACTTTCCAGGATGACACTGAAGCCCAGCAGATAATGGGTCAATGATGAGTGGGAACTCACTTTGACTGGGGGATTGCTTAGATGTGCATGTTCTTTGCCCACCATTGAAATTATAATCTCACTTCAGGAATCCAAAGACAGACTTGGCAAATTTGCAGTATCTCATTGACCCTTTTTGCAATTTGACTACATTGGTGCATCTCTTTTCTCGGGTTTCTTTTATTTTTACTCTTTTAATTACATTATTGAGGACAAGTGACTACACCTTGCTTGGAGCACAGGTTGTGAATCTCTGAGTTCAAAAAGAAGACCATAGTGTGTTAACTAGTTTAATAAATACTCTTTAATTGACATTCATTATATCATTTTTGTTTCTGTAGAGCCCCCTGAGTGATATAGTTGTACTCATCAATGTCTTGCTGCTAGAACACTGCTGAGAATGTCTTGCATGGCATGTGAGTTATGTAGCACACAAGTCCACAAACTAGCAAGATTATCAGTGACTATTCTCCAGATGTTTGTATTGTGTCCACAGGCACTATGAAAGCTAGGCATGTGGGAAGAAGCTTTTAGGTCACTACCAACCTGATTTTTCCATGTATTCTAATCATTGCCTGTAATGCCTTCATGATGGCAGTGGTGTACAGCCAACAGAATTGGAATGCTTTGTTAAATTGTGGAGCCT
Source organism: Peromyscus californicus insignis (assembly GCF_007827085.1). Taxonomy (NCBI): domain Eukaryota; kingdom Metazoa; phylum Chordata; class Mammalia; order Rodentia; family Cricetidae; genus Peromyscus; species Peromyscus californicus. The sequence goes on from NW_026294458.1 coordinate 37,416,670, forward strand.
CCAAGAGCTTCCTTGATCAACAAAGCATTGAGATAGCCTTGTTTGGGAACTAAAATGTCCACTCAACAACCTTATGGTTCCTAGGAATTTACTTTGTCACTCATGCAAGATGGCTTTTAACTGTTGTCTTCACTTTAGTAAGTTCTACAAATGTGTAAGACACTCCATGATTCCCATTACATGGTAAAACATTATATGGAGTGGAAAGGATCTCTGTAGGCCCACCTCTGTCTTTTCTAAGTACAAATTAGTCTTTGACAACCGAGGCGATACAACAGAAGAAATGCTATCCAGGTGCAGTACAGCAGAAAACAATCTAATCACTTGTAGCGATTGTCTTATTTCAAAAGTATTTTTGAGACAGTGACATATATGGGGATGCTACTTCAGCTAATCATCCATAATAAACAGTCATTGCATAAGCCATCCTTCTTCTTCACCCTGTTCTGCTGCCTCAGGCCACTACATTTTCTCCCCTCCCAAGGTCTTGGGAGAGTCAGCTCATAAGGCTTGTCCAGTCTCAGGCCTAAGGGCAGCAGAACTCTCCTGTGATGTGTCTGTTGTTGGAGCTGCCTCCCCCAGTTTCCTTCTTGGGACAGTCTCTGTGCCAGCACCAGGGCTTTTCCCTTTCCGTTAGCCACCCCTGGCTGCTTGAAGGATCCCAAACTAGGCAAATGTCTCCATCCCTTGTCTACTTTCATTCAGAGTAGAAATGCACATAGCTTATTCTGTCATTTACTTCCCACCCCTTGAACAAAATAACTTACGTTTTCATCTGCAATTCTTTTGGTGCCAATAGTGTTTTCTGACTTTTCTACGGAAATGTGAGTAAATATGTCTTAACTCCAAAATTGCACCAAAGGCATACCAAATATATGACTCCACCTCATCTAGCTAGGGAATCAGTGAGTTCATTGTGGTTACTTAAACAAGCCAGGATGGGGGTTACTTTTACTTACAGAAGCATGGCTAACTCAATGCCAGCTAAATTGCTGCAAACCCCATCCTAGTGGAATGATGAATCGCAAAGCTACAGCTATGAAGCTCCCTGCAAACCCTGCAGGCAGCTCAGTCAGGTAGGCGGCGGTCTTCTATCCCAGAAATTGTTCAGTAATTTTACAATCTTGCAAATCTTTGAATAGTCTGAGTTTACTGGGTTTTCTAAGTGTCTTTTATTTGCTGTGACTTTTGTCTCCCTTCTCCCTTCAGAAGGGAACTGTGTAGCTAGACAGGAAGAATTGGCTACACAACTCAAGGTCCCCAGGAAGCATGAGTAGTTTGTAAGATACAAGTAAGTTACTTGTGGAAAAGTACTTTGAAAATAGCTTTCTCTTCTAGAGATTTCAAATAAATACAATTCTAGGTTTCATATTTAAATCCAATATCAGCTTTAGGAGAAATTCATTTTGACCAGAAGTACACACAATACCGAGGAAAGTGATACATTAGAGTAGAAGGTGGTATCAAATTAAACCACTGGAATTATTTTGTCAATTTTTCTCATATGCCACTATTTTATGGACCAGGCAGGAAATTACAAGTGCATCTAGAACATTTTCAGTTCTGCTTTAATCTTTTCTGATGTGAGGTTCTTTATGTTTAATCTAAAAACATTGATTATTAACAACTACCCATTCTCATGAGAGGTGTGGCGAAAGGAGCCTTGAGTTGTCAAGGAAAAAAATTCAACTGTTATCTCCATGAATGCCTGATAAGTAAATAACATGCTTTTCATGTCCTCACAATTGATGTCAAGTTTAAGTTCTTGCTGCTGTTTCTTAACTGATCGCTACTAATTAGAAAAAATGAATTAAATAAATTAATTCATACACTCTTCAAAGTAAAAATCAATTTAATAATTTCCCAAGTTAAGTGAAATATCAAGACAGTTCTCTGGGGATGTAGAGAGTAAAGTAGACATCTGGAGCAGAGGAAGAATTACAGGAAATATTTTGTTAAAGTGGTTAAGCCCCAAAGTCTACATTTCTGATGAATCACTGCTCTTTCATGCCCTACATTATCATGTGTATCTGAGTAATTTATTTTAGTTAAAGAGAAAGGGTCACAGCAAATAAAGCGTACTCCCACTGTCTGTAGAGCTGACCGTCACACTGGAGGACCTGTGGTAAACACTGCTTCTTTTGTATTCTTCGAGCACTCCTTGGCCTTTGTGAGATGATTACATTTTATTCTAAAATGAATCTATTCCTACTCTATGTCATTTAGGACAAAACAACCCTTAAGTGGTATTGTATCACATACAAAGTCTAGCATACGTATTCTCTTTCTTCAGGTTTCTAGAAATATACACTGGACTACAAAGCAGATAAAATTGTTCTACATTCACATTTCTATTATACATTAAGGGAATGTAAATTAAAGAATATCTCATTTTCTACTAGAAAATTTATAGTTAACAAATTATTATATGTTAGTTTTGATAACAGTGACACATAGGCCTATGAGTTTATTTATGTACATTCAGTTCAGTTTCTCTAATCTATAGGTCCACTGCATGCTTTAGTCATACTGTGTGATTACTGTAGCTTTGCAGGGAGTTTTAAAGCCAGTAAGCATGACTCTTTTAAATTTGTTCTACTTTTTGAGTATTTTTCAAAATTTGTTTATGTTTTTATTTATGTGTATGTATGTGTGTGCCATGTGTGTGTGGTTGGCATCAGATCCCAGAAGAGGGCGTTGGATGCCCTGGAATTGAAGTTACAGGTGGCTGCTAATGCACAATGCGACCTCTGGGAATGGAACTCAGGTCTGCTAGAAGAGCACCAAGCATTCTTAAACCATGAGTGATCTCTCCAGGCCCGCAATATTGATTTTTGTTCTCCAATTCTCTGGAATTCCTAATCTGAGAGCTGACTTTTCTGTTTTTGAAAATAAGCATACTATTAGAATTTTCATAGAGATTAATATCTGTAGATCACTTTGTGTAGAAATATCAACATTTGCAAGTCTTCTAATTCATAAATACATAACAATTTTCCTTTTACATAAAATTTTTTATTAGTGTGTTTTCCAAAACATTTTGAAGATTTCTTTGTTCAAGTCCTACATTCCATTGGTTAAGCTTGTTGCTACGGAGTTAATATTTTGATGCTATGTTACTGAAAATTTTTTTGTGATTAAAGTTTTGTACTTCCTATCTCTATCATATAAATAATGTAATTTATAGTTTATCCTTACCCTATATCATGACTTTACTGGATGTGCTTGTTTTTTTTTAATTTAAAAAAAATGTATTCATTTTACACACCAACCATAGATCCTCCTCTCATCCTCCTCTTGCTTCCCAGAACCTTGCCTAAGCCCCCTGACCCATCCTTCATCCCCTCCTCCAAAAGAGTAAGTTCTCCCATGGGGGGTCGTAAAGCCTAGTACATTCAGTTGAGGCAGGACCAAGCCCCTTCCCCTGCACCAAGGGTGGATGTGCTTATTTTTTGACATTAGGAGTGTTTTGTACAGCTTTTAATATATATGTATTTTGTAAGAAGCAATAGGTTTTTTTTATTTTCATTCCAATTCAGATATTTCAGTGTATCTCTTGACTCATGGCTCTGAATAGCACATTTGTAAAATGTACAAGGGAGCTGATGAAAGCAGACATCTTTGAGTTTTTTCAATTTTGTTTTATTAACTATATACTTTTTACTAATTAACTTGGTTTTAAACAATTTTGTACATTTATGCAATGCATACCAACCACTCAAGTATCACATCCTTTCAAGCTTTTTCTATACTTTCTCTTCACCAAGAATCTCTTTCCTTCTCACATTTATAAGTATTTGTCTTGTTTTGTGAATCACTGAGAAACCAGGTTTTTCTGTGTGACCATGGGTTTTGAGTTAATAATAGGAGTTCATGTGATCAGCCTTGGATACACAATTTAGAACAATGGTTCCTCCTCTCCAGTATTTATCCTAGTTAATAGTTCAGAAGTAAAGGTAGGACTGGTAAGCCACTCCATAGGCCTGGATGATTATTGATAGGATTGGGTTAGTGTGTTCACAGTACAGGTAACAACGGTTGTTCTGAATTCATGATTTCAATAATTGTGTCTGAGTCTAAACAATGATATTTCTCAGCCTTTCTCCTGATTTCCCAGCTCTTATATCTGTGCTACCCCATCTTTTGCAAAGTGCCATGAGCTTCAGAGGGGTGCTAGGCTATGAATGTTGGGAAGTGAATTTTCAATATTTCTCCACTGAGAATGGTTACTGTAGTTTTTCATGAATGTTCATGACCAAATAAAGGGCTGAATTTTATGTATTTATGATTTTGATGGTTTTTTTGTTTTGATGTTTTTTTAAAGCATTTTTTAATAAATTATATTCGAATGCTTGACTCAATATATGTCAAATACATTTTATTTTTACCATTGAAAGTAGAGTGTGTTTCTTTTTTCTTCATTCTATCAGTATGGTTTTTTCACTTAGTTTTGCATGGCGAGCCACTCTTGGACACAGGCTTCCCACCATTGTTATCTAAGCCTTTGAGAAATTCTCTGACCTGATTTTTCAGTATTGTGTTTCTCTTGTATCCAGAATAAATAGTAGTCAGGGTATTTGGGCACTTGTGTTGAGTTTTAGTTGCTAAGATAACAGAACATGTCAAGGTGCTGTGCTTCAGCACTGAAGCGATGTTTTTTGTTGCCATATAATAATCATATCCTCGTTTTTCAGGTATAATTCAATTGTTATCTGAGGAATACTATTTTTCTACATTGATAATCAGAAAGGATGGAAAGAAGAAATATTTTTCATAATTTTTCTGTATCAAAAATACAATTTTTATTGTGATGTTTATTTCAAAATAATAGGCTATTACCTTACAGTTTATGTGAAATAGTTCAGAAAAAGGATAAGAAATTGACAAAATACCCACATCATTTATTAGACTCTTCTTGGTTTAGATCTGGCATGTCTCCAACGGGTCAATGTACAGGTGAGATACTCAGAGTCTAGTACAGGCAAAACTAAACAGGCCTAAAGACAGCTTAATGTGCTGGCAGACATTACCATTGTCCATAGGATACTGTCCGTGCAGATAGGCAGCAAGCTATAGATGTATGGAAGCTACCCCTGAAATTTCAAGGTAAAGCCTTGGGAGGCCAAGCAATATATGTCAGTGTCAGAGCCTTAATAAGCATCCATCTGCAAGGTGGTGTGTGGACTTCTGAGTGAGAAACCAAATGATTTCTTTAGAATGTTAGAAATAGCAATAATTTAATATGCCCACCTAGGAAAAATTCCATGCATATACAAAGTTTACATGAGAGTGTGGTCATGTGGTCTACAACCAGCAAATCCATAGGGAAAGAACTGCCAAAACCTATGGGAGGCTACATTCAATGTTCACTAGATATAGGAATGGGGATTAATAATTTATTGATGTCTTTTCTGGGTTTTTGTCTTGCTTAGGACTTAATTCAGATTTTGAACCCCATTATTCACTTTTGGAATAAGTATACACATTCCTTGTTATTGTTTGTTAAAATTATTTAATTTTATAGGGATTAATGGCAGTTTGCATTAAATTTCAGAGGAAATTTTAGAGTCAGGATTTTTAGCAATACTGGAAAAGCAGAGACTTCAGTGTTCTTTCAAGATGAACTGAATGCGTTTTGCATTGTAAGACGGATATGGACCTTTAGACAACAAAGTCAGAAAACAACATTTAGACTTGGATTATCCCCTAAGTGCTCACGTGCTAAAAGTCATGGGCCCATCTCAGCAATACCAGAAGATGGCAGAAACTTTAAAATGTAGGGGCTAGCAGAAAGTACTGCCCTGGTCACCAAGTTGTACCTCTGAAGATAATAGAACTCATAATCTTTCTTTTTCTCTTGTGTGTCCTGGTCAAAATGTGAGTAATATTTTTCTGTCACAGGATCTCGGTCATGGAACATAGACTCAGAACATGACCACAATCATTGTGATCTAATCTCCCTGCGTTGAAAACTAGAAAACAACAATCCAAAATAAGCCTGGTGTATTAGTTGATTTTCTTGAGTAGTGTCTACAGTAATGGAAAGTGAGTTTATGAAAACAGCTTTGAGCTTCATGAAAGGCTGATGTCTCTCACAGATCTCTTAGTACTAAGCAATGAAAAAAATTCAATATTTTTTAACCATCTCAAATATATGGTTTTAAAATATCTAACTTAAATGACATCCAAGGATTTTGGTCTTTGCAAGTTTTAACATTCATCTTCCTGTTCTTTTCATCACTTGTCTAGGTGAAATTCTAAATCAAACCATTCGTGGTATTTCTGGTATTTTTTTTTGTCATATGCATATATAAAAAAGCACTGAAATGTTTAAGTCACAAATAATTGAGTTTTATTCAGGCACATTTACAAGAAAGTCTTAGTCAGAAATCACTGAATCTTAAATGTTAATGGAGTTCTTTATTTATATTAATTAAATCTTGGAAATATACAAAAGGTAGATAGTCATGCATCCTATCTTACTTTATTCTAGATCAGAGTCCATCATATATATGATTTTAAAGTATTTTCTACCTTGTTATGTTACTAGCTTTTCATTACAATAGCTAACTGCCCAAAGTAGTCTAACTTCATTAATAAATGTGGTTTACTTAGCTTGAAACTTTTTGAGAGTCAAGGACATGATGCTGGTCTTGGCTGAGTTCTCAAAAAGGCCCTCTTTTTGTAGAGTCCCAAGGTAACACATGGTATCAAGGGCAAAGGACAGGGAGGATGTATACCTATCTTTGTGAGTGATTTCTGTACTTCATATTATAAATCTGCCAGGATTTCATCTGTCCATATTCTAACATGACCTTATTATTTCTTATATATTCCATCCCTAACAAAGTGTTAGTTCACTTCCCACCTGTTCAAATTCTGGGTAAATGCTGCATTCATAACATAGCATTTTATGTCTGGTCCTGATTTCTTCAAGCCTAGAGTTGAGCAAAATTTCACTGAAAAAGTCTGGCTAATAAATATTTAAGGCTGGAAGAATCATATGCAATTTCTTTGGCATATTTTTTATTGTGCTGCATTTTGCAACTTTCTCAAAATGAAATCCTAGCTTACAGATCATATAAAAACAGCTATGAACATTATAACAGGATATAATTTGCCAGCTCCTAACACTAAAATAACATTATAAATATTTCAATGTCTAAGAGAAAAGTCTTGTTGCTATTTGGCCCCCTTGAGAGTGATTTAAGTTTTAGTTTGAAACTTGACATTAAATAATTATCTGTAATGTCTTTCTAATTTCTAAATTGTCAAATGTCTGTTGTTTGGAGTCAAAGATTCTCTTCCTCCATTTTCATTCTGAATGCCAATTCCTCCTACTATACCTCATATTCCATATAAGTAGAAGCAATCAGCCATTGATTTGTTAGTCCAGGCCATAGAAGAGGCAGACCACAACACGGAAACAGGCATCAAAATATTTGCTAGTCTTACAACATATCAGTTAACAAATAATAACCAGGGGCAATCTGTCTGCTCACCATAGTTGTGAAGGAGAGTAGGCAGAGACATGGGAAGGGAGAAGTAGCTCAGATTGAGGCTGAAAACTACAAATATTGAGCTTAAGTGACACAGTATACCATATCAAGGGAAACCATCCAACTTCGCTCTTGTTTCCCAGGAAGAGTTCCACATTTGTACCCATGCCATGCTGACCTCTTGCTTCACAGCAGCTGGGAAATACATCCTCTGTGTGAAAGCAATGATGGATTTCATGGCACAGGTGTTAGGGTAGTCAATCAATTAAAGGTTGGATCACTAGAAAGCTAAGTGCTATATTTCCTGTGTCACACGATAGCACCAAGAAATTGCAGTGAAGCCAAAATACTGATCTTATTTTACCAGACATTTCTGTACCACAGCTCACTAGCTGGTTGGATAGATGAACAGAATACTAGATAGAGGGAGATTTTTATGACATTTGATTGATAGATGGATGGATGATTGATACGTACATGGATAGAAAACAGATAGAAGATAGACAGATAGGTATATGGGTAAATAGATAGATGATAGATGGGTGAGAGGTAGGTAGATACATATATGCACACACATATATATGCATATACATACACATATATATGATAAGTAGGTATTTGGCTAAATAGATTTGACAGATAGATAGATGATAGATGGTAAATATACAATTGAAAGATGGATAAGTAACAGACAGATGAAACGAACAAATGATAGATATATAAGTGATGTATAAACTGATAAAAGATAATCTTGCTTTCAATAGAATGTCTCATCAAGAACAACTTGCAGCTAGTCATTTGTCAGTTAGTGACCTGACAACTGTTTAAACTTGTTTATAACTGATGCTTGTGGACAGATATCTTTTCAACAAACCAGGACAACCCAGCCACTAAAGACATGTTGTTTCTTTTTAATCAAACATGATGGCCATATAATCAAAACCTCCATGACCTGAAATTTTCATAAAATCTCAAAATCCAGTTTACCTCCCAGTATCCTGAGGCTTACTTGTCACTCAAAGCATTATCCGATGCTTTCCAACATTGATCTGTCTCAGGCTGCAGTGTTTTAAGTTTTAATGCTGTGCTGGTTCAATTTCCATGAGATGTCAGTTTTCTACCTTATAAAATAATAATTTCCTAGACTTTGTACATAAGCTTTGTAGAAATGTTTTTAAAAATTTAATAAATAAAATTTTACAAAAAAATCCATCACACCCCTCCAGTAAATTATGTAAAACCATTCAGAAGTGGATAGTGACTGACATTTGATATAGTATTATTAAGAGCAAATGATTTATAAGGTATATATGTTTTCCAATAAATCTTTCAGGAATGTGGCTGATGCTGAAGTGTGTCACATGTTATTCTCTTATTTTCCTTCATTAATATAGCAGAAAATACAAGGCTACAAGGCACAGCTGAATATCACAGGAACAACACTCACCTGGTGGGAAATGCCAGGTGTGTCGAAACTCTCACAGTGAAAGCAAAGCTTGATCATCGAGGTGCGCATAAAACCTGGTAACACAGTGCTTTATACCTGTCCTCGTTAGTTAAAATTTACCTGGGAAGAGGAACCACAATTGAGTGACTGTCCAGATTGATCTGTGGAGAATTGTTTTGATTGCTGAGTGGTACCCATGGGCTCAGCACAAAAGTCAATAGCAACTCTAGGATGGTGGTGCTCAGTTGTATAGAAAAGCTTCCTGAGCATGCTCCAGGAGAGAGCTAGTCAGTAGCCTATGTTCCTCCATGATCTCTGCTTCAGTTTCTGCTTCTGGTGCCCCATTGAGTTCCTGCCCTAACTTCCCACAAGGACAAAGTGTGACCCAGAAGTACAATTGTAGCTAGAGTTTTTATAATGGAAATACTCATCTTCCAAAAATCATAAGGCCTTGGATATCCAGATGTTTAGAGCAGAAAGAAAGAATCTCTTGGTATCAATCTACACACGGTACAATCTCACTGTCTAACATCTGTCTCTCTATCAATCTAGAAAAGTTGTGGTTCTAATTCAATTATAAGCCAAGCTGGCTTTGGAGATGGAATTGGCATCACTCCTTCTCTAAACCCAAGGACATTGCTAAAAGAAAAGTTTGAGAGATTCTTCAGTCCCATATCAGAAGAGCCCTCTGGTGTGGGACAGAAGGAAACCAATAAAAAAGGGACCCATTGTCTTCTAGATTCTAATTCACTCCATGCTTACTCTTAATTTCTCAGAATCCTTTCTTACATGCTATGTCCTCTTTAAATCCAAACCTTCCATTTTGATAACAAATAAGTTTTTTCTAATAGCAATCTCAGAAGTCTCCAGAAGGAAGATGGGGCCCCAAGAACTAACTCTACCCAATCCAGAATGATGCCATGGTAATCATCATCATACTACACTTCTTACCAGAATTTCAGACAATCTTACCCATTACTCTAAGACTTGCTGCAGAACCTACAGTTAGTCTAACTGAGATTTAACTATCTGAGCTTTCTCACAGTACCCAACAGAGATAACATCACCCCCCTAAAACAGCAGGAAGCAATTCTAAGAAAAACGATGCCCCTTCTCCCTTAGGTTTCTTAATTCTCAAGGTTATGGATGATGGTTATAGGGTTGGGGGTGGAAGAAAATATTAAACTCAGTATTCTAAAAAAAAAAGAGAGAAAAAGGGAAAAGAAGAAATGGAATGGATAGGTATAAGATATTATGGTAGATTATTGTATATACTAATAAACAAATTTAGTAAAATAGCAGCCTTAGATAATTTGCACTGTAATTTGCACTGTTATGGATTCTTTTATGTTGATACAAATGTAAACAATTTTTATATTCTTGTTTAAGATAATTTGTATATTGATACAAATACAGAACTATATTTGTTATAATGTACATATATTTCTACTCTTATTTGAAATATTTGTATATTGATACAAATATAAATTTATATCTGTCATACTTTATGTAAGTTCTACTTCTGTTTAGGATATTCGGTATATTGATATATATTTAAGATTATTGTCATATTGCATATTGCACTACATACTCCTACCTCTCTTATAAATATTGATATATATTTAAGATTATTGTCATATTGCATATTGCACTATATACTCCCTACCTCTGTTATAAACATCTTGTGTATTATCACAATTTTGAAGTCATCGTTCTTTACCATACATTTCTTATAGACTGTTTACTTTGTTTACATGAAGCCTTAGTCCTTAGGTTATTTCGGTAGATAAGACTTATAGATTTATAGTCACCTATGCTTGTCATCTCTATAGTTATGTTAGTTAGGTTATCCAGATTTACAGATACATAGATCAGATGGACAGGTAATCTTCAAACACTTCATAGACCTAGAGAATATGGCATTTAAATAACTTAGAATTCTGTTGACGTGAGACACAATTGCTCCTGTCTGCACCAATTTGATCCCGAGAGAATGTTGGGCTTCTAAGACATTTCCATTTGGAAGTTTGTCTTCTTGGCACAAAATGGCCTACTGGGCAAAGAACTGCCCTTGCCTCCACAGCTGACAGTACAAATGCAATGCTGTCCTTTCTGGACAAGCAGGACACAAGGAAAGCGACCACTGTACTCCCCCAAGACAGTGTAAGATAGTCTTTCAGAATTCCTGCTTCTGAAAATGGTCTGTCAGATACTTTAGGCCTGTAGCCAATTTGAATGCACCAACAATGCTGAGAAACATTAGGTGACTGTCCAGGCTGCCAGCTGTCTCAGTCTACTCTTGCAAGATTCCCGAAAGTTGCTTGCATCCATCTACCATTTCTCAGGTACCATTATATTCCTTCTCAGGTCTTTGATGGGATTGAAGACTAGCAGTTATAGTTACAACTTAGTAGATAGAACATATTAAGTATTAGATTCAGGTTCTTTAAGATAGGACACCTTTTGGAATGATCTTTGTAACATGCCATTTACCTATGCTCTATACTTCTCTGGATTTTAGTATGTGTTTCTTGCTTGATATTGTTTGCATTGGTTGTAGTTCCATCTTATCTAGGTCATTATCCCTCATTATTCCTGGACAATATTTGATAACCCATTCCTTTCTATATAGTCTTGTATTAGGTTAGAACCTTCTTATTTAGACGAAAAAGGGGAGATGTAGTGGGTAGCCATTCCAGCTTTGATCTGGAAGTTCCAACCCCAATTGAGACTTCGGCAACTGTCACGCCTACAAGGCAGGGCCAAGGGAGGCACCTGGAGACCTGAGATCTGGATGGGTGGTGCTCTGACTCGGTTCCAGGACCTTGGACGGTGAAGGTGGGCCAAGCAGAGCTCCAGAGAACACCGCTGGACTGCGATACACCTTCCCCAGACCCCCGCGACCCCCCAACTTGTAAGTTATGCCATTAAATAAATCTCCTTTTAACTATGTGGAGTGGCCTTAATAATTTCACCAATATACGATATGAAACAAACCTTTTCCTTCCCACCTTATTGTTGATCATGGCATTTATCCCAGCAACAGAAAGCTAACTGGTATATCATTCTGTCTCTTTTGTTTTGACTCACATCTTGCATTTTGTATCCATCCTGTGTTTGTATGTACCAATTTTAGGCTATGTAATAACTATGATCAAAATTAATTGTTTTGGTTAATTAATGAAATCTCTTTATTTTATCAATGGCTCAGGCTATTTTTTAAGAGGAAAAAAGTTCCCTTTCTTTGTGTCTTTTCTAAGAGGGAAAAGTATTCAGTGAAAGTTGGGAATGTCATCATTTGGTTCAGCTCATCAGTCTACTTCTGGCCTTCATTTGAACTGTGTCTTCTTAATCTGCACCTCAGCTCCACTTGCCAAGACCTGAGAAGAAGAAATGACACTTCTGTTTCACAGTTTTCAGTACAAAAAAAAATTCTGTATCATATTAAGGTGGTGTTGAGGTTTGAATGAAGAGCCTTGCATATGCTAAGCAAACAATCAACCACTGAGCAAAGCAGCTCCCCTCCCCCTCCCCCCCCCCCCCCCCCCCCGCACAGTTTCATACCATTTCTAATTTCCCATTTAGCTATTTATACCTTAGAATGTAATCTTTTACCTTTTATTTATCCATCTTAATCCTATTTAATATACCAAAAAGGAAAATAAAATTATTGCTATAGAAGGCAATAGATACTTCAAAAGAATGCTATATCTTATCTCATCTTTAATAGTTTTTGACATAAAAGATAATTTAAGCTTTCTCTCTCTCTCTCTCTCTCTCTCTCTCTCTCTCTCTCTCTCTCTCTCTGTGCTTGTTCAGTGTGTCCTCAGGTATACATGTTACACATGTATATGTATACACCTAGTAGATGGCAACCTTGGGCATTGTTCTTTAGGTGCTATCCAATTTCTTTTTGAGGCAGAGTCTCCCACTGGCCTGGAACTCATCAACTAGCTAGGTTGCTAGACCCTAAGTCCCAGGAATCTGTCTGTCTTACAGGGATGAAGATTATAAGTATTTGATGAACGCCTGGAGATTTTTCAAATGAAACTCTTGGGATCAAATAAATTGCAAGACAAGCAATTTACTGACCAAGTTATTCTCCAATTTTAAGTTCTTAGCTCTATTCCTCATGTGACAAATTCTGGATGAATCATTATTCCAATAAACTTTTATATTCTCAATGAAATGTTTCATCTAGATTGGGTCAATGACACCAAGAATGCTGAAACTGTTTAGAAATTAAACATGTTTCCAAAGCATCCATCACTTTGGGTTTCTACAAGTGTAAAAAAATTTTTGTGAATGGTCATTCCATGTTAGAAAATAAAAATTGTACAATGCAAAAGAAAGATATTAACACCACATTTCTCCAAATAGCATAATTAAAATGAGAATAAAAGTATAACAGTGAATAAAAGCCAACTTAAACCAATATTAGAAGATATTACAGCAAACAAAGAAAAATGTTTAAGTCCCTCCCCTTGACAGCTTCTAGACCAATCAGGGAACTGTAGATTCATCAGAATAGGGAATTCTTTATGTCTTCTTTTGTGATTCCTGATGCAAGGCTCAAAGCAAAGCAGCAATAAGGTGTTGGTCTTAAACGTTTTCTATTTGGGCGATTATTGTTCTTCACAAGCATCAGTTGATTTAGTCTTTGTATATAAACAGGAGATTATGGGAGATAGCAGAGCTCATGATAAGAACTTAGTCTAGAGGCACCAATTCATTTAGCTCCCACTTACATTACAACATAGAACTCCAGATTTTCCTTGTGATGTATTAGAAGCTGCTTTGAAAAAGAACAATAACAAAAAGTAAATAAATAAAGTACAATAAAACAATGGATGAAGAGGAGTCCTAGAGGCATTTCAAACTTCACTAAGAAACTTTGAACATTATTGTGAGGAATACTACTCTAACGTTTTCAAATTTTCTAATAAGATGAGAAAGAAAATGTTCCTAAGTGGCATTGAACATGCACCCTATGGTACTTCATGTTCATGATCCCATCACTGTAGAGGCAGAAGCATGAGAATGGTGAGCTCTAGGATAGTCTGGGCTACATAGCAGGCCCTTATTTTAGAACACAAACACTGACAACAAAATACAAACAAGTTGAGAAAATTTAAAGCAGTAAAATAATAAAAACATGATTATTTACTCATTTACTATTTGTTTAGAATTGGCTAAGTAATTGTACAGAACAGTTAATTCTCTAAAGTAAATATCACACCATCATTTTATGGATGAAAGACTAGGCCACTCAAGTTCATCCAACTTTTTTAGATTACACTTTTGAGTGATGGAGTACAAATGATAAAATCCACATGAGATGATATAAAATATAATATATTAAAATAGAAACAGTTCTAAAGTATAAACAAACTAAAAAAAAAAAAACATAATTCCACTTTGGTTTGAAGGCTTCATATTCAACAAGCTCTGGAACTATCTGGAATATCACTGAAACATGAGTACCAAAGAAAAGATTTTTCTCTAAGCAATAAAGATAATGTACAAAAAAAAGAAAAAAAAAACACTCTAAGTAGATAGTAATATAATTCTACAAAAGCAATTATCTCTTTTCCTAAGCTAAAGTATATTCAAAAGGGCAAATAAACAGAGGTAGAAAAAAATTAAAGCAAATTCTAAAATAATAGCACGAAGTGAAAAGTCTACAACCTGAAATTGAGGTTAGAAAAATAAATATTAAAATAAGACACAAAAGAATTCGGTGAAGCCAAGCTTTTTATTATAAGGCACTATTGCTGTGATCTCCTATATCCTCTGAGGATACTATCTATATACAGACATTAACCAAAGGAAATGTATGCAAATCAATATCTATGTTTACTAACATAGGTAAATAATAGTCTCAAATAAACCCAGGAAAACAAATAATACTTCTAAGAAAGAAAACTCTCCCTTAATAATAGAGTAAACTACATTGTGAGTGAACAGGCATGCACCATCACACATTTGCCTTGGCAATCCAAGCCTTGTTAGCAGGAAATGCACTTGCTTCGAAAAGGAGTGCAGGAATGTGCAGGAAGCAAACAATGTAGTAAATATGAAATAGGAGCAAATTAAAAGATAGCGAGGTGTGGTAGTTTGTTTGCAGTAATAACTTGAGACCAGTCTCATTTAGGACTTGTTACATTGGCTATTAGGACTTAATAGCTAAGTCCTATTTTAAAAAGAAGCTATGATTAGACGGATCACTTTTTACTACCTCGCTCTTTCTCCCCATGATCTTTAGTTTTAATCACTTCACTCCTTAAAGTCTTTTGTCGATGAAACAGAGAGACATATCTTTCCTTTCAGTAAGCAGCTCTTTGGCAAGCAAGCTGATGCAGTAAACCTCTCAGAAGAGAAATTTGTCAGTTGTTACTGACACAGCCTGTGAGCTCTGTAGTCAGTGATTCTAAAGAGAACACAAAGAGCTTCGGGAAAAGTTAAATTTGAAAGTTACCGATGTGGGAATGCATTCGAAAGAATCAGGTCAGAGAGGCAAAAACTCAATTATAACTCCCAAAATGGAGATGGCAAAAATCTCAACTGACCCAAATTTCTTGGCTCCTACCGGTAGCTGTATTTCTATTTGAAATGAGTTGAAACTGGAGAAGTGCTGGCAGCCTAACACCTGCTCCCTCCTTTCCCCTCGGGTGGCTGAAGTAATTACCCACCCCTTACCTGCACCAGTGCAGAATCTGTGAAATGTTGGTCATGTAGAGTCAATCATCTCAGTGTTCTAAGGTGCCAAATGATCATCTGCTAGTCAGAGGATGAACTGCTGGCCCACAAACCTATTAGCCCTTCTATTCTTCAGTCTGGGCATGCCCACATTTTTGCTGGTCGATTTGCATTTGTTTTCTACAGCGTAACCCACACGGGAGGAATCAGAGTTTATCTGAACTATACTTTCTGTATGTCAGTTTTCAAAACAAGTTTTACAAGTGATTACCTTTTAGAAATGTCTTCGATTAGACCTTATCAAAGAGTCAGAATTTCCACAGAACAGACACACACGGTGGAGAACACAACCTCCTTTATAAGCACAGCTTACTGCCAACACTATGGAACATTTATCAGATTAACCATGGCAGGCATTAATTTATAGTTTAGACCTCAGCCATAAATCTGTCCTACCTGGGCAAAATCATGAACAAGAGGAACAGCCAAATGGTGACATTACTGTTTATCACTGTGAGCAAAATTTCAAAGTAGAAAATTATTAAAATTTGGTTTCTTAACAACATAATGAATAACTTTGGGGAAAGTGTTTATTCTTTCCTGTTCTCTAAACTCTTCAGTAGTAAAATAAAATCATTATTTCATATAAGGAATATTTCATAGTTTATGCAAAAAATCAAAGCAAACAATTTTTTTCCTACAGCTAAAGAAGAGACAAAATGAGTTCAAGAGAAGAGTCTGCAACTTTACATAAATAAAAAAAATAAGGAAAGTGTTTGCAATAAAAGGGTAGAAAATGCATAGTGTTCATCATGTCCTCTGAAATTGTGTCTGTAAAAGACATAGAAGTTACAACCAAGTGTACAAATTATACCATGTATGGTCAATAGAACTGAGCTGGATTTAGATATTTGAGAGAAGGGCAATTTGTGCAGGCTTTAACAAAAGAATCTCTTGATGGGTCATCAGGTGCTCATGAGTTTTTAGGTTGCAAACGAAACTGTTGGAATGTAAGCATTAAACAAAATACGTATTAAAGAACATATAGAACATTGGTTAACTTACAATTAAGTTTCCTCCAGACACTAATCCACTGTCAAGTTCATTCCAGAGTAGTGTCGAGTTGGGGATGTGATTTATTAGGCATTCTTTAAAGAATAACTGATTATTACTCTTGTGCCATTTTGAGTCATTACTAATGATATGTTGACAAATATAAGTATCTAAATAAAAATCTAAAATATTTAATTATATTTAATTAGATATGGATGTAGCTCAGTTGAATCACAACAATAAATTTGAAATGCTGTAATAAAAAATAAATATATAGGTGCATTCAAATTTTAATTAAATAAATTATTGATTTTTTGGTTCTTTATGCCTTAACATTAACTGAAATAAAATACATGGACAAAGGTTGTAAAAATTATAAACAAACCTATCCTTGTAAGTAGAATAATAACAGGGTAAACAAGATACTCTTAAATATAACAATATTTTCATTTAATTATGCTTATCTAATATGGTATAATGAGTCTTTTTAGATACTGTAATTATAAATATTGTAAAATTTTAAGATGTTTTGTTTTTTTCCAGTTGAGAAGTCACATTGAGAATGAGCATCTTTGTCCTTCAGAACACTGTAGTGCAAAGAATGACTATAACAATATGTGAGTGTATTTACTTTTTTTTAAATTGTCCAGTGGCACGAGCTGGAAGAGGTGCAGTGATAGTAGAGCACTGGAACATTTTGTGTGAACTTAGCCAAAACTGGGTTAGCTAAAGTGTTCTGAATCAAAAGTACGTGGAAGCTAATAGACATTAAAATTAACAGTTAATAAAATGAAAATGAACAGCTGTGTCAGAATTGGTGGAAATCCTTATTTTCAATTATCTATTCATTTCCTCATTGAACAAATATATTTGAGATACATACTTGTATGAGGAATTATCTTCATTGTTTTAATGAATGGATCGTTATGCTGAGTGATGAAGTTCTGAGTGAAAAAAAATATGGTGGATAACATCAACCTCGAGACAAATAGTCAGCTGACCAATGTAGAACATCCTGAAATTGACTCAGTTCATATTTGCACTGTTTCCTGGGCTTGTCAGCATCAGGAGACCCACAACATCACTTTAACACTGCTCCCTACATCAGATACATGGAGTCCTAAAATTTTTCAGTGAGTTTGATATATACATTGCTGGAATTGCTATTTAATTTTAAAGATTCCATTTTAAGTTTTTTGTACAGTTTTAGAGTGTGTGTGTGTGTGTGTGTGTGTGTGTGTGTGTGTGTGTGTGTGTGTGTGTGCTGGTGTTCATGCACTCTCACGTGCTCTGGTGTGTGCACTATGAGCATGTGTTCCTGCCAGAGCATCCATATGGAGGTCAGAGGCCAATTTACAGGCAGCAGCTCTCTCACCGTGTGAGTTCCAGGAATTGAATTTGGGTCATTATGTTTGGCTGCAGGTACCTTTACCTGATGAGCCATCTCGCAGGTTGCTATAAATAGTATCTTTAAAAATCAAAGCAAAAAGTATAGAAAATTAACACAAATCATAAAATGTATAGAACTAATGTTTATATCGCGTATGTATTTATGAGAATGACAACATTCAATTAATGTTTTTAGTATCCTAACAGTTTATTTACTGTAAAATGCTATTAACTCATTCTACTCGATTTTACTAGTCTGCTTTCTTTAAAGAGAGGAACATTGGTGAATAACATAATAATTGATTGAACATATTTCCAAGTAAATTCCAATTTGGAACAGAGTTGTACCAAAAGAGGACTTCTATGTATGGAAAGCAGGGCTACCCTATTCATTCTCACCCCCACCCAGTTGTGTACTGACATAATTGGATAAGAATTAATCCAGTTAATTAATAAATGTGATTTTATCCAAAAAAGATGATAGCATAATAATATTTTATATAATAAGCAAACATTAGAGAAGATATTGTTACTTAGAATGGTCTAATGTGCTGAAATAATACTATAACAGCACATAATTTTTATTTTACAAATATTTGCAGAAGACATTAATAACATTCAACCAGCTGCCATTATTTGTGCTTTCTCTTTTTAGGACACTGTTCATATATCTCTTTAGACTATTACTATGCTTAAATTTTATGATATTCTTGTGATATATTCGTTCTATATGTGCAGATTGCAGATGATGAAACTCATACAAAGTAATTTTATTGGAAGCTACATAGCTTCTGTTCTAAATGGTTTTTCTAACCATATAGAAGTTCAATTAAAGTATATAGACTTTGGATCTGGTTAATTTTGGTGTATGATTTAATTTGAAATATTTTATAATAAACTTATTGTTTTGATTAAAAAGAACATGTTTAAAAAATTCCATAGTTTAATTTGACTTAACAAGACTGAAAGGTAAGTCAAACACAATATGGAGAACAAGCTACATAGGGTATGTACTATGAAATTCAACACTGGCAAAACTTATGAAAATCAACTTGTCAGAACTATTGAAATTGCAAAATGATTTTAGCAGTCTATGGGAGTTGTCTTCAGGATAAAAAAATGACAAGATGTAGCTAAGTAAGATGCTGCTCCACTCATCTGTCTCACTCTCATAGCTCCATGATAGAATAGTTAAGATGGAATCATATTTAGTAATGCTGGACTTTAATTTTACCTGGCTGGTATCCTTCTAAGATAGGCAATGACAGACATGGGTTAGTAAAGTGCTATGAAGCAGAATCAGAAACTGAGTTCTACACTTGAAAACCCAGGAGACATCACTGACTTCCAAAAACCAACAGAAACAAGGGAGCAAGAAAGGATTCTCCTGCAGATGTTTTAGAGAAAACTAGCAATGATAAAGCAACATAGAATATTATCACTCAAAACTGTGTGACAATAAATTACCCTTGCTTTAAGCCACTGATTTGGTAAAAACGTCTAGGAGAAATTAAAACAAGACCTAAAATACAGGCTTTGCAGACATGAAGTAATACCCATCAAACAAATTTGGTAGTCCAATATTTCTAAGGCTCCTTATTAAGATTTACATTGAAAGCATAGGCCTAAAATTGCTACAAAGTAACCAGTAAAACCCCAGCTATAAATGCCACCACCAGAATAAGAGTTTTGGAAATTTGCGGATTATTCTTTCAGATGATTATATTAGTGTGTTAGTGCACTTTTCATTCTAGTGGGAAAATATTGAAAAAATGGATTTATCCCATTCAAGTCAAACAAAACCAAATAGTCAAGTGAAAGAGCTGTATGGTGTGAATATTAACTTCAGGCTTTGTTTCCTGTGGTATAGTGTTGGAAAATGATGGTGCTTTGAAGGGGGCTTGTTGCTTTTCCTCCTGAGGCTGTATCAGTTCTCAGAGGAAGAATTACTTACTGTGAGCTGGTTTTTACAGGGTTTGAGACTTGGTGATCCTTGCTTTGTTCTCTCGAATTCATTCTCACCGTATGCTGTGTCTTCCTCACACTACAGAATGCACCTTCATTCTCAGTCTTTAAGCATGAAAGTGTGACCAGAACGCAAGTGTATGTCACTGCTATTCAGTTCCAGAACCACAGCAAAGTCAAGTTTTTTTTCACTTCTGAATCATCACTCTTGTATCAGAAAATAATGACAATAATATAAAAAGCAGGAAAAATCTTACGAATTATTTCCTGATTTATATCTAGAAACTGAAAAAACATTAAATACTAGCAATGTGTTCTCTTTAACAAGTGACATCCTCATGATGTTTTATTGGATCTCAATTAAAATGTATACCAAGACTCAAAAAAATAGTTCAACTTAATAATTTAAAATATCTGGGCTGAAACGACTCAGTTGGTAATGTGCATTTTTTCTAAAAAAAAAAAAAAGCCTTTGCAAAAAGCCTGGTGTGGTTGCAAACACTTTGGGGTAGCAGACAGAGACAGGAAGATACCCTGGATTTACTGGTTGTGCAGTCTAGCTGAATCTGAGCTATAGGTTGAGTGAGAGATCCAATCAGAAAACGTTGTGGAGCATACGTTAAGAAGATGCCTGACGTTAACCCCAGGCCTCCACATGCACACAGCTGCACATACACACCACTCTCCAACACACATGAACACATATGCATAAACATGTACAAATTTTTTAAGTAAGTGTAGGTGTATTCAAATATTACTAAATTGATTTTCTGATAATTAGGTTTTAACGGATCAGTATACACTTCATTTCCATTTCTATTGGTCACTGTTTAAATTATTTTGATATTCTATATGGAGTTGTAAAATAAAATGTGTAATTCAAAGACTGAGCTATAATGTGAAATGTGGATTCTGGGTGATAATTCTGTGTTGATGGTAGAATATTGATTGTCACCATGCACCATTTCTGTGTGATACGTTGATGTGAGTTGAAGATTATGACAGAGAAGGCATATATGAGAAGTCTACACCTTCTAATCTCTTTTGCAATAAGTTTTTAGCAGTAAAGACGTGTTTCCTTTGAGCATGAAAACGATTCTTACATCATTAGATCTACACATTCATAAAAGCAACCACCAAACACCTAGTAACTCTTTTATAAATTTAGAGATATTAGTTAGATGCTCATTTTTACACATTTTTAAGTTTATAAAATGTTTTGTATTCTGTCTTATTTAAGTCTTTCTGCTTTTTCTAATAGAGAAAAGTGAACTTCAAACATTTCCTAAGTTCATAGCCTTCCTAAAATTAATGATTGAAAGGGCTTTGTCAATGAGAAATATAATCTGTGCATGTAAATATGCTCCCAAAATGACCTTCAGTAAATGGATTATTATTTGTCAATCATAACAGCAGATTTTTAAAAATGCTTTTCTTCTAAGTCTTTTCATATCACATCTTTGCTTAACTACTACCTAGGTGATAATTTAAATGTTTAAAGGGTTCTCTATCAAGAAAGAATATCTAAAGTACAGCTGAACTAAGAAAATAATTTTACATGTGTTAAAGTTTCAGTCTTGTTTTAAATTCCAGCAAAGAATTTCTGGAACAATATCAAAACTCCTCCAGCTCATTGCTACTGAGCTTCATAAATGTCATAAATAAATTTCTCTGCAATTAGGTCAAATTCCTTCTGTCATCTCATTCTTTAATCTAAGAATAGGTAGAAAACTTCTGACAGATAAATCTAAAACAAACTAACTCTCCAAAAGATCAAGATGGTTAATATTATGAACATCTATTTTTATTAGATTTATATAATTCAGAAGATTATGAGTCATCTTACTTGTTTGAAAATATTTCAGAAGCAGAGGGGTGTTTTTATCAGAAATCCCAAAACTTAAAATTAGCTCTCTTTCAAGTAGATAACACACTAGGGTTTTATGGACTCCTCAGCCATCACTCGGTTTTCTGCCCATCCATGACAGGATAGCTAAAGTACCCAAGATTTCAAGTACTCTACAACATAAATATGCAAGATAAAACTATAGTTATGAACATCTCCCATAAGGAAACTTAATGTTCTGCTTTCTCTTTCTTTTCTAAAGTGATTTGGATAGTGTGGTGGACAAGAACCCCAGAACTGAGTTCCAAATCCAATTATGTGTGAATTTCCACTTAAGTAAAAATAATGAGTTTTATTCATTAAGCTAAATTCATACAACAATTCTCATTTTTCCCAATCATCAACTTCAAGATTTTTCACCATTTTTAAAGGTGGGAGCAAAAATGAAATGAAAGATAGATTCTTCCTTATGGAGAATGGTAGAGCCCTGTCTCTTTCTGGGCGAACAAAATCTGTTTCCAGTAGACTTTATTTGTTTTTCTCATTTTAAAATTTTCTCATTTTAAAACCAATTATAGAAGAGAGAAATGTCATTTATTCAAATGATTATTCATTCTTTTGGTATTTACCCTTCCTAGATCACTGGGTTTGGGTCTTTTACTTTAAAATGTCATGAGTTTATGAGTAAAAGAAAAGGTGTTTGGAGGACAAGATGAATGTTCAATCATGATGCATGCAGGCTATAGCAATACCAACCTATCATTCCAATTCAGATACCATCCTTGTCTCCTGCAAACAATGGCAAGTTTTAAGGGCAAAATTCATACTAAAAGGAGTAAAAGACTAAACACATCAAATTTTAGTAAATCTTAATGTTTAACATCATTAACAAACAATTGAAACTGATGATATAGTTCCCCAAATAGCTGTGTGAGATAAAGTAAAGAGGGATTTTTTTTGTCCAATAAATTCAAGAGGTTATGATATTACAGAGTTCTCACATCTGTTTTTCCTAGTTTCAAATCTTCAGATGTTTACACATAATGTAGAGTAAATGCAGACACCAGCAAGGTATAAAGAGGCCATGACAGGAACAGGCTTGACAGGGTTTTCACAGGATATAGGTAATGTAAAGGGGAAAATAGGAAAATGGAGAACGATTCTGCCTGTGAAGGAGGGAATGTGGCCAATACAGAAGGGAAAGAAGGTAAGAAGGACAAATAATACCAAAGTAGAGTGACAGAGCCTAAAAATCTGATTATTTTGCATTTGCCTAAAATGACATGCAATAAATACTAGTGAATGTACATATCAACACACACACACACACACACACACACACACACACACACACACACACACACACAGCTTAACTGGAGTTATTCTACTTGGGCTGACAATGTACCCTACATGAACTATCGACTAACAAAAGTCTGAGTAGTACCAGGTGTGATCAATCTCTTTTCAATTAGTTGGACAGGGTAGACAAAATATAGGCTATAGCTGCTGTCCTTGCTTATGTCTAATAGTTAAAGGTAGTTGCTTACAGCTGAAGAAACCATACACGTCAGATATACTCTAGCTGGATCTAGAAGCATTGTTGAAATCTAATTCCAGTAGTAATTTTTAGTACTGGAGACTGCCGTGGAGGAAAAACAATTAATAGTCCTATCCAGTTGTGACACCTATGAACCACAACAGTGATAGCATGGGAAGATATCTTAAAAGACACAACAGCAAAACTCATGTATTTGTGATAACAGACAGCTAGATAATTGGTCTTAAGGCTTACTCAATAAGAGGGAAATCATTCCTGGTACTGGAAACCTAGCCATCTAACCAGAGCTAAAGGAGTCTAGGATCTGAAAAGAATCCACTTCTGCCACTTTGCAAGATCAGCACAATCACTAATTGTAGTCTAAATCTTATCCTTATACCCATAGCCAAGTGCAGCTAACATCCCTCAACAATGAAGCTACTCTTTAGCAAATGAAAGTCAACACAGAAAACCATAACAGAACATGAGGCAGAGATCAACAGAGCTTGGGGAGACCAGCCCCACTGTCTGCATCAGTACAGCACAGTTCTTGCTTCTGTGGCCCTGGAGACAACCTGGAAGTGGGTAGGTGGATGTTAAGATACAGAATACCAAGAACCCTGCTGTGAGACTGTTTCTTCTAGAAATGGTTGCATTAAAACAAAACAAAACAAACAAACAAACAAAAAACAATAACAGCAATGAC
The DNA here is from genome assembly GCF_007827085.1 of Peromyscus californicus insignis. Lineage (NCBI taxonomy): Eukaryota > Metazoa > Chordata > Mammalia > Rodentia > Cricetidae > Peromyscus > Peromyscus californicus. Next base: position 37,440,811 of record NW_026294458.1, read on the forward strand.
AAAAGCCTTAACAATGACAATACCAGCATACAGGTGGGAAATCTTTTAAGTTCCCAGCTCCCTAGACAAAGAACCACTAGTAATCAATGACTGCTGAGAGACAGAATTCATCTATCCCATGGTTGAAGCCCCTAATTAGTTATCCAATTAAAAGTGGTCAGGCCTTCTGGGCACTATGGCACATGCCTTTAATCCCAGCACTCAGGAGGCAGAGATAGGAGGATCTCTGTGAGTTCAAGGCCAACCTGATCTACAAAGTGAGATCCAGAACCTCTATGGCTGTTACACAGAGAAAACCTCTCTCTCTCTCTCTTTTTCACACACACACACACACACACACACACACACACACACACACACTCATATATTCAAAATAATATATATAATGACCCTGAAACCATACACTCAATAAACAACAAAAATATATTTGGTATATGCACTTATATTTATATAATAGATTCAGCAATTTGTATTTGTGTTTATATATTTGTACATTCTCTCTCTTGTGTATATGTGTCTATATGTGTATAAGAGAGAGAAAGAGAGAAAAGAAAGAGAAAGAGAGAAGAGAGAGTGTGTTTATTTTGTAATAACAGTAATCTAAGAAAAAATCCTATTAATTTGAAAGTCAGGATATAAGAGAGATTATAAGGATGATAAAGAAGGGCATAGGAAAGGCAGGAGGGAGGAAAGAGAAGGTAAGAATTAAAGTGATATGATTTAATTAATGTATTTTTAAAGAATAAGACTGTCAGCTGTGGAAACTGCATGGGATCAAACTAGGCCTTCTGCATATGGGAGACAGTTCTGTAGCGTGGTCTATTTGAGGGGCCCCTGGTAGTGGGATCAGAATCTATCCCTAGTGCATGATCTGGCTTTTTGGAGTCCATTACCTATGGTGGGATGCCTTGCTCAGCCTTGATAAAGTTGGGAGAACCTTGGTCCTGCCTCAACTGAATGTACCAGGCTTTGCTGACTCATCATGGGAGCTCTTAACCTTTTGGAGGAGGGGATGGAGGGTGGGTCTGGGGGGAGAAAAGCTGGAGGGAGTGGGAAGAGGGATTAGAGGGGGTTCTACAGTTGGTATGTAAAATGAATTTAAAAATCTTAAATAAAAAAAGAATAATCTGGTAGATCATATTATGCTAGAAAGGTTGTGAAATTTCAACTTTCAAAATGATATATAATTTATATGTATATATTGTTTATATGTATAAACAATGAAATGAGGTCTTATGAAAACATGGGGTAGAACCTCACTGAATGATAGAGAAATTACATAGAGATAGTTAGTTTTTGGCAGATGATTTCAGAAAGCAGAGATGAATACAAAATAATATGTGATATTTGAAAAAAATTAACCCAATATCAGCATGCATTAATGTGGCAGTGTTTAGAGGAGCCTGAGTCCAGCTGTTGCTTCCTGACAAACAAATCTGACATACAATATCTGACAGAAGATTGTGGAAAGGGTACTTTAATGATGGTAACTGTCCTCTCTTCTTGATGTTTCTATTCTCTGACTATCAGACATAGAAAAGGCTTTTTCATACAAATGTGTGAAGTCCTGAGTAAGTGTGTGCTGTTGACATGAGCTGGTAATGTCAAGGACCTTAAAACCTTAGACTTGAGGAGTAATCACAAAGAATTCTCCACAGAAGCAAGGCTCAGAGGCAAATGGAAGAGCCTTCACTTGTGGTCCAAGTGTAAATGTGAACAGTATGTACAGAAAATATCCACCAAAGATTTCTGTCTTTGGATGTTTATGGCTGCCCCCTTACAGAGATTGCTACTAGCAAGATACACTAAACTTGTCCTGTTGATCTAGCTGTGTACCATAAACCTTGCTTCCTTCTTTATCTGCATGCAATAACCCTGTCTCTCTATTCAGCTTGATATAATAAACATGCTGAGCCTCTAGGATGCTACTGTTTCTCCAACAGAAAGCCTACACCACCCAATCCAAGTTTTGTGTATCTGCCTGTGTATGTCTTTACTTCATTTGATTGCCATCTCAGTCATGTTGGTCCCTTGAGCCATACTAGATGCAGCTGAATAGAAAGGCCCAGAATATACTCTAGTATCAGGAATTTGATAGGTGGAGGAGAGTGTAAGTTGAGGTGTGAAGCTGCATTAAAATCAAAAGTAGTCAAGAATACAGGGATAGTCTAGAATAGAAGTCAAGAATAAGTGGTTCACCATTAGAGTTGTGCATTGCAGGAAAAAGATCTTCACTGCTTTTAGAACAAAAGAAAAACTTCCCTATATAAAAAAGAAAGATTGAAAATATTTTTAAAATAGGTAAAGAAAAGTAACTGCTTTTAATTTGTAGATTAAACAGATTTATCGGTTACCTGCACTAGACATCTCATACCTTGAAGACATATTATTATTTCCAGTTTAAGAAGAAATATGCCTGTCTAGATTAATAAAACAACCCAAGTTGTAGACATGGTTCTCTGGTGATGTTCAGTTGACTCCTGTTAAAACATATAACCTTCCTTTAATCCAATTAGTCTTCACCTAGACAATCTCCTATCATGACTTTCACGTCTCATATAGGTAACAACAAATTTGCTATTGTTCCTTGCAAAGTTTATCTTCTTTTTGAATCGGTTTCCCCTTCCACGTAACTTGGGTCATATTCTGTCTTGGACACAGTACTAGGGGACATGACATGTTAGGACTCTGAGTAGGGCAGTGTCTGGACCTCAATGCATTCACTTCCTACCCTTGTACATGAAGTTCTAACCAGCAACGCAACACATCAGATTCCTTTTCCTTGAGTCTTAACACGTGTGGTAACTCTTTCTGGAAATCCATGAAAACTTTTCCCCTCCCCAGTGAGAAACTTGATGAGCTCCGTATCCTCATTCCTATGAATTTTTAAAAGCTTGACTGGTATATTTCATAGTTTGCTGTTCTAAACATGGGCTCCAGTCTCACTTTGGTACTGCTTCCTTGGGAACCATTTTCTGCATTTTTCTCCCTTTGTGCTGTTATAGGATTTGATATTCCCTCTGGGCTTGTTCAGAGCTATCTGTTTCCGTGAAAAAAAAAAAAGTTTTTTGATTTTGTTTTTTATTTTGTTTTTTGACAAGAGGCAATTTACTCATTCTGTTCCTTCCTATAACTAATTACACTCCCACAATACCAATGAAAAGAAAGACAATTAACGAGCTAGTGTTTCTACTTTCTTATTTCGCTTCTTTCTCCACAGGAAATCATATATGAACAGAATTGATAATTTACACCCATATTTCTATATCCTTTTATATTTGTTCAAATATCTTCACAGTATTCCTTTAATTCCTCTACCTGAACCATACAGTCATAAGATTATTTATATCTGTTTTCAAATATTTGGAAAAAAAGCTTCTTTTAAAATAATATCTCAAAACTGATTTAGAATTATAAAAAAAACCAAAATTGAATTTGTGGTATGTATTCATTTCAGATAAATTTACTCCTCTAGACAATTTTTAAGCATTCTTGTATCAATTAATTCAGAGGTATCACCAGCCATCATTGAAACTCATAGAACAAAGTTGACATACACACTTACACAGTATCAAGCATCTTGTATTAATCACTCATTTATTAGAAAATGAGGAAAGTAATACATTTTAGCAGGAAAAAGTTTAACTATGATCAGTTTGACACCATCAAAAATGAAATAATCCAAGAACTCTCGCCTTTGATTACACAGAGAATGACTTAGTAGCTTTTTCTCAACTCCCTGTCAAAGGTAAATAATGGTGCTGTAATCATGAAACATCAATGCCCTAAATTAAGTTAAAAATCCATAAGAAAACCTTGCATTCTTCAAAAATGACTTCATTAACAGACATTAAAAACTATTCCAGAATGAACAGAATATCACATTGATTTGATGATGAATTATTTAGCACATGTCATACCAGAATTTAAATTTCACCAATAGAATTAAATTAATACTTACTACAAACAATTATTTTTTTAAAAACTTCAAATTTATAAACATCCTGTCAATATGCATTTCTTCCTTCAATTTTTATTTTAAAACAAATTAATCAAATGTTTGGTGATAGACATTATGAAGATTCACACTCATAATTCTTAATCTGGAACAACTTCTGATAAGCTCCCAATGTTCTGTATTTTCTTATAGCTCATATATACACTATATGCATTGATTAGGGATTGGAGAGATGGCTCAGTAGATGGTAGTTATAGCTACACTCTCTCAGAACTCATGTAAAAGCTAGCCACAACAGTGCAGATATATGTAATAGTCACCAAGCTACTGATGAAACACAAGGTTCAGAGAAAAGAATCAACACCACCAACAATAAAATGTACAAAGACCTTATGAATTGGATAAGCTGTCAGGAAGAGTCCCTGTCTCAAACAAGGTAGAAAGGCAAGGAAGGCACCTAAAGGTTGTCCTCTGACCTCCAAATGTAATGTATGAACCCACACATTAGAATATGGACATAAACACATACACATCACATACTTCACATGCACATACACACACAAACACACGCACAGAGAAAACACATTAATAATTAAAATTATAGTTTAATATAATTTGATATAATTTAATTAAATAAAATTATAGATTAAATGTTAAAGAACAATTAATGAATATATAGGCTTATTTCTATTGTCCACATGTCCAAGTAATTTCATCATGTTAACTTGAATGTGTTTTAAAAAGTAACACAGTATGTGAAACATTTTAAATCATTTTAATATTATTTTATTTTATGTGTTTGAGTGTTTCACCTCATGCCTGACCATGCACTACACAAATGCCTGATGCCCAGGGAGGCCAGAAGAAGGCATTGGACCTTGACACTGGAGCTACAGCCATTTGTGAGCTGCCATGTGGATTCTGGGGTTTGGGTCTTCTGAAGGAGTAGCCAGTGTTGTTAACAGATGAGCCATTTGTCCCACCTCAGAGGACACATTTGAAAGAATTAATTTTCTTCCAGCTAACAAGTAAAATATGAAAAATGTGTTAAAAAGATTAATAACTATGAATTTCAAAGATGGATTTTAGATTTGCATGCAAAGAAAGATTTATTTATATTTTTAATCTAAAATTTGATTTCTCTTTCTAATTAATTTTTTGTTTACATTTGTTGCTTGCAAATTTTTTCAAGTTTTATGTTTTATTCTCATTAATTACACATACAATTTCCAGCTTACAGTGGAAACAAAATCAGTTTAAGATTTTGTGAATTTATGAAGGCACAATAGTGAAATTAATATGTATAAATTGCTTTGAATCAAAATTTTTATCTTATTTATTTTCATGTAATTAAAGTTATAGTTAGATATATTCCCCTACTTCTCCTCCATTCTTTCATCTAATCCTTTCCTCTCTTCAAAATTCAAGGCCTCCTCTTCTTCAACCATTTTTTATATGTACATATAAATAACTAACTATAAAATACAACCTAGTGAGTGTGTTCAATGTTTCCTGCATATATTTATTTCTAGGACTGAACACTGAGTATTTATTGGTAACCCTAATAAATAAGAGGGTTCATCCCTAGGGAAGACTAATCCTCCTTTTCTAAGCACTTGTTAATTGTTTGTAGCTCTTCATCTGCAGGTAGCAACCTGTACAATTTCTCCTTGTTACACTGTTATGTCAACTGGTGTTAAAATTGTTCGTCTCTTGTTTAGGCTGCCATGTTGTTGAAATTTCATTATTGTAGCTTCCCTGTTAGAGCTCAAATATGTAATCTAACAATAAATCTTCCATTCTGTTCATCTAACTCTTAGAATTTTTCTGCCTCCTTTTCCATGTAGCACCCTGAGACTTACATACAGGAAATGTGTTGTATATGTATCAAATAGGGCTAGGTACCAGGGTCAATTGTTCATTAAATTTTGACTAGTTGTATCTTTCAATAATGGTTCCTGCTGTTGCATTAAAAAGTAGCTTCTTTGATGTTTAATGAGCAAGTGCTAAGGGTAGAGTAGTGACAGCTTCCAAGCAACCAGCCTAACAATGAGAGTCATGAGAGAAGGTAAGTAGGATACTTAACTGTTGTGAAACAATGCTTTTGTACACTGGTTTAATAAAATGCTGATTGGCCAGTATCCAGGCAGGAAGTATAGGTGGGATAAGCAGACATTCTGGGAAGAGAAGACTGAGTCAGGGATCAGCATGTAATGGCACACAGGTAAAGCCACAGAACATGTGGCGACATATGGATTAACAGAAAAGGGCTGAGTTTAAGTGTAAGAGAGCTAGTTAGTAGTAAGCCTGAGCTAATGGCCAAGCAGTTTTAATCAATATAAGCCTGTGTGTGTTTACTTGGGTCTGAGCAGCTGCAGACCAGGCAGGACACAGGAAACCTTCCAGCTACACTTAACAAGGAAGTGTACAGACTCCTGTGGTGCTGGCACATTTTCACTGTAATGTGGTGCACTTTTGTAGCCCATCATGCCTACAAAATACCTATCTGTATGTATGCAGGAAGCATTCAACACTTTATCATGAAATCACAATTGTGTTAGATAACTCTTTACAACTATATGCTAGTACATATTTCTTGGTCATGCCTAACATAGGCTAGAGCAAAATAATATGTTCAGTTGTCTAAGTGTATTTAATTGTTTAAGAGATATGATAAGATAAAAGGAAGGATTGTTGAACCTACTTTCAAAGAGAAACAACTTGTTTAAAAATGTTTTACATTGCTATGGATTTTAGTTATTGATACAGATTTAGAGTTTATTTTGTTATACTATATATGTATTTCTACTCTTGTTTAAGGTGTTATGTTTTTATAGCTCATTTAAATTGTAATGGATAATTTAAAAATACAGATTAATAATTAGTCTTCTATGATAGTCAAACTTATAGTCGTTAAAGTTTTCTACATATACATAGATATAATTCAATTAGGTATACATAGATATACTTCAATTAGATAGGTAATCTTCAAACACTTCAAAGACCTACAGAATTTGGCATTTGAAGTGTTTTAAAAACTTAGACTTTTCTGGACAATGAGACGCATCTGTTACTGGCAGGACCAATTTACTTCAGAGAGAAAGATGGGTGTCAAAGACACTCCATATGGAGTTTATCTTCTTCTTGGCAAGGATAGCCATTTGGGGGAAAAAAAACCGTTCTTGCCTGAACTGCTTGACAAAATGTTGCATTGACTGCACATGCAGGACCCATAGGAAGATGACCACTGAAATGTGCAAGGCAAAATGGTCCTTCAGGTTCCTGCTTCGCAGAGGAAACTGCCAGACATTCTGCAGGACACACAGAACAGTGACTGAGAGACTCTAGGCCTCTAGACTGAAGATAGATGCCCCAACATTGCAGAGAAATTTTGGATGACTGTCCAGGCAGGCAGCAGTCTCTGTCATTCTGGATTTTTGGAAGTTGCTTACAATGTTCTTCCTGTTTACTTAGGAAATATTGTATCCTTCTGGGGTCTTTGATATAGATGAAGACTAGATAGTTGTAATTTTCCTTGGTTATGATAAAAGATAAATTGGATATGAGAATTTAGACTCATAAATATAGGATAAATAGAATATGTTCTTTGAATTTGCCTAATATAAATAGACTGGATATTGTAACTATAATTCTTGCTTGATAACTGTTTTGTTAAATGTAATTTTGCAATGTTGGAGTTGAAACCTTCCTTTTTGAAAAGAAAAGAAAGAAGGAAGTGCTATGGATATGACTCTGTATGCTGTGAATGTGTTGCTCCAATTGGTTGATAAATAAAATGCTAAATGGCCTGTAGCCAGGCAGGAAGTATAGGTAGGATAAACAGACAAGGAGAATTCAAGGGAAGAGGAAGGCTGAGTCAGGAGATGTCAGTCTGCCATCCATGGAACAGCATGTAATGGCACACAGGTAAAGCCACAGAACATGTGGCGTCATATGGATTAACAGAAATGGGCTGAGCTTAAGTGTAAAAAAGCTAGTCAGTGGTAGGCCTGAGCTAATGGCCAAGCAATTTTAATTAATATAAGCCTGTGTGTGTTTACTTGGGTCTGAGCAGCTGCAGACCAGGAAGGACACAGGAAACCTTCCAGCTACACTTAACATGGAAGTGTACAGACTCCTGTGGTGCTGGCACATTTTCACTGTAGTGTGGTGCACTTTTGTAGCCCATCATGCCTACAAAATACCTATCTGTATGTATGCAGGAAGCATTCAACACTTTATCATGAAATCACAATTGTGTTAGATAACTCTTTACAACTATATGCTAGTACATATTTCTTGGTCATGCCTAACATAGGCTAGAGCAAACTAATATGTTCAGTATCCTAGGTGTATTTAATTGGTTTTTGGTGTTTGATTTTATTTTCACTAGTGATGTACTTATCAGGACATTGCCACAACAGAATCTTGATCAGTGTTTATCTATATAAAAATTTGCACAGATTTATGGAGAACAATATAAATGAGATAAATTCACATTGTAGGGTGATTAAATCAAGTGATGCAGAGCACACAAAATTCTTCTGCTCATCAATGCACTAGGGAAATCGAGAATGTTAGACATGAAGAGTGGTTTCTTTAAAGTAAGAGATGTACAACCTGATTTCTGCACAGAAGGCTGGGAATGGATGTAGTTAATAACTTGGGGAATTATCTGTATGAACACAGATTATTCCCTGAACTCTTACAAACAGGACCAGAGGTTGTTAATAGCTTAGGTGACCTCTGGGGTATTTGTAGGACCAAGACCACACCAGATCCTCTCCCAGGCCCTTAGGATAACACATATAGTCAATCTATAGCAACCATCTTTAGGGAAGAGGTGACATGTATTTTGAGAATAGTTTTAATGTAGTTATGCTTTACTGCATAGTTATGCTTTACTATGCACATGATATTGTGTTATACCAAGAAGACTTTTTTTCCAAATTGTGGTGTACTTAAATATGTCTAAAATAAACCAACCAGGGTCAGACTCTAGACGTCTGAACCAGCTCAGGCTATTGACTCATGATGAACCAGATTTCCTTCTTGCCTCGGGGGGGGGGGGGTCAACATTCCACTGGCTGTGGTGTTTGCAGAGAACACAACAAAGTAGTGCTTTCATCACCTTACATACTTACATTTTTAGTTGACATGTTTAAAATACTTTATTCTAGCAAATTTTGTATAACAATTATTAACTCCATTTGCCTTGTTTTATGACATCTTACCAGTTTATTCCTCCTGTCTAGCTGAATCAACACACCTTTTGACCAGCACATCCACATTTCTTTCATCCTCACAACTGAAAATTGACATTCTAAATTACAGAGCTTTGAGTTTGGCATTTAAAAATTCCTCTTGTATCTAAAATGATACACTATGTTCTTTCCTTGTCCGGTCTAATCAATTTACCTTAATCACCTCTAGATTCATGCAGAAACAAAATTCAACACTATTTCACTGTGTTTAAATACCATCTCATTATTCATTATTATTTTGGTGAACACAAGGGTTGATGTCACACATTGGTTATTATAAATACTGCTGCAAGAACACTGAAATACAGATGTACTTTCAAAATATTGACTTCATCCCCTTTACATATACACACACCCATACTTGCTGAGTTCATGTGGTAGTTACATCCTTAATATTTATGAAAATTTCTATACTATTTTCCATATTATTATTACTTCCCATTCAAAACTCTATTCTCTTTTCTGTAAATCCTCTTCAACCCATGTCATGCTTTTATAGAATCCCAGCAGAAACAAATTCAAAGGCATATCTTGGTTTTGATTTTCCTTTAACTGATATTTAGTGATTTGGGCTGTTTACTTCCAATAACTATTTGACATTGTAATTTGTATGAGGTATTTTTATTTTGTTTTTAAGTTGGTAAAAATATTCACTCAGGTTCTTTGCTCATTTTTGCAGTCTTCCTTGCTATTGTTTGAGTTGTTTCACTTCAGTTTTGTGAGATAATTACCTCTTAAAAACGCATGCTATGCAAGTGTTTTCCTTTATTCTGTAAATTGTGCCTGTACTATATTAACTTATTCCTTTGCAATGATATTAATATATTTTAAAATGTTACATTTATTTAGCATGCGCAGGCATGAGTGTGTGTGTGTGTGTCTGTGTCTGTGTGAATGTGTATGCACACACACACACACACACACACACACACACACACACACACACACACACACGGGAGCATGCTTGTACTGTAGTACGTTTGTGGAGAGCAGGGACCAACATGGGAGAGTGAATTCTCTCCTCCATTACGTAGGTCCTGGGGATTGAGCTTAGGAAGTTCTGTATCAACTGAGAATCTAGCTGGCACCTATACTTATTATAATAATTCCCTTGTGTTTGACTTTATTGTTCTTGCCTTGATATGCATAGCTTATAAACCCATGAATATTTTGAGGATAAACCTGAAAGTAGAATTTCTTCCCTCTTCTTTTTGGAAACATATCTTCTCTCTTTTTCTCCAATTGAAAGCATCAAATGATAACCCTAATTTTTTAAATCAGGAGTGTCTCTATTCTGTATTTATAGCATTTGTATTTCTTCTGTATGTACTTAATGTAAATGGCTCATTTGCTAAGGGATAAGAGAGCATAGTATTTGTGAGCTGCTTGCTATATACTTAATAGCACTTCGTAGCAGCACAAAGACCCTGAGGACAAATTAGTCTTCAATCTAAATTCAGACAGCTATTCCACAATTTAGGATTTTTTTTTTTTTTTTTTTTTTAGGATTTTTTTTTTTTAAGTGGAGGGAAAAAGGCTGTTCTTCACATTTGGACTTAACTAGAATTTGAAATTTAAATTTATGGCAAATTTCTATTTTTTCCAAACTAAATTGAGACTAAGCTCTCTTTTTTATCTTATGTGAGTTTGTTTTGTGGTATATAATTGGCAAACAAATTACATCACACTTGGATTTAAAAGTAATTGCATACCAAAGTGGGGTTACATAAACAAAACATCATTCTAACCTGTTATTTTGATGTCTATAATAGTTAAAAATGAAACATTAACTGTCTTTTTAAATTATGTTAGGGGATTAAGGGGTGGTTCCTGTGGGATGGTCTGTATGTCAAGTGTGTTGCTGATTGGTCAATAAATAAATCACTGATTGGCCAGTGGCCAGGCAGGAAGTATAGGCGGGGCAAGGAGGAGAATAAAGCTGGGAAGTAGAAGGCTGAGTCAGAGACACTGCCAGCTGCCACAATGACAAACAGCATGTGAAGATGCCGGTAAGCCACGATCCACGTGGCAAGGTATAGATTTATAGAAATGGATTAATTTAAGCTGTAAGAACAGTTAGCAAGAAGCCTGCCACGGCCATACGGTTTGTAACCAATATAAGTCTCTCTCTGTGTTTACTTGGTTGGGTCTGAGCGGCTGTGGGACTGGCAGGTGAGAGAGATTTGTCCTGACTGTGGGCCAGGCAGGAAAACTCTAGCTACAGGTGGTTGAGCCATTAAGAGGACTTGTTGTTTTTCCAGAGGACCAGAATTCAGGTCCAAGCACAAACATTTAGGCTTACCTCTTAGAATCAAACTCTAGGGGATCTGATGCCCTCTTCTGCCTCCATAAGCACTTCAAGCACATAATGCACACACACACACACACACACACACACACACACACATATGCACACGCACACGCACACGCACACACACACACACACACATATATGTGTATATATATATATACCTAGACATACAAATATACACATAGAATAAATAAATCTTCAAAAATGCATGAATATAAATGATGTTTATTTTAACTATCACTGTAAGAACTATTTTATATTTATTGAAGTTATTTATTGCTGTGATTTAAATACATTTCTTATCCACTCTAGATTTATATTATCTACTCTTTATTCCACTTTTCCATTTCTCTGCATTTGTGGAGTTACTGAGTGATATTTATGTCTCTATTCTACTTCATTTGGTCCCGTATAAAGTATGCTTTCTGGTATGTTTGTATCATTAATTTCCTTGGGATTTTGACATTCTTAAACATCACTCTGGCACTTCTCTATCAGGCAGTAATTTAGAACAGTGTATTTACACATTTATTCCTCTGACATTTGTTATTGTCATTCATTTATTTCTGTATATATTATCAATCTCAACATATGTTAACTACCTTTATTTATAAATTAGTTTCTTTAAAGTACTAAAAGTGTATTTTTAAACTAATTTACATTAAATTTAGTGATGTCCAGTACCAATAGTGTAGTATATGTTAAGATTTTATAGTCTATATACCAAAATTTACTGCTGGAATTTTAATTTTTAAGCATTCGGTGTAATGTGACTGAACTTTCCAGACTTAATTTGTCTGGAAAATATATGGTATACTTTTATGTTTGAAAACTCTTGTTCCTAGATATTCAATTTTTCTTTATGTTGCTTTAATAAAACACTCTGATCAAAAGCACTTTAGAAAAGGAAAGAACTAATTTAGGTTGCACTTCTCATTCAGGTCACAGTTCATCATTGGGGGAAGCCAAAACAGGAATTAAATCAGGACCTTGGAACAGAACCTCTTAGTTTCATGCTTAGCTAACTACTGTATATAGCCCGGATCACCTCTCCAAGGAAAGGTGTTGCCCACAAAAAGCTAGACCCTCCTACAGAAATTACCAATCAGTATAATCCCTCCATGACATGTCCACAGAACAACCAGAGACAATTACACTCTCTATGGTCATTCTAAGTTGTGTCAAGTTGATGATTAAGGCTAACTAGGATGAAGGGTCAAGTGTTTTAGATGATCTTTGTCTATCTTTCTGAATGTTTGATCAATATACTGTTCTGTGTTGTACCTGATGATACATTTGGCGTCACTGGTGATTTTCTATTCATGTGCTAAATGGTTTCATTCTCTTGTTTCCTTGTGAAATCTTTCCATAGAATTTAAACGTTTAAATAGATTTAAAACAAATTGATTATAAGAAATGTTGGTGGTATATTATTCACGGTTTCTTCCAGTTCTCCCCCACCCCTGTGTGTGTGTGTGTGTGTGTGTGTGTGTGTGTGTGTGTGTGTGTGTGTGTGTGTATGTGTATGTGTGTGTGTGTGTGTGAATTGGTGAACCACTTCTAGTCAATTGTAGCTTTTATCAAATTTAAGAACATTATACTGCGATTTCTTAAAAGGTTTGCATGCTACTCCTTTCTGAAGAAAAAAAAAACCTACATGTAAATTAGTCACATTAAGTTCTCTGTTAACATATGATGCTATCATTTCTCTTTACTCTTAACTCCCTTTTCCTGGAAGTTTACTTCGTATATTGTTGTCATAAATTTGTTCTAAAGTGTGTTGATGTTTCCTTTTTCATATTTTACTTTCTGGTGATCTTGCTCTTTATCTCTCTCTCTCTCTCTCTCTCTCTCTCTCTCTCTCTCACTCTGTGTGTGTGTGTGTGTGTGTGTGTGTGTGTGTGTGTGTGTGTGTGTGTGTGTTTGCTTGTGTCTATGTATTTGTACACATTACTTCAAGGACTGTGGTGGCTAGGCCTAGTGATGCACACTTAAAATCTCAGCCCTCTGGAAGTTGAGAGTAAATTGCTGGAAATTTGAAGTCAACCTTGGCTACATCGTGAGATAGTTATTTTTGCAATGAACACCAACAAAAAAAAATTGATGATTTTTCCATTTTGATTTCAATTTTTTTTAACATTTTTATTCTTAAATAAAATATTCAGCGTTTCCCATAGCTTCATGAATTGAGAGTTTAGTTGCAATATTTGTTTTAAAGTATTTAGTGATATTTGTCACCATGTTATTTCTGTGCCCCTTTAGTCTGTAGTCATAGAGTTTATTGCTTCTTTAACTTCCTATGACATAGAAACATGCAGTAAATTTTACCTCTTGAGTAATGGTCATTTGGGGTATAAGTAGATATTGGAGTTTCTTTTATGGGACTTTAAATTACATAGAAAGGATATTACCATTTGAGTCCTACTTTTATGCTTTCTTTTTAAAGATGAGAAAATTACTCAGTATAACCATTAACAGAAAACCAACAATATATGTTTCCCAAGACCTCAGAGACTATATAGCTTAAACTCTGGCTAGAGAGAATAAGAAGTATTCCCGACTCTCTTTCTGATCCTTCTGATGACTTTTGTTTCCTTTTTCCAACCTTATGTAGTTTATACAATACTCACATAACTCCATGTCTTTGTTTCCAAATTTAAGAACCTTTTACTGTGATTTCTTAAAACTAACCAGAGACTGGCTTCTAATGTGATTTCTTTGTTACCTGGACTCAGGCAGACCTGGGTCACCATTCTGATTCCTCAACCTAGGGATATTGGGGGGCTCCCCAGAATTCTTGACTATGCCAAAAGGCCTATAAACTTTGTAAGCAGTACTTTAGGCAAAATTTCAGGCATGGAATTGCTTGTCTACTTTATGCCGGAAACTACTATCTTTTGGTTGTCAAATGATAGATACACTTGAAGTATTATATATATTTCACATGTTAAGATGTAAGGCAGAAACATGAAGCTGGTTCATAACTTAGGGCAAGGAGGACATGATTAAGTCATTGAAACTTTGTTGCTCTCATGATATCAAATTGAAAGAGTCTGGGATGTTGCTGGCCTGAAATAGTCTACAGCCTATCATTCTCCTTATTGCTGTTTCAGTGGCAACTATTCCTTGTTTTGAGTTTTCTAAGATAAATATTTAAGGATAAATTAGTAATCATCTGCATAACTCAAAAATTAAATGAAAAGATATATTCAGAAGGATAATGAAGCTTCTTGGAAATTATCTTAATTTTAAAGTTAAAGGTGTTTTTAAAGTCTAACTTTCCTCTTGAGGGGATTCAAGAACAAAGAAAAATGTGTTTATTGCACACACATAGTTTATTCCTCTAATTTATACTGTACTACAGCACTATATTTAGGCCTATCTCATAGACCATAGGAATTTTGAGATTTACCTACAATGCATCAAGAAAAAAGAACTCCAAGAAACAATTTAAATCAAAAATAGTTCTGTTGCTGTTTAACCGTGTCCTGCCTCATTAACAGTATCAGCACTCTCGTTATTAATAAATTTGGTGTTGAAAGTCTATTGATAATTTATAAATTCAAATTTCACATTTTCTTTATTAACAATAATTTTATGTTCCCTTGGCAATATCTGTTAAAAACCCTACATTTTTCTTCTTATTGTGTCTAGATAAAGGAAAGGGAAGCATACTCTGAAGTAATAAAAAAAAAAAAATCAAGTAAATCAACAGTAATTACTAGGCACCGGGATTTTGATATGTTGTGTTTGCTTCCTTCCTTGTGGTTATCTTTCAACCAATTACAAAAACACCTACATGAAACATAACGTCCATATATTTCCACTTCTAATGGATACATGTGAGATTTTAAATTTTTCCTCCAAGTAACAGAGAGAATGAGTATGATTTTGTGTGTGACTCAAGATTTTTTTTATTATATTTTGAACATGCTTTCCCTGTCTTTCAACTTCTCCCAGATACTCCTCACTGTTTTCTTACTCTGTGTCTGTATATGTCAATAAATAAACAAATAAACAAACAAACAAATAAATAAATGCATAAATAAAGCATGAATGCACACTCACACACAATGAAAATCAAAACAAAGAACCAATGAGACAAAAATTACCCAACAAAACAAAATGAACTAAAAGTCCACTAAAAGACCATGGAGTTCATTTTGTGTGGGCCAACTATGCCTGCCTGTTCTGCAGAGTGGTTGATACATTCAGTGACACTTCGTTTTTGGAAAACTGATGGGTTTTTTTTGTTGTTGTTGTTTTTTTGTTTTCTCTTTCCCACAAGATACCAATTACAAATAGCTTCTTGGTAAGAGACAGGACCCAATGTCCACTTATTTCTGTCAGTGCTGGAACCCTATCTTCTTTGAACCTGTGCAGGTCTTACACAAGCTGTCACAGTCTTTGTGAACTCATAGGCATATCAGTCTTGTATTTGGAGACATTCTTTTCTTTGACTCATGTATCGCCTGCCTCCTGTTCTTAAATTCTTTCTGTCTCCTCTTCCTCATAAATCCTTGATACTTGAGGGTAGAAGTTTGATAAAGGCATCCTACTTATGACAGGGTATTCTAAAATCTCTGACTCTTCGCAAGTTATCCAACTGTAGGTCTATGTAGTAATTCCCACCGACAATAAGAAGAAGTTTCTCTGATGAGAATTTTGTGGGACACTTATATGGGTATAATTCTACATCATTAGGAGTCATTTAATTGCTATGTTCCTTTAGTATTGTGGTAGTATTAGTGTTTGGGGTTTTTGTTTGTTTGTTTGTTTGTTTTTTTCTCCCTAGACCCATGTTCTACCTGTCTCAGGTTCATTACCACATTTGCAGTGTCAGGTATGGATTCCATCTCACAGAGTGGACCTAAAATCCTTCAAAAAGTGGTTTATTAGATTAATTATAATACATTTGTGCCACAATTCCACACAAGAGATTACTCTTGTAGGTCACAAGGTTTGTAGCTGAGTGATCGTGATGATTACCTTCCTCTTCTAATACCATACAGAGTATCTTCCAGTATCATGAATGCTGGTCAGTATGGGTGCAGCTTCTAGTTGGGCACCAGTTGATGTCTTCATATTCCATGGCATAAATAAATGGTGTCTTTTGCAATAGGGCATTTCTATCATGTTGTGGAGAATAGTCAATGGCCTTGGCAATAGGCTTGATGTTTGGGTAGGGTCCTTTATACCCCTTTACCAGTGACACAACAAGATAGAACTCATTCCTGGCACTAAAGGTTTCCTTGGCAGCAAAGAAATAGTTAGACACTTTCCCCCCTTATTAGTAACTCCATTTAGGTTCTTTTCATGAGTATATATTTTGTGAGGCTTCTACAGTATGACTTTTTAAAAAAGACCTTTTGTGGTAGTTTCTTTTATACCTATGCCCCCCCTTTACTTTTCTCTCACTGCTCCCCACAAATAAAAGAATATGATGGCAAGGATGTGACAAAAGGAGAACACTTTTACAGCCACTATGGAGATCAGTGTGGAAGTTTCTCTGGAAGATGGGCATTGATCAACCTCAAGATCTACCTATGCCACTCTTGAGCATATATCCAAAGGATGCTTTGTAGCACAAATCCTAATTGGTTTTAGTAAAAACCTGGAGTCAGAGATCTGGGTAAATGCTGAAAGATCAGAGAGATAAAGTAACAAGCCACAGCCACTTCTCACCTCACCAACTCCTCAGCTAAAAGGGTGGAGCTCCTGTCTCCTCCTGCCCTATATTTCTTTTCTCCACCCAGCAATATCACTTCTTGTCTCAACCTCCCTAGTGCTGTGATTAAAGGTGTGTGTGCCTCCCAAGTACTGGGAGCAAAGGGATCTCAATTATTCCCAATAAAGATGTGTGCCACCATTGTCTGGCCTCTGTGGCTAACTAGTGACTGGCTTTGCCCTCTGATCTTCAGGTAAGCTTTATTTGTTAGAGCATACACAAAATATCACCACAATGTTTCATCCTTTTAAAGACACAGTTGTTCAACCGTGTTTAATGCTGCTCTATTCATAATAACCAGAAATTTGAAACAACCAAGGTGTCCCTCAACAGATGAATGGATAAATGAACATGTGGTACATTTCCACAATGGAGAATTACTCAGCTATTTAAAAAATGAAATAATAAAATTCTCAGGTAAATGGATGGAACTAGAAAAATTTATCCTGAGTGATGTAACCCACACCCTGGAAGACAAATATGGAATGTTTTTGCTTATATGAGGACATTACTTATTAAGTCAATGATAGTCAAACTATCATCCATAGAACCACAAAGATTTGGTAGAGCATAAAGGACTGGGGAGGAGCTGATAAATCTTTCTATGAAAGGAAAAGAGAATACATAGTTATGGATGGATGGCGAGGCCTGGATGATTCAAGTAGAGAGAGTGAAGAAAGATGGGGATGAGGAGGGAATGTGTGGAGAAACATTACAGGCAACTTGATGGGTAGTATTGAATCCTGAAACTCTAGAAACTTCCTAAACTACATACATACATGAGGACAATCTAAATGAAACCACCAAATAATTGGGGTGACAAAGCTGTGACTGGTTATCCCTTATCATCAAATTAATATTCCAGCACTGGGAATGGTTAACATCTAGTTGAGTTGTTGGCCAAAGGGGTCCCATGGGAACCCCCAAACAAATCAGGCTGTTGCCAAGACTATAGGTTACTCTCCCCACACTGGCAGCAAGTCCCTATCACTAAAGACAATGCTTACACAACTCGTTGAACACAGAGAAGTCAAGCTGATGCCTACATAGAGCCATCACTCTTGGGTGCTAGAGTCTTAGGTAAAGGAAGGTACTCTTCATGATACCAAAGGAGAAGCATTAACACTAACCCAGACACAGAACTTTGATCTGAAATGGTGTTAGTTTTTGTTTTATCTTTGTCTATTGTATTTTATTATTTTTTTTATTTCATCTTATTATAAATTCTTAGAAGCCTGTTTGTTTTCTAATGAGATACAGAAAGGGGGAAGATTTGGATGAGAGGGAAGGTAGGGAGGAACTGGAAGAGGTAGAGGGAGGGGAAATGTAATATCAATATATTATATGAAAATAAATCTCTTTCTAGTAAAAGGAAAAATAAGAATTGGAAATAGAGGCTATGGAGGTAACTCAGCTGCGCTTACAGAAAGAAGGCCAAGGTTCACTTCCCAGCAAGAGCACGGCAGCTCATAGTCATTTGTATCAGGGGATCTGACGCCTTCACCTGAGCCTCATAGGCATGGCATACATATAGTACACGGTTTCAGTCAAAATGCTCAAACAGATAAAATAAAAATAAATTTAATTTAAAAGAAATCAAAGACTCTTTTACTGTTTTAGGAGATATAAGTACGTGTTCTTTTTAAAGCCAAATCTGGAACAAAACTGGGTGTTAAATCCAAACTCATGTAGTGTTTGAAATTTATTTGTATAGCTTATTAAGGATAAGTTGAAAATATAGAAGCTGTATTTCTTTAGATATTATAGTTAATGTACAATGGCAGACCAAATAAAGTGACCTCCAGGCTAGATGTAGTATGGACATGTAGGGAAATCTTCTTTAAAAATGGTATTTTTTCTTCAAATAGTATAGAAATATAACTAGATCAATTGCTTCATCTAACTTGTGTTAATGAAGCCAAACAGAACATCATTTTGAAGTTGAATTATTGGTAGGACGATATAGAATGATCGTTAATTTTTTGTTAACTTCATTTTTTTAGCATTTCCATAAGAGATATTTTGGGTCTCCTCCCAGTGAATCTCAGCTGTAAGTAGCATATCTCCTGATAAGTTTCCAAATTTAGAGTAAGAGAATATAGAGAATTAATGTAAAGTAATGCAAAAGAATTTTGTGAGTCTATTATGAAACATAAAACTGAAATGATTTTTCTCATTTAAATTACAAACCTTCAGAGTTTGCATGATTTATCAGAGTATAATGGTGTTGCTCAAAACATTTCTGAAATCCCTCTGTGGAAACTCCTCTTGAGATTGTATGATGATCTTTATCTGGAAATTATACTTTTCAAAATCACCAAATATTTAAGGCATGTTTTTGTTGTTTTTTTTTTAATTTATGTATCACTTAAATTAAAGGAACACACATTTTGTTTAATACTATCTTGGGTTTTTGAAGACTTTCAATGTTAGCATGTTTATACTGATGAAAGTAGTGGCATAATGGCCAAAAACCAATGGAAAGATGCAGACTGCAAGCTGAAGATAATTTAAAACAGAAAAGTAAACTTTATTTTGTAATTGTTAACAGTATATTTTCAAAAAGGAGATTTTGGGGGTTATATCTTCTGAAAGATTGCACTCTTAGAATTATTTTGTCTCCACAAAGATCTCCATGCCCTATTTGCATCATTTCTTAATCACAAACTAATTCATGGCAAGGTAGGATTCTGGCCAATGTCGTTTAGATTTTTTATAAATTTTTAATTAAGATAGATTTATACCACTTCCCCCTTCCTTTTGTTCATTATAGTTCCTCCTTGGTATCCTTCCTTCAGATCCCTATGAATCCTCCCCTTGCAACTGATAGCCTATTTTTCTTTTGTTTTTATTGTTGCACTATATATATATATATATATATATATATATATATATTCATATACATGCACACACATAAATATGTATTTACAAGCAACTGACTCCATTTTATTGTTTGTGTCATATGGTTTCAGAGATGACAACTCCTTATTGGGTGATCAATAACAGGGCTCACCCCTCTCCTGGTAGTCATTAATTGCCTGTAGTTCTTTGTCTAAGGGTAGGTCTCTGTGAAATTTTACTCCTTCCATATTAGCATGTCTATTGATAATGCCATTATTCACTTCTTTATCTGTTTGCATTTAAGGTCCAATCAACTGGGAAAGCATCCTTAATACTAGAAACCTAGCCAATATCCTAGGAATAATGAGGTCATGGATCTTAGAAGAGAATCTACTACTGTACTTTGCCAGAGCAGCATAGTTTTGTATATTCTCCTTATACTGTAGATAAGTATAGCAACCACCTTTCATCGAAGAGACTTTTCTTTACAGGAAACAGAGATCATCACAGAAAATCACAACTGGACATAATGCAAAGATAATCAGATCATGGAGAGCCACATTGGTTACATCTTTATCACAGCTCCTGCTTGTATAGGTCCCAGAATATCACAGAATATCACAGGTGGAAAGATTCTAAGAGCCAGAATACTAGGAAGTCTGTTATAAAGCAGTATCTTTTAGAAAACTCTTATTAACTCCTTCAAAAAGAATAACCTTCATTATATTCTACATCACTAAAGCACTGTCATACCTAGCATGTATTTAATTAACCTCTAGAAAGGATGTTCCTGAAAGCATGTGGACAAGTTTTGCTTAAGAGGCATCTGTGCATCATTCAGATGTAATGGACTGTTTTTGAGTTTCTTGTATTCTTTTAGATTCTCTTTTTGGTAGACATTCTTGTCCATGACTAATCCTCAATTTAATTAAAAACTTGAATTTAGAACCAGTTTATCATGGTAGATTCTTATTTAATGTTTTCAAGCATTAAGCATAAGTTGCTACACATCACACTCTGGGTAAAACTGGCATAAAAATAAAGACTACAACATACATAATCATGAATGATGATAAGGCACAGATATTCCATAGTTACAGCATCATTGATAAATGGGCACAAACATTGCAAATGGTCAAATGTCAAATAGACTAAGGAATTCTAGTTCAATTCCCCAAATTCCATAAGAAAAATTGAAACTGTATAAGTAAATTTTTGTTGAAAAGGTATGTCAAATCAAAATTAATTAGAGTATTCTTTATCCTATCATTTTCTG
This sequence comes from Peromyscus californicus insignis, assembly GCF_007827085.1. Classification (NCBI taxonomy): domain Eukaryota; kingdom Metazoa; phylum Chordata; class Mammalia; order Rodentia; family Cricetidae; genus Peromyscus; species Peromyscus californicus. The sequence goes on from NW_026294458.1 coordinate 37,462,189, forward strand.
ATATTGAACAACCATTGGAAATAAATCTGGGAGTATAAAAGTTATGATCTTTTTATAAATTAGCTGACTTTTATGGCTTTTAAACAGATGTCATTAAAAACAGTTATTTTAACAGTGTAAATTTGGGAGCTGGAACTGGATCTCAGTTGCTGGAGTGCTTGCCATGACATGTAAGGCCCTGGGTTCAATTCTAAGCATTTAATAACTAAGATGTGATGGCACACACTTGTAATCCTAGAACTTCTGAGATGGATGCAGAAGGATCAGATGTTCAAGGTCACCCTCTCTGTAATGGAAACTCAAAGCCACCTTGTGCTATAGTTATATGCATTATGTATCTATGTACACACACACATACACACACACACACACACACACACACACACACACACACACATACACATAAACAAATGAAAGCCATATTGAACACTGATAAAATGGTTTCCTTTAGAGGAATATAAATGAGTTAGAAATAACCATTTTTCCCAGGTGCCATCTTAGAATATGAATCTGTGTTGATTTTTTCATGCTGAGTAGAATCCTCCTTTCCCTGTCCTGGTTACATCTTCCTACAAGTGTCAGTCAACTGATCCTAAGTAAAATTCTTCTCTATTTCATCTTTTTTCATCACCTACTGTATGAATGAAAACTTATCCAGAAACTAAATATTCTGCAACTTTTCACAAAACTAAAATACCCTGCTTCTCTTAGTCTTTTTTGATTTTTTAATAATGATAATTTTCAGAGGAGACACGAAATTTTGAAGTGAAAATCACCAAGTGGGATTCTCCTCAATAATGCTGGGTACTTATCCTGCTGGTCCTTCTTCCTAAATGCCAAATATATTTATGACTAATTTTGTCAAAATGAATGTAGGCCTCATACATTTTTAAATACATCCTAGTGTTAACTTGCTCCTGATTAAAAAAACATGCATGATAAAGTGTACATTAGAATGCTATTCTTCTGTACTACCTTGAATTTTTCAAAAACTATGAATTCCTTCTTCAAACCGAAAGAAGACTAATAGGACAGAATAATAATAAGCGGGAGATCCCAGCTGGATCAACAACAGAGAGGGAGAACAAGGAATAGGAGACCATGGTAAATGAAGACCACATGAGAATAGGAAGAAGCAAAGTGCTAGAGAGGCCCACAGAAATCCACAAAGATACCCACACAACAGACTGCTGGCAATGGTCGAGAGACAGCCCGAACTGACCTACTCTGGTGATAGGATGGCCAAACACCCTAATTGACGTGCTAGAAACCTCATCTAATGACTGAGGGTATCGGATGCAGAGATCCACGGCCAGGCCCCAGGTTGAGCTCCAGGAGCCCAATTGGCGAGAAAGAGGAGGGTTTGTATGAGCAAGAATTGTTGAGATCAAGGTTGGAAAAAGCACAGGGACAAATAGCCAAACAAACAGAAACACATGAACTATGAACCAATAGCTGAGGAGCCCCGGCTGGATCAGGCCCTCTGGATAAGTGAGACAGTTGATTGGCTTGATCTGTTTGGGAGGCATCCAGGCAGTGGGATGGGACCTGTCCTCAGTGCATGAGCTGGCTGTTTGGAACCTGGGGCATATACAGGAACACTTGGCTCAGCCTGGGAGGAGGGCACTGGACCTGCCTGGACTGAATCTATCAAGTTGAACTCAATCCTCAGGGGAGTCTTTGCCCTGGAGGAGGTGGGAATGAGGGGTGGGCTGGGGAAAAGGCAAGGGGGGAGGGAGGAGGACAAGGGAATCTGTGACTGATATGTAAAATTAAGTTAAATTATAAAATAAAATTTTAAAAAAATAATAAAAAAGAACACCAAAAAAAGAAGTATTGCTTTGTTATATTTACAAACATAATGTTACTATTAAGCAAAATTGCTTTCTGTTTCAATTTTAATTTTTTACTTATTTACTTTTACATTTATGTATTTTTACATGTGTTCACATATGCTTTTGCATGTGTTTAGTGTGTGTGTGTGTGTGTGTGTGAGTGTGTGTGTGTGTGTGTGTGTGTGTAGGCTAAAGGTAGACACTGGGTGTTATCCTTGTTTACTTTTGAGATAAGGTCTCTCACTGAATCTGGAGTTTAGTGATTTACGTGCACTAGCTATCCAAAGATTTTCAGGAATCATTTATTCTGTCCTCTATATCTGGGATTGCAAGCACTCACTGTCTTAGTTACATTTTTATTGCTATGAAAGATTTAGCATGACCAAGCAACTAAAGCATTTAATTGGGAGCTTGTTTATAGCTTCAGAGAGTAAGAACATTGTGGGAGGCAGGGGGAGCTAAATCAAGGTCAGACATGAGGCAACTTTGGTAAACATAACCAAACATATACATCAGGTGACAACTAGTTTTTAACAGGGTAACACACCAGGAATAACTCTGTTAGGGAGTCCCACTAGGCAAAGTCCGTGGGGTCATTGCCTTATGGAAACGAGTTGTTTTCTGTCTGTAAGTTTCTCTAGTGCCACCACTTACATTTCTATAAACAAACAAACAAACAAACAAACAAACAAACAAACAAACAGCTATGGGGTTCTTTCCACAGCCCACTGGTAGTGTGTTTTACATCTTCTGGGCACACTTATAGTTTTGGATAGTCAGGAAAGATGATTTTTGCTTAAGCTGTATAATTCTAATAATATTAGAATATTTTTCATAACTGACACAGGGAAGTAACAGTATTCTCAATTACAAAGACAGCTAATTTTGGACTTCAAAACAAACTAGTGGAGAATACACAAGGGCAAATTCCCAGGTTGTTATTGCTAAATCAAGGTCAGACATGAAGCAGCTTTGGTAAACATAACCCCCTGCAATAATTATCTTTCTGCACATACCCCAACTACTCAAGTTACAGCCAACTAACTGTTACTGTTAAGTCCTGAATTTCAATGTCATTTTCTGTCTGGGAATGCTAACTACCAGGCTATGTGTTTAGTCAAACATTACTCACTGGGAGGTCAATGTGACCTTCCTAACCTGCGAGCACCCTTGTGATTCCTTAGGTGTATCAGTTTGGCTCTGTCTCTGAATGTTTATTATTCGAGAAATGCTTTGTGACCCTGAAAATGTAACTGATATTTGCGCAGTTTGGCTGTGACAGGAGGGATGTGAAGGAACTGTGTAAAGAGCAGTGCAGTGAGTGTGTGTGTGTGTGTGTGTGTGTGTGTGTGTGTGTGTGTGTGTGTGGTGTGTCTGTGTGTGTTAAGTGAGGGATATAGCTGAATGGGCAGAGAATAAAGTGAGAGAGTGAGTGAGAGAGTAAATGAGCAAAGAGTGAATGAATGATGCACTAGTGTGTGAAGTAATGTAACAGAGTAGAGAAATATATATCTGTGTGTAAAGAAATGTATCTGTGTGCAGACAGAGAATTTTCAGAGAGAGGATTTTTAATGGGTCCCCAGGCAATAGGATCAGGATCCATCCCTGGTGTATAACCAGGCTTTTTGGAGCCCACTACCTATGGTGGGACACCTTGCACAGCCTTGTGGTGGGACATGTGGGAGACTTGAACCTGCCTCTACTGAATATATCAGGCTCTGCTGACTTCCTATGAGAGGCCTTACCTTCTTGTAGGAGGGAATAGGGGGTGGGTTTGTTGGGGGGGGAGGCTGGAGGGGTGGGAGGAGGGAAGAGAAGGATCTGTGGTTGGTATGTAAAGGTGAAGTAAAAGAGAAAGTTACCATCAGAAAGAGCATGTGTTTCCTTATTTTTCCCTCAAATTGTGTGTGAGTTATTATATATGAGAAAACTTCCTATCTCTGCTCTTGAGAAGTCTCTCTCTGAGTAACTCTGGGTAGCAGTCCTGGGAGCTGGATTCCCAGGCTGTTTAAAGATCATGATCATTGTGGTGGGAAATGTGCTGGCCAGCAAGCAGTAGCTGAAGGATTACATCTAATCCACAGTGAGGAGAAAAAGGCAGGAGAGAGAGGGAGAGGGAGAGGGACAGGGACAGGGACAGGGACAGGGACAGGGACAGGAGGCTGGGACACTGGGCCTGGTGTGGGCTTTTCAATCTTCAAAGTCCACCACCAGTGACATATCTCCTCCAATAAGATAGCATTTCCTAATCCTTGTTAAACATTCCACCAACTGGGAACCAATCACTCAAATATGTGAGCCTATGAAGCCATTCTCTCTCTCTCTATTTATTTATTTATTTATTTATTTATTTATTTATTTGTTTGTTTGTTTGTTTGTTTGTTTATTTATTTTTCGAGACAAGGTTTCTCTGTGTAGCTTTGCGCCTTTACTGGAACTCGCTCTGTAGACCAGGCTAGCCTTGAACTCACAGCGATTCACCTGCCTCTGCCTCCCGAGTGCTGGGATTAAAGGCATGTGCCACCATCGCCCGGCGCCATTCTCATTCATTGTCTACACGTAGTTTCTCACTGAACCTGGAATTTGTTGATATGTCTGCCCTGGCTAACCAATGAACTTTGGCAATCATTTATTTGTGCACTCCTATCTCTATGGCTACAGGCACTTACCACCATGTCTAGCTTTTTTATGTGGGCATCAGGAATACAAACTCAGGTTCTTGTTCTTCTGCAGCAGGCACTTTACCAAGAAGGTCATTTTTCAACTTAACACTCCTCAATTTTTTTCTATTGCATTTCATTTCTTTCTCTTAGTTGTACTGGATTCAAACTTGTGGGTCTGCTGTAGCCTGGGTGAACATCTCCTTTAGCCCCTGATATTCTGTTTTAACACATAGTGATCTCCTAGATAATTATACTCAATTAGTTACTCATGCATGCATCACTGTTAAACCTTTTTACCTCAACCCTCCATGTAGGCAAATACTCTAAAAAGCAAATGATTTTACATTCATTCTCTTTAAATAGGCCTTTTGATTAACATTAGCAAAGATAATTAAATCATTCTAAATCATATATTTCTATCTTGCCTTCCAAGGTTTACATTTGTCTTTTTACAATGAAAAAATTAATTGATTTTATCCCTAATTGTCTTTGTCTTAATTTGAATATGTAACATTCAAAAATCTGCCGGGCGGTGGTGGCGCACGCCTTTAATCCCAGCACTCGGGAGGCAGAGCCAGGTGGATCTCTGTGAGTTCGAGGCCAGCCTGGTCTCCAAAGCGAGTTCCAGGAAAGGCACAAAGCTACACAGAGAAACCCTGTCTCGAAAAACCAAAAAAAAAAAAAAAAAAATTAAAAAATCCATGTCCCCAAATTCCTTCTGACAGTTAAGGTAAATTTATTCTCATTTGAACCCCTAAAAATAATTTTAAAAGTATCAATTATAAATATTTTCCTTGTGTGTGCATGTTAGAGAGAGGGGTGGAAGAGACAGACAGATAGACAGACTGAGAGAGAGACACATAGACAGAGAAATGGAGAGCTGCAGGTGTAGAATATGCACAGACACAAATGTGGGTATGGGTTTAAGAGAAAGAAAGAGGTATGTTGTATGCACACATGTGTCTATGTGTCTGAGTGTCTGTGTACCTTTTTATGAAGAGGACAGACAATGTTGGGTATCCTGCTTTATTGTTATTTGCCTATTTCCTTGAAACTGATCTCCTAATGAGCATGGAATTATGCTGGATGCAATAATCCTTAAAAATCTGTCTATTTCAGCTCCCTCCACCAGCTGGGTTATAGGTATACAGTCATGCCCACCAATGTTTACATGAGTTCTAGGCTCCAAAGTTAGGTCTACATATTTGTGAGTTAAGTGCTCTTATCTACTCCTCAATATCCCTATCCCAAATTACATATTTACATAATAGAAAGAAAGGCAAAGGATAAACATGCGTATTCTAAAAGGTAGAAATAGAGAAGTCAAAAGTAATAAATGATCCCAAAAAGTCCATAACCCAGCATGTTAGTCATTAAATCTTAAATCATGATGTCTAACATACTGTGAACACAGTGGTGAGGTCTGGGCCTCTGGAATCTTAGGAAGCATTGTTTCTATACTTATGCATCGTTATTTTATCAAGATGACTTTTCACACTCCCTGTAGCTTTCCTGGCAAGAATAAAAAACTGTTGTTTGTTTAAACGTCCTTAGGTCTCAGTTGGAACTCCTCATCTATAACTGCACCAGTAGAGATGTCTACAAGGCTAAAATCTTCTGCCCAACTCCTTACTTCTTACATTCTATATGTCTATAGAAACAGAACCCCATGGTTACCATAAAAGTCACCTGCTTACAACAAGCAGATTTCTAACCAAACTTGAGCTATAGCTGGAGTAGGCTCAAAGAATGGAGAAGAATCCTCAAGAGACAATGATCAGCTTCCAAAATCCAAAGGTACATTCACCTATGGAACCTTCTCTGAGAGGATTTTGTCTTGTATGGTCTCTGTGTCTGTGATTGGAACCATCATGAGGATCATTCAGAACTCATTATTTGTATTCTGGGCATTTTTTACTCCATTTCTTTCAATCATTTCAAATCTCTTTTTGTTATCCACTTTCAAAGCTTCTCGAAACTTGCAGGTATAAAGGAACTCTCCCACTCCTCATTGACCAGTTAAGATAATTATGAATTCAATAAGTTAACTAATAAGAGAAAACTGTATTTCAAAGCATTGTAAACTAGAAGTTTAATTGCCAACTCATAGTCTATGTTACTGTGTTAAATAAAAATATGACTGTGAGCCATGCAGGGCTCTCCTAAGTCAAACAGGTGCAAGAACTTTTATTTAACATTTTCTAAAATCAATAATCTATGACTTATGTCACTCAAAATGGCAAATAGCAGCAATTTAGCATCAAGCATTGAGAATATAGAAATAGACATGATACAGAGAACTTATAGAGTGAAGATATAAGTTTGTTGGTTTCTGTTTTTAATCTTAGAAAAGAAAAAAGCATAAAAGGCTATGAGATTATTTGCATTTGTACTCTTATATTTGTAAATATTATCAACAGTCCCATGAGTGATGTGGGAGTATTATCAAATGCCATTAAGTTATCTATGCTCTTACACCTAGTTTCAGAAAATTATCTTCAAGAATAAAGGTTGGGTAGGGTTATTGAGCTCCATCTTCCAAAAAGCCTGTATGAAGGATGACATATCTTTAAGTGACTTCTTGCCAGTCTTTACCAAGGTAACACTGTACTGTTTTTACATTTCCAAAAGGCCTGGGAACAAGTCAAAATGCATAAATGTTTTCCTTAAAATTAATATCATACATTTATGATGATTAAAAAATTCCTTGAGCTATAAACAAACCAAAAATTCACCTACCAAGGGCAAACATGTGCATCTATACAGCTCTTATCCTTCAGGGATGAGAGACCACAAGAGAAAATGTGGTCCTCATAATGAGTATACCACTAATGTGAATACTAATCTTTTTCTCCCTGGAGAATATTTCTGTTATAGGTATTATCATTAAAAAAGGACTTTAATTCAGACATGTCTAATTACATGATAGGTTAATTCTATTAACTTCAAAAATCTCTAAGGGACTTGAACATTTTTGACTATTAAATAAGTTTAAGTGGTCTAGCTAAATTGCTAATGATTGCCTTTCATTGCAAAACAGAAACTATTTGATAAATCTGCTCTTCCTTCTGGAACACTGGGACAAAGACTTTATTTGAGGGTAATAATAATTTATTACAATTACATTTAATATGTGATGATGATGTTAATGTTATGTACAGTCTGAGCTTCTCACAGTGATTATTTCCTTGGCTATTATCGTTCCTGAGGGTAGGCACAAAGAGCCTACTATTAGTAATAAAACAAATAATGGTAAAAGTAAATGGGATCCCTTATTCATAACTGCAAGTAAGGCTTATTTGCAATGTTGATGGTGTCAGAACTGTTTTTTTTTCTCTAAGGCAGCTTTTATAATAGACAAATACTAGAGTTTCTATACTTAGTGTGTGATTATTTAAATGAGGTTATTTTTCTTTGTTAAAGTGTAGGCATTGATCTAGACACATTGGGGCAATTGGAATGATTAAGAGTCATTGAACATGCTAATTTCAACATGCCTGAACATCTAATAGCCCCTTGTTTATAAACAGGAAAGTTTTATATACAATTCTTACTCCTCTCTTCATATTAAAGAACTTTCCCTTTTTTTACCTCAGTGTATGTCACTAAGAATTGAGCACAGAGCAAAAAATAAGGGAAATATGAATAAAATAATATCTTATCTAAAGTGAATTATGTTTTTACAGTCAGAGTTAAGCATGATGGCATATACCTATAATAATCTCAGCACTTAGGTGGCTTAGGCAAGAAGTCAACACCTTTAATGCCAGCTTGGGTAATAGGCTAAGCTTTATTGTCTAAAAAAGATCTTGTAAAGAAAGAAAGAAAGAAAGAAAGCCTCACATATACAGGTGTGATATACATGCACCAATGTTTGACTATGAGTTTTCCTTTCTCCTGGAGCTTAAAACTCATGAATGGCTTCAAATCAGTCTAATTGAAGAGAGAGTTTATATTGCTCATTGTAAATAATTACCTGGCAATGTTTTGGAGAAACAGATTGAGAACAAAATGAAAAACTTTGATTAAAAAAAAATCATATCATTGGGCTTCTGACACAATGAGATTATGATAGACACTTAGGGAATTGCAAGTAGAACATGGTCAAGTAGAATGCCTAAATGCTAGGGGTTCAAGTGAATAATAGGAGAAAAGGAAATACCATATTAACCAGACATTTGTAAGGGGCGAAGGAAAGATTCTGTAACAGTGATTCATGGTAGGCTAGCTTCTTTTGAAAACTGGAATTGTGTTGACATTACAGCCAGGAAATGAGGTAGGCTAACTGTAGAAATCTACCCCTCCTTCTTGTGCTCCATATAAAATTCCCTAATCATATCCCAGATGTACAGCAGACAACTTGCTAAGACCACTCTTCTCCTCCAATCCCATCTCCAATGGATCACACCCCTCCTAAATTCTCTCCTCCCACTTGTTACTTTATTCCAGCCCCTGATTCCAGCAGGCATTCCCTGGGAACCAGAAGGGCTGCTGGGTTCTAGTGGAAACATGTTTTCCTGACTGTTGTTGATTATGTTTTCACACTGGCATCTAAGGATCCAGGTTTGGGAAGTTTGTAGTTCTAGGTGCTGATACCTAGTCTTTGTTCAGTCGGTTTTTATTCCTTTGTTACTGTTGCCCTGTTCAGTTCTTAGGAGTGTGATAGCTGTGAATTGCCAGGTAGGATGATCTCATTACATGCAGAAAAGGCCTTTGACAAAATTCAACTCTCCTTCCTGATAATAGTCCTGGAGAAATTAGGGATACAAGGGCATACCTAAACAGAATAAAAGTACTTTACAGCAAATTCATAGCTAACATCAATTTAAATGGACAGAAACTCAAAGAAATTCCACTAAAATCAGGAAAAAGACAAGATTTTCTACTCTCTCCATTCCTACTCAATATAGTACTTGAAGTCTTATCAATTTTGTGACATCATCCTGATTTGCATATACTGTACAAGTTCTCATCTCTCCTAACTTCTCTGTCCATTTCATTCCATGTCTAACATCTCAAGAATTGTTGTCTGTGGTTTACAACAGAGGAGTTACAATCATATGGCCAGATGTCAATGTGATGAAAAGGAAGTGAAAAAGTCCTTTCTCAAATGATCACATCCAGATTTAGGGCAGATAGCATGTCATGGAGGCAGTATTAATGATGGGCAGTAGATTTTTGAGAATTACCATGATGGCTGACTTAGGTGAGTCCTTATAACATTAGAAATAATTCTGCTAAGAAACTCTGCTTCAAATTTTAATCAGAAGTCTCATGTTTTATTCCCACTGTGAAATCTTAGCCACTCCATGTAGTACCCATACTTCAATTTTCATCTATTTCTCAGTATAACCTTTTCACTCCAAATACCATTTTGTTTAAACTATAGTACATAGTTCTGTTCTATACTCCCAACCGATGTGTCCAAAATTGCTAGTAATATCATAACTGGATATCTCCAAAGGAGTTGAACATTTTTGCATACAGAATCAAACCCTTTAGTCTTTCAGGTATATAAGAATAAAACTCAGTCATTTTTTAAATATCCTACCCTTATACGTATGGTATATATTATTATTTAAGTTGGTCTAGCTAACACTTAGTAATGAACATATTTTATTCACTTGCACTTACTACATGTACTTTGGGGTCACAAAAATGAGCACTATTATATCTTTCATATGCTTGCAAATGGAAAAGAAAAAGATATGCCATAACTTTCCCAAGACCTCACATGTTATAGATGAGACTTGAACTTATGAGAGCTTGTTCTAGCCTAACTTTTCTTAGTACACTCCACCCGCTTTCCTGCAAGGTGTAGTGCGTGACATCAGTCAACTGTCTCTATGTCACAGGCTCTGAACTGTGTGTCAGACAGATTTTTTGCTTTATAGCTTAATATCGATCCCATAGATTTAAGTTACTATTGTTTAACAAATGGCAGTACAATTTTAATGGCAGTCCTACATAGTAATTGCAAATACTCAAATAAAAATTTACATTCCAGATGCAACATTCTTAACAACCAGTAGTATTGCCACTAAAACTTACTAGAAAAATAAATCTTCTTTTGATCAGAGATAAATGACTTTGCAAAGAACAGAAAATGATGTCTGTGCATGAGCAAATGTTCTGTCTCTTAACTGTTTTATTAAATGTGGAGAAAAAAATCTAAAATAAACTTTGGGTCTTACCATCCTATCGTCTAATATTGTCTAACACCAAACTATTTATAACTTTGTACATTCTCAGCTTTATTCTGAATTATGTACGCTTCCTCTTGATAGATCTAAATTAAATAAGTTAGATGGTTGTAGCTCTATTTCTTTTTCTTGTCAATGTTATTTCCTTTCCAAAATGCCAAAGATCATTTATAAGGGATTTGGCTGTTATTGAGTCAAACATTCCTCTGAATTATAGGACATCAACTAAGGCTTTTAGGTTGTTCCTTCAATTTATTTTTTAAAAATGTTGTAGCTCCCTTCCCAAGTCCAAACCATGAAAAATAAATTACAGTGTGTGTATCACCTTGGAAGCACATTTTATTTAAGTAATACTCATTCATTTTAGAAAGCATATACCATCTTCTTTTTAAAATGCCTTCAAGCACATTTTAAAAGGCTACAAAAATTGAAGTGATCATTTCTTTTCCTATCTATTTCATTTTGTTACTAACGATAGATAAATACACATTTTTTCTTTATTTATACCAATGTTTTTTTGTTTGTGTTTGTTTTTGTTTTTGTTTTTTTTTTTGAGACAAGGTTTCTCTGTGTAGCTTTGCGCCTTTCCTGAAACTCACTCTGTAGCCCAGGCTGGCCTCGAACTCACAGAGATACATCTGCCTCTGCCTCCCAAGTGCTGGGATTAAAGGCATGCGCCACTACGGCCCAACCAATGTTTTAATAATAAGGCCTGTTACTTAGTTACTTCAAAAACGTGGATGTTTCAGTGAAACATGAATGAAAAGTTAAAGGTGTGCTTTCAATTCTTCACTCTCTTCTAAGAATTTTTATTAAAACAATAATGATTTTAGTATTTACAGGAATATACTGTGTTGGAGTTAAAATGTAGATTACTAAAAACAAGTATTAATTTTACTTCAAGAAGCATATCAAAGGTTATATCTTCTAATATACCTTCTTTAGATTTAAAAAATGTTAAAACTCAGTTCATAATTGTAATATAAATATGTTTGGTCACTTACATAATTTAATGAGGAAGTGGCTAAATTCTATATTGAAGTAATCATTCATTTTGTGTTGAAACGTATGCCTAAGAGGAAGAGCAGTTAAGGTGATAATATTCCACATCCAAATGAATACATAGGTTATTGACTGGTTATTTCTGACACAGATAAAGCTCCTGAGACATATCAAGAGCAGCTGACCCACAGTTGAATTGATGATGCCATCGATGATTGGAGATTCCTCATGAACAGTCCTGGATGGAAGTGTCCAGAACTCTTACCTTGCAAAGGGAAAAGAGGAAGAAGGATAATAGGCCCTATTCTTCTCTAAGCGATCTTCTTAATTATTTATCATTGGCAGAGAATCTTTTCCTATTTTCACAAGTGTGTGTGTGTGTGTGTGTGTGTGTGTGTGTGTGTGTGTGTGTTATTAGTAAAATATAAAGGAAGGTGTAAATTGGTTCTCAAGCTATTCACAAGGTCAGATGACAATATACAGCAGTTTCAGGAGTTTCTGCCCTGAAGAAATTTCTAAGAGAATTCTCATCTAGGAACACTGTAGTCAGCTCCTGAGCTTCCTGTCTCTGAGAAATGAATTTGTGGTCAGCCTTGAAACCATATCCATGCAAATATGAAAAATGGACTCAGCAGTTTCTATTTATATATTTTTTGTGCATATGCATATATCCCCCACCTCTCTCTCCCTCTCTCTTATCTCTATCTATCTATCTATCTATCTATCTATCTATCTATCTATCTATCTATCTATGTGTATAAATATAATAAAAGAGAAGCAGGCTATCAATTTGAGGGGATGGGGCGGGCTAAAGAAAGGGTTAGCTGGAAGGGCTGGACAGAGGGAAGAGAGGGGGAAGTGATGCAACTGTGTTTCAATTAAAAACATTTAAAAATAAAATAAAGAAAAAAAGAATTGAGGCAATGTCTAACATTTATATAATTCCGTTTATCCTCAGCTTGCTTAGCCAACACAAACTAATTAATTAAGGGAAAGCAATCTGTGGGTTAAGGAACAATTATAAACAACTACCTGTCATTGGCCAAAAAAAAAAAATCTGTCCTTGTTTGTTTATTATTTCATTACTAAACTTATAAGACATTTTTAATTTTAATAGCATTATTCAACACACAAGAGCCATAGGAATGGAAATAACTCATGATGTACTAATAATCCCCATGCTATCTAAAAAAAGACCCTAATCTGTTCCAATATCTCTTCCCCCTCCCCCAAACAACTTAATTCAGTAGAGAAGAGCTATTGGAAGATCAGCTGATAGCAGAGTAGATTTTTTATTTATGTGGGTGGTGCTGGGGAAGGAAGAAAACACGATGAAAATGCATTGTGTAAAAGACATTATAAAATCCCATTAGCTTTACTTAACTTTCATTCTCAAAATTTTACAGGATAAATACAATAGACATGGATTCTACAGGAATAAAATAAAGGTTGTTAAGTTCAGAACCTAGGTTCTGGCAGCCCTAACATTCTAGAGTGATAGTAACCATAAAGGTTCATTAAGGGAAAATTCCTAGTGAAGAGAAGAAAACCTCTAGCCTGGGTGGAGACTTAACAATCCAGTTAGACAAGGTCAATCACCCAGTCAAGAGACCAGCCCTAAGGGAGCTTGCTCATCTTAATCCACACATAGGGATAGGCAAGATAAGTAGTCCTTTGCTAAGATACTCTACTTTTTCTTCCCAGAATCCTCACCCACTAGTGTAGTACCTTACAGATGGCAGGTACGCAGCTTCTTATGTGAATTCACTTTTCTGAATCATTCAAAGAGCATAACACCCCCTTTCTTCTTTTCAGTTCTTTGTGACTATGTTTTTTCTTAACACCTTGGGGTTTCTCAGCATTTTGTGCTGCCTGTCTGACTCCCATGATGTCTTTTTTTAATTAATTTTTTATTAAGAGATTTTCTATTCATTTTAAATACCAACCACAGATTCCCCTGTCCTCCCTCCCGCTCCCCAAACCAACCCCCATTCCCATCTCCTCCAAAGCAAGGTCTCCCATGGGGAGTCACCCATGATGTCTTAACTGACAAACTTGTTTGTTTTCCTTCTTTTCTCCTTTCTCCTTCTGGTCACTGCTGAGCTTTCCAGTTTGCCTGCCATGAGTCTTTTCATTTTAAAGACTAATAAATTGTCCTTGATCATCCATTTGAGTCAATTTCTAAATTCTTTTATTAATGATACTATGATCCCAGAGAGGGAACCCCTATTTTCTCTCTATCACTAATATTAGCCACCTGTCCTCAGTTGGCCAAATGAAGAGACAAAAATATAGTGAAAAGCCAAAAAATGGGATTTACTCAATGTAACCACATTGGTAAGATGAACAAATAAAAAAGTCTTCATAAATCCCCAAATTAGTTCTCTAAGGTATAAAATTGGTGGAAATTATTTAGAAAAAAAAAGATGTATTAGCAGGTTTATGCAATATTGGTTGGGTAGGCCAATTTTAGCAAAGCATGCTGCAGAGGCCAAAATCCAAGGAGCTTCTTGGATCATTAGGCTTCAACAGTCCTCATCTGGTACTGAAGGACTGAAAGATTCCTGAAGAACCACTGGTATTTATTTCTGGTTGCAAAGCTGAAGAATCTACTTCTGGTATATGTAGAGGATGTCAGCAGCAGCAAAAAAGAGCGAATGCACTCACCTTCTCTTCTAGAAGTCAGGCAAGCAAAACAACACTGTTTTCACCCAGACATTGTATATCTGGGCCACTGGCCAAACACTCTTAAAGAAAGTCTTCCTCTCTAACTTATTCTGTTCTGGTGATGCAGTCACAGACCCACCCAGATATAAGTCTCTTAGTTCACACCAGATCTAATCAAATTGTTAAACAAGTCCATCCCTTACCAACTTGATACTCAATCGTATTTTGTTATGTTGCCCTTAATTTCCAAATAAAGTCAGTAACAAGGTCATAAGTATGCCTAATGAGATGAAACTATCCCATGCAACTAAAAAATACTGTTCTTGAACCAGAATAGAAGAAAATTTTTTAAAAATAACTCTGTCTTTTAACACTCATGACTTAAATATAATATAAATTTTACACTGCTGATATTACTTCAATAGGTGTATTGTTATATGGTAAATAAATAGAAGAAAGAAAGTACAAATATTTACTTATTTTACATGTATACATGTATACATATATAAACATATTCTTGGCAAAATAGGACAGAATCACTCATGTATATTACAAACTTAATTTTAAAACTGTGTATATGGTCTTAGCTGATATTAAAACTACATTTTTCAATTACTACTTCAGTATACTCTCAACCTCAACAACAGTCTTAGATTTTTAACCACAGGGTTAATCTATTCCTGGGACATTAGTGCTGTTTCTCACTGACCTTAACCCCATGACTTGGTAATACTAACAGATACCATAAAGCATACCCTGAACTTCAGACATATTCTTCATTATCTCCATTGTGAAGTAGCATTCCACTGGGCAGTGGTGGCACATGCTTGTAATCCCAGCTCTTGGGAGGCAGAGGCAGGCAGATTTCCATGAGTTCAAAGCCAGCCTGGTCTGCAGAACAAGTTCCAGGACAGCCCCAGTGGGCACATAGAGAAACCCTGTCTTGAGAAATTAAAAAAAAAAAAAAGTGAAGTAGCATTCTAACTTACCTATAGTAGCTTGAATCAACCATGCCTGCTAACACTAATTCATACATCTGTCTGAATAAAGATATTAGGAACCCAGAGACTGGGTAGAAATCTTAGCTTCTAGTTGAATGAGATGTATGTTTTGGCCTCTGGAAGATAGTCTGCCTTCTCTGGATGCAAGGCTTCTATGACGACATAGCATATGATTGTGGGAATAGAAAACAAGAAGTTTGCTAGATTACCAAGAGAGATTGTTAATGGTACCATTCAAATTCACACACTCTTTTCTGGACATATAAATCCCAATACGGGAGAAGCAACATCACACATTGGATACTGATTCAGACCATATATAGCCTTTTAAGTAACTCTTACCATCTTGAGACAGAAGCTATCTTTCCATTGGAAAACATAGCAGAACCTATAGTGGATTATGAACTAGACACATAGCACATAAGATGCCTATTCTGAATGAACAAGTAACTATAAGACTTATAAGAGGAAACATACATAAGGAATGTGAACTCCTTGTAGGTTCAACCCTCAATGGGTTCAAAATAGACTTATCTCAGTAGAGATTATCTCACTCTCCATTCAGTTCTTAACATAAAACCCTTAAAAGACCATCTGGTGTGGAAATAATTCTACATTCCATTTTGGAGAGAGAATTGAAATTCTTTCCTCAATTTCCCCTCATAAAACTTTATTCACTGTACTTATTCCTGATTTACAGTTTCTTGTACTTGGGTGTAGCTAGAGTTTTTCTCTCTGGGTCCCGCCAAGCCCCAGCAGTCCCTTAGCCCACTTATAAAATAAACATACAGACGCTTATATTATTTAAACTGCTCGGCCATTAGATCAGGCCTACCATTGTGTAGCTCTTACTCTTATACTCAGCCCATTTCTGTTAATCTATCTGTTGCCACATGTTCTGTGACTTTACCTGCTGCCTTTACATGATGATCCCTGGATGGCAGGCTGGCATCTCCTCCTCTCCACTTTCCTGTTCTCTCAATTCTCCTCTCTGCTAGTCCCGCCTATACTTCCTGCCTGGTTATTGGCCAATCAGTGTTTTATTTATCAGTCAATCATTCATAGCACTTGGGCATGTGAAAGGGACTTGGAAGACAGTCTAAAGTTAGCTTTCAAGACCGTGACCATCTGGCATTATGGCTTCTGAGTTAAGTCTACCAAGAACCAATGAAAGCTCCGTGGCATTGAAAGAACCCACACCAGGCTTTCAGTGCTGTTGCAACCTAGTTGAGCCTGTAACTTCACTGAGTAGATTACATACAGTTCTATTAAGTTTTCTACTTTAGCATGGTGGGAAACATAGTAAAACTAGTGAATTTCATCAGAATGGGGGTACTAAAGGACTTTGTGGGCTGTGAAGTAAGATTCTCAGACAGAAGTAATGCTGTAGGGGACAAAATGACCATGGACAATACATTATGTAAGTCCATGGATGGTGGTTCTGGCAGAAAATCTACATGCATGGAAGTCAAGTCCATACCCAGAATAAATATTGATTCTAGTAAGGACCAAGTACTGCCCATTATGCGGTGGTAGTTATCCAATATAGTCAACCTGCCTACAGGTCAATGGCTGCCCCCCCTCTGGGAAATAGTGCCATATTGGAGGCTCAATGGCCATCTTAGCTGCTGGTAGGTTTGAAAATCAATAACAGTCATAGAAAAGTCAGTCTTTCTGAGTGGAATCCATGCATAAACACCATCCCTGGTTCCTTTGTGACACTGTTCATGGCCATTGGGCAATGACAGGGATGGCTGAGAAAGCTGCTGAGAATGAGCTCATAGAAAGAAGCATTCTATTCACTTGACTGTCAAATTTCCCCTCTGTTGGTATCATTTTTAGTGAATATTTACATGAGACACAACTATCTTATCCTTTGTTCATTTGAAGAGTTCTACTTCCCCAAATATCTTTCTCATCTACTTTCGT
This sequence comes from Peromyscus californicus insignis, assembly GCF_007827085.1. Lineage (NCBI taxonomy): Eukaryota > Metazoa > Chordata > Mammalia > Rodentia > Cricetidae > Peromyscus > Peromyscus californicus. Next base: position 37,479,489 of record NW_026294458.1, read on the forward strand.
AGCAGACATTTTCCAAATTCCTGATCATCCAGCCCAATTATTGGTTATAGGCCATACATATCTGTATACATTGGGTATCCAGCCACTTATCCTCACAATAAAAATGCTTGACAATATGCACTGACTTCAATTCTGTCCACTGTAAATATTTTCATTTACCATATTCCTTTGAAATTGGTCCAAAAATGGTCTTGTTGTGCTCATCTGTCCACTTCTAGGTGGTGCCTGCACAGCATGCAGCAAATATCTATAAACTATCCCTAGTCTTCCTTCCCTCAATCAACCAATCACAGAACATACATTATGAGGCCATAGTTCTTGAGGACATGGTCACATATATGCCACTTCCATTGGATGATGGATTGTTGCTTAAGATATAAAGCTTATAGGTTGGGGGTCAGATAACACCTCACTCATGATGGTGACATGGGAACTAGATGGTACATTATCAATTATTTTTTTTCCACAAGGGCACACTTAAAAATTGGTTTCAACTTCCAGGTCTTGAAATAAAGTTGAATATGAAAAAGAAGGCAAGAGGTATGCAGAGCTAAGCATTCCTGAGCAAGGGTGTGATCTAGTTCATCACTGACCCATCACTGTCTCAACTCCAATCTCTTACAAGGTGTTCTAACGAGTTGCCATAACTTTGTGAAATTTCTTCCTGGAAAAGTTTCTCTTCTTGCTTGCACAAGGCATCAGCTTTTTTCCTCCTCGCATCATGCGATTCTTGAGGAAATTTTAATTTTTGAAGCCCATTATTGGTAACAGTCTGAAAGCCAAAGGAAGGAACACAAGTACATCTCTTAGGATAACTGTGCTTCCTCCAGGATAATTACAAGAAGACCATACATTTTATGAATACATTTAAAAGAAATATGAAACTTCCAATGTCATTGTGTAAAATTCAATAAGTTATCAAGAAATCTGAAGTTTTTCATAAGAAAACCTTATATGCACATATAAAACTTTCTCAGTGCTTAAATGTCTTTTTGAAAAATGATGTGATTGCAGCTCTAAAAGATATTCCTAATTTCCCAAGCTTTCAAGATTAAAATGTGCATTTACCATTGCTGATACAGAAAAGGATAGGGGAGAAAGATTAACAATATCTAGGAATGTCCTTAAGTTACCCTCTGAAAAACCCTAACAGAGAAAAAGCATTTGCCAAAATGCTTTTTAGACAATTTTAGAATTTCCCCCCATGCAGTATGTGAAAGCTATAACTGATCAAAGTAATTGCTTTACTAATTTGTACTAAATAATAGACTAAAATTCTGCAGACACATGTCATGTGTTCACCATGGGAAAACTTTTATTAGAAATTAATATCTGGAAGAATTTTTAGAAGTATCTGACCTGTTTTTGAAACATGAGGCAATCATCAATATCAAATCAGTTTTATCTATTTAAGAACAGTAGGTGGTTTTCAGTGCTTTGAATGTGGAATAAATCAACATAATAAAATACACAGCAAAATCCTTTATTAAGGCATTTGATTATAGTGGAAGCAAAACTAAACAAACAAAAAAATCCACGATTTGTGAACACCTAGAGTAGAATTCATAATCTGAATAAGCTACTGTATTCAATTTCTTCATTACTCAAATGAGAAAATAAACACTGTAAATTTAGGTAATGGCAGTCACATAGCAATTTTACAGAAGAAGTTAGAATATAATTATATCAAGAGATGTTGATACCCCTCCAGACTGGATAATAGTCAGGAAACAGGCATTGTTCAAGCTTGAGTCTATGACACAGATATTTTTCAATGAGAAGATGCCCTGTGCCAGCTTGTAACCTTAATTTATTTGAATTTTAAAAGAGAAGATCATGTCAGCACAGAATTTTCTCCTGTTTTTAGAAATATGCTGATAATTTATTAGTGTTAAATTTCTGTTTGTCTATGGCTTGCTTGGCCTCTGAATAATCTGTTTCTGTGACCTACACATCAGACATTCTTGGCTTAATTTTTGTTTTACTCAATTTTGCCAATATATTGAAAGTTATAGTTTTTTAAATGTTTGTCAAAACTTTATCTTTTAATATCTAAAATCAAGAAAGCAAAGGACATTGGTGCAATATACTAAAACATTTGATACTAGATTTTATCATAGTAGTACATGTTTTGTTTTGTTTTGCTTAATTAATACATGTGGTAGACATTCAATAACTGTAACTTGCAATAAAGTGTTGAACATGGGTGATGTTTTATCTCCAGCAGTAAAATTCCAAAGATTTTAAATTGTAATGGTACAATGAGTCTTCAAAAAATTGCAAGGTATATGTCTATAGATGATAAAGTTGTAGATACAACTGTGTCAGGGAGATAAGACACAGGTCTGAGGTACACCTCCACTGCTACCAACCAAGGACTAATTTTTACAGACTTTTTCTTGGGTAATGAAGGATTCTTGACTCTGACATAGAAAAGAATTCTAAGATAAAGCAACATGAAGCGGAACTGTCATTTGTCAGAAAGAAATTTAAAACAGATTTCAGCTTGGGGCTAACACTCCTTTTTAGAAAAAGATAGTACACACCCACAAGATTGGGTATGGGCTTCTAAGAATCTTGATTGAACCATGTGGTTTTGGTGGCTTCTGAAGTGACTATCAAAGATTTGATAAATGTTACTTCCTGTTTTGGGGAAAGAGATGGAAGAGTGATTCCTTATATGCATGAATGGGATCATGATTGATTAGGTAAGACACAAGTTTGCAGAAGTTTGGTACTTTTACTGTAAACATAAGTGAATTATTATTAGTAAATTCAGAGCAAATAGCTGGCAAAGAGGAAGCCCACACTGAAGATCATGAAGGCTCATGTGTGAACGTGGTTCATTACTACTTTAATAGTATTGTTTGAAAGTGTCTCTGCAGCAGGGAAATATTGTCTGTAGACATCCTTCCCAGCAAATACTGATAAACGTCCTGAAATTCTTGACTGTCAACTTGCAGGAGGCTTCAGCCTGGCTATTCTCCCATTTTCATCACCCCCAATTTCGCCTGTCTTTCGATCCTTCCTCAGATGTATTATTTGTTTGTAATTGAGAACAATAATTTTCATTTGTAATTACAAAATGGCAAATTCATTTATTTCCACCCAATTCATTTACTCGCTGAAATCTAACTTCTCTATCTCAAAGATCTTCATGGTTTCAAAACCTCCATTTCTCCTGACTTGTGCTTTAGAGATAGAGATCGCATCCTTCCTCGTGGAAACATTTTTTTATTTTTCCTGACCCAAGAGATTTCAGAATTGCACATATACCTTCTCCAGTTCAGTTTCTGGGCAATCACTGAATACAGCATCTTTGAACAATTGATCTTGTTTCACAACATTGTAGCAATTGGCTGCCAGCCTTCTTAACATCTGAGTTGTGGGAAAACACCTTTGTGCCTTTGTAGAAAGAGCAGCCTTGATAACACAAAGGCTTGAAATACAACTGCATGATAATGGCAGCAATCACTAACATGCTGAACTTTAAGGAGTTACAACGGTTTATCCTAACTGCCTGAATATCTTATTAGAGGCTCAGTGGGAACTTTTGCATGTGTGTCTGTTAAGACCAATGTTTCCTAACTAGGACAAAGAAGGCTAAGGCAACTATCACATAGAATTTTACACCAGGCACATGGATTACAAAGCATCACTCATTCATCTCAGGGAAAGATAATGGTTAGACTTTTAGATGTGAATGAAAAGAATCCCTTTTACTAGGTCTACCCATCATTTTTTTTTCAATCTGTCTGTTTGTTACATAATTTTATGATGTTAACTATTGTAGCTTATTATTTTCTCCTTTTAATTACATAGCTTATCCACCAAGAACTTGACTGGCACCATAGAATATAAATAAAATTATCTAGACAAACAAACCTGTAGGTGGTGTTTAAATTTGTTTTTCTTGTCTCCACATGAAGCCAAAGAGGTATTTAATTTATTTTCTTCTCTCTTACTCACTTTCCTTTTCTCCTATGACACTCAATCCAGAAAACACCTGCAATTAACGTATGTTGTTTAAGAAATGTCTACTTCTCCACCTCAAATATATAATTTTAAGGTAACATAACTTAGATGTGATGTTCTTCAAATATTCATGGAAGCCTTTAGCCAGATTTATTTCTCAAAAAATGTTCTATCTTCTTTAGATACAAAAGTCTCTTTCAGAAAACACACATCATGTAACTATGTTAACAATGTCATTTTTAAATACCATATATCAGGTTGACTCAACAGTAACCATGGAAACAATTAGAGTCCAGCAACGCTTTTACTATTTGTAGTGCCTACTCTGTGGGGAGGGCTGTAGATACAGAGAGTAAAAAAAGAAACTTCCACTCAAAAGTCACATCCTCACTTAGCTAATTAATATGGTGGAAATAGCTAACGCCATGTCTATTATTCATTAGATCATTATGTAGATTTTGAGAATTTCTCAGCCATTCTGGAAATGCTATTATAGTCTTCCATTTTACAAATATGTTTTATGGTGACTAAGTACTTTGTCTCGATTTCTGGAGCTACCAAACAGTGCAACGAAGTGTAGACAAATTTCTAAATTGTCTTATTAAATAAAAACACAGAGCCAGAAATTTGAGTTAAAGCCTTAGAGAGATCAGGGAAATACAGAAAGCCACCAGCTAACCTCATCTCACCAACTCTGCAGCTCCCAAAGAGAGCGACTTCCTGTCTACCCAGGCTTATATATACAATGTTTTGCTTTTCTGCCCTCTCATTGGCTCTTAGCCCAGCTATCTCACTTCCTCTTCCTACACAGTTCTATCACCATCTGTCTGTCTGTACAGACAGACCTCCAGGTCTCTTTGGTTGGTACTGGGATTAAAGGCATGTCACCACGCTTGGCTCTGTTCCCTAATGTGACCCGGAACACACAGAGATCCTGCCTGCTAAGGGATTAAAGGCGTGTGCTGCCCGACTACTTTGTTTACTTGAAATGACTGGCCTTTCCCCCTGATCTCCAGGCAAGATTTACATACTCATGCACAAATAAAATATCACCACAACCAAGATTCAACCTACCAATTCTTTAAATTCATGCTCTTTTCACTATACCCAAATGTATTGTATAGAGGCTGGATTATGGCTTTACCATGTTAGAGTTTTGGGATTTTACCATGAGGAAATTAGGAAAACTTCCCTTGAAAAAACATATTCTTCTAGGTCAAGCACACTATCTAAAGAAATTCTTGTTCTATTTAAAAAAAAAAAAAAGCTTCTCATATGTAGCATGCCATTCACATTTTCTTTTATTTTAACAGAGATTTACTAAGCATTTTCACAATGAAGACTTTTATGAAAAGTAAAAGCAACAGTAGAGCAAGAAGCAATTAGTTTGACTGAGCTGTGTGTGTATTTATTCTGAGCCCCCAGTCTCTGCTACTTCAGAGGAATTCTGTGTGAACACTGTAGAATTCTTACAATCCAAAGTCCATGACTTTGGTGAAGGAGTAATCATTATTTCTCCATAAGAAAAAAATTTTATTGCCAAAAAAAAAAAAAAAAAGCCTGAAGTGAAGTAATTTACCATTAAATATGAACAAGTGTGATGGGTTGTTCTAGAAAGGGGGAGATGAAAAGTAAGCAAAAACAGTATAGGAAGTAAATGGTGACAAAAGGAATGGGTTAGATTTGGTAGTTTTGACAGGGTGCTAAGAATTTGCATGCAAACAGTTTTCAGCAAAATAAAGACCACATATGAAGTAGCCACAAAGTTTAATACTTTACGAAAGGAAAATAAAGTTTGCAGTTTTAGAAGTTAGAATTCCAAAATTAGTCAGTTGTAGCTGTTTGGCTTGAGAGGCATGGTCATGCCAGGACCGTGTGTCCATGATATCATGTTAAAGTAAAAAGCTGAAGACCCCAGGGGCCAAGCTCATTCTTTTACAAGAGTTTGCTCCTGAGGTTACTGACAGGGATCCCAACAGAACTACACAAATCCCTTCAAAGGACAATACCCAGAGCAGAGCCTAACTACTGTATGCCTGACCCAGCATGCTATTAAAGCTTCAACACAAACCTCTGACAGAGCAATCAGGGGGGACACCCAGAAATTATAGCCATACCATTTTTGCTAAAGGTAAAAGTGGAAAGAATTCACTACATTGAAAAGGACACAGCTGCTTACTTCAGATAATTTGATGCAAGCAATTTAAAAATCAATTTGTATATTTTAGCTCCAGAATATTTCTACTCATTTTAGCTTAATACATTTCCATTTAGACTTACTGACAAACTCAATGTTCTAAAGAAAAACTGTTATGAAAGGAAAGTGAAAGGAAAGCCATATCAAGGTATGTGAAACTGATACTGTAATTCATATATGATAATGTTAGAAAATAACTAAAACACAATTTTCTCATTATTTTGTCATAGTTCTCTCACATTTAATGAGTGTGTGGGAGGCTTAGGGCAGCATAATTGATACAACAGCCTGGTATGTCTTATGTCTTAGAAGGAAAGGGATAGAAAAATGTAATAATTTTCCTTCAGATTTGGCTTCGGAGTGGAGACCATGATCTGGTTTCTGAGTAATACTTCAATAATTAACCAAATAACTGATACTTAATAGGATCTAAACAAATGCCAAAAGCACACAGGAACAACTGAGATTAGACCCGAGTCTCTAAAGTCATATTTGCTGAACGGTATTTGCAAAGCACAGTGGGAAGTTATTATATGATATATCAATTTGAAAAGATTCTTCATCAGGTTAAAGTATCCATTTCCCAAAGCTGGTCATGTGCTAGAGTTTTCAAGATGCACAGAACCAATGAGAATAGGTTGTTCTGTATTCAAAAGTGAGTGTGGGCTACACTGCATCTCGGTCATTCTTAGAGCCAAGGGAGGATGCCAAAGCCTTTACCAATGTTGGGAAGGTCGGCTTCTGTCTTTACCAAACCCTGGTGATTTCAAACACATCTTTATTAGAGCCTTTCATCTTCTGGCTGCTGACATAGGCTCACTGAGTGCCACCTAGCAGTTCGGGGCATGTTTCTCAGAGGCTTGTGGAAGGGAGGCAGAAGCAGGGCTCTGCCTTGAGAGATATTTTTTTTTTTCCTGGCCTAGTTTTACAAGTATCCCATGAGTTCCAATTGTATCCTCTGGTGGAATAGCCTTCCCTGCCTTCTGTGGCTGCTGCAGAGGAGTGGCCCCCCCAGAAGCCTATGTTGTAGAAGGCTACCCAATCACTCCTCCTGGCCTCCCATATGTTTGTGAACACCAGAGGACCAGGGTGTAGGCAGAAAGACAACAACACAAAGTGAAACTGGAGATACTGCCCACTCAGAACATCATAAAACAGATTTTTAAATGCTATTTCCTCTCCCCTCCCAGATCCACTCTGCCTCTGTTTCCCTTCAGAAAAGGGCAGGCCTCTCAGGGATATCACTCAAACATGGGATTCTAAGTTGCAATAAGACTAGTCACATTCCCTCATATTAAGGCCTGACGAGGCAAACCAGGAAGAAAAGGATCCCCCAAACAGGCAAAAGAGTGACAGCCTCTGCTCCCACCCTTAGGAGTCTCACAAGAAGGCCAAGCAGCACAACCAAATGCAGAGCCGAGGACCTAGGTCAGACCCATGTAGGCTCCCTGATCGTCGGTTCAGTCTCTGTGAACCCAGGCACTTGCCCAGACCCCTGCTTTGGCCATTCCACAGCCATGAGAAGTTGAGGAAAAGACCCAACAGGATGTAGGCCCCTGGCACACCATGATGTGCCCTTGAACCCCCGACCTTGGGCCTAGTTCTAGTTACAAAAAAACCCCACCAGATTTCCCCATATGGTAGAAGAAGCCAATTAAAAGTTACAACTAGCAGGTTCATGAAAAAGAAAAAAACATGTGGTAAACACAGAAATCGCTGAAAGAGATTATAGTTTTCCTGCAGCTGCGAGCTGACCAAGGATAGCACCAACCTTGAGTCTGTATCTATATAGTCTGTAGACCCCAAACCTCTCCCTGCCGTTGCTTTACCCCCTATAAAAACTGTGCCTCACTGCTACTCAGGGTCTCTCCTGTTCTGCTGCTGCATCAGACAGAGAGTTCCAAGTTAACTCTCAACAATAAAAAGAAGCTTTGCTTTTGCATCAGATTTGATGTCTTGGTGGTTTTGGGGGGACTCTGCGTACAACACCTATGTTCCATGGTTGGTTGATTCTGTGGGTTTTCTTGTGGTACCCTTGACCCCTCTAGCTCCTACAATCCTTTCTTCCTCTCTTCAGAAGGATTCCCTGAACTCTGCCTGAAGTTCGTCTGTGGATCTCTGTGTCTGCTCCTATCAGTTGCTGGATGAAGCCTTTTATGATGATTATGCTAGGCTCTGGTACATGAGTATATGAGAGTACTATTAGGAATTATTTCACTGACTTCTTTTGTTTGGTTCTATCCTAGATCTCTGGCCTGTCCAGATTCTGGTTCCTGGCTATCCAGACAGTGCCAGAGGTGGGCTCACTCTCATGGTATGGGCCTCCAGCTGGACCAGTCATTGGTTGGCAACTCTATAATTTCTGCAACACCTTTACCCTAGCACAGGCAGGGAAAACTGTAGGTCAAAGGTTTTGTGGCTGGGTTGGTGTCCTAATCCCTCCACTGGAAGGAAGCCTTGCCTGGTTCCAGAAGAATGCCAGTTCAAGCTCCTTATTCACCATTACTAGGAGTCTTAGCTAGGGTCTCCCCTGCGAGTTTCCACTGCAGTAGTTTTCTACCTTGCCCCCCAAAATTGTCCCCCAATTCCAACTGTCTCTCCTGGCACTTGCTCCCTTCATCTCTCCACCTGATCTCTCCTGTTCTATTCCCATCCACCCTCAATCTACCAGCAAAATCTATTGCCTTTTCCCAGAGAGATTCATGCATTTCTCCCCATTGTTTGAGCTCCCCTTGTTTCTTAGCCTCTAGGGTTCTGTGGATTGTAGCATGATTATCCTTTATTTTACAGCTAATACCCACTTAGAAGTGAGTACATGCCATGCTTGTCTCTCTGGGTTTGGGGTTACCTCACTTAAGATGATTTTTTTTTTCTAGTTCCATCCATTTGCCTGAAAATTTTATGATGTCATTGTTTTTAACAACTGAGTAAAACTCCGTTGTGTAAGTGTACTATGTTTTCTTTATTCTTTCTTCAGTTGAGGGACATCTAGGTTGTTTCCATATTCTGGCTATTATGAATAAAGCTGAGATGAACACAGTTGAGCAAACAGTCTTGGGACAGTGTGGAGCATCTTTTCGGTATATGCCCAGGAGTGGGATAGCTGGGCCTTGATGTAGATCAATTCCCAATTTTATGAGAAACAGCCATTTTGATCTCTATAGTGGCTGTAGAAATTTGCACTCTCACCAACAATGGAGGAGTGTTACTCTTGCTCCACATCCTCTCCAGCATGAGTTGTCACTTGTGTTTTTGATTTTGGCCCTTCAGACAGGTGTAAAATGGAATTTCAGAGTCATTTTGATGCACATTTGCCTAAGGGCTAAGGATGGTGAACATTTAAGTGTTTCTCAGCCATTTAAGATTCTTCTATTAAGAATTCTCAGTTTAGATCTATACCCCATTTTAATTGGATTATTTGCTTTGTTGATGTCTAGTTCCTTGAGTTCTTCATGTATTTTGAATTTAGCCTTCTGTCAAATGTGGAGATGGTGAATATCTTTTCCCATTCTGTAGGCTACCATATTGTTCTGTTGATAGTGTCCTTCACCTTACAGAGGCTTTTCATATGAGGCAGCTATTCACTCTTCTCAATAACTAGCTCAGGCATGGGAGACTCCTGCATACAAAATCCTGACACCAACACCTCAGAGGGCCATGTCCTGTGCTTGTACCCATCTGCTAACACCTTAATGACTATAGTGACATGAGCTATTCTATTGAATTTGTTTCTAACTTTTTTTGCAACCTCCCCCAAACAGTGCAATAAACCTTTTGGATGAATAACAAAAAAAGGAATCAATAGGCAAATACATATTTAGACAATATAAAGATGCATATATGCATAGTTGGATAGATGATGAGAAGGCATTTATCAGCAGAATTGGCACATAATCTTATTGAGGCTGTGAATTCCCATGGTAAATCATCTATAAAGTGGAGACACTGGAATGTTGGTAGTGCGGCTGAGTCTAGGCCTCAAGGTCTACAGACCAGGAAAGTTTTCCATGTTAACTCCCAGTCAAGGATGAATGGACTGAGAACCCAGATCAACATATTCTTTCTAAAGGCACTGGCATCTATAGGTAAAAGATTGTAAAATTATGAAATCCAAGAGGAGGTCCCAGTTTCCAGCTAAGAGGGAGGGGAAAAAGTCTCTTACAGAGCCCTTTAATTTCTGCCTGAGATCCTAGATAAACCACAGGAGGATCTGACCCACTGAGTCAATGAACTTACCCACTAATTTCTTCTGAAAATACCTTTACAGGCACACCCAAAAATTCTTTATAGTTCCTCAATAAAGTCAAAGAAGCACCTGAAATTAACCATCACTGATAACTGTATGTCTGTACCTCAATAATTCTCTGCTGTATTCTCTTGCCAGCTCTGATAAACTTTCAATGAACTCTCTTGAGGATCACACTACCTAGAAGACAATGAGAAAGCTTTTAAGGACAGAAATCAATTGAGATTGAATTGACATATTGTAAATGTGGACCCGACTTCCTACTTCAAAAGTTAAGAAATCCCTGCCACAGGTGACTTAGGAGCCCTGTTTGCTTGCACTGTAGCATGCTTGCCCGTTGACATCTTCACATCCTACTGTGTGTGTCCCTTTGTCACACTTCCTTAAATTATCATCAAGGCAACAATGGTAAACAATTTTGAATAGCTTGGCAAAGACAGAATAGCCGCTGCTCACATGAATAAAGTCCCACTTGTTTCTACTTGGAAACATATCTACTAAAAATGAGACATCTCTTGTTTACATATTGTACTCACATTTTGGTTTCAAAGACAGCAATTACAAGTGGAAATGTCAGTAATTGTACCCTACTTGATTGCTCTAGGTAAACCTGAGATAAAGGCATGCTTATATCAGTAATGATGGAAAACATGCAATTACATGACTCTTCACATTCTGTTGCATATACATTTTATGCTATATTAGGACAAGGCTTATGAATCAAGCAGAGTACCCATGCAGAAAACATCTTTATTTTTGTATAATGTATCACTCTGCTGCTGAGAAATGCATTTGGCTAAATTTTTATCAAGCTGCGCTACCCATCTTCTCCTTTGTTTCCATAATTTATATGCCTTGTAAACAGAACAGTATCCATTATTTTAAAAATTATTTTTCAATTATGCTATTCCCTTTTTAAGTCAAAACAAACCAATTAAATGTAATTCTTAAATATTTTAAGATTGCTCTCCATTTCTCTACTTTATAATAATTGCAAACAATTGTTTGTCATAAAACAAAATCTTCAAAGCACTCAGAATTGTATTATTCTCAAGAATACAAGAAAGTGTCCAAGAATTTCAGAGAAATGAATGTTCCTTCATATGCCTCCAAAAAGCCTAACAAAACTTTTTCTTAAATGAAATTGTTACCTTGAAGTTGATTATAACAATTTCTATGAATGTTAAGTATGCATAAATTAGAAGTTTATCTATACATACAGAATTTAAATATGTATTTCTGAAGAAGTTCTATATAGAACCTAAAATGTGTACACATAGGCCCACTAGCATGACTGAAATTCTTTAGGTGCATCTGCTATTAAAATTGTTTCCAAAATTATATACATAAAATATGGAGAGCCAAAAATAATTTTATGAAGAGTCTAAGATCAGTAACTAATATTTTCAATTTTTGAATTCAAATTAGGCTTTGTCTAAATTATAAATTATAAACTTAAATTTATCTTTGAGATCACCAAAATGAACAACTCCTAATATTATACTCTAAAAGTTTATTGTGCTTTGGAATTTTACTGATATATAAGGCTCATCAATAATAAATTTCAGCAATGAGATTATTTGTATTGCTAGTCAATAATACAGAAGACAAAAATGTGATTGAATGGAGTATAAATAATAATTTCAGAAAGCATTAGGGCTCAACACTTTTTTTAGACAGGGAAGATACCTATGATTTTCCATGTCTTTATTGTCTGCTAGGTATGTCCTGCACAGTAGCCAAAATCTTCAGATTGCCCTGGTAGCAATGATACTAGACATGTTATACAATCCTTGCCTTCTACATTCTTTTAAGAATGTTTTAGCTAATAGGAATTTGTTCAACTTGTGTTGGTTGCATTAACACTAATATATGCATATTTACTTTTCCCTTAGCTCATATGAAGTCTAGTACATAATAATAGACAAATGATACATAGATAGAAATTACTGATGAAGCTTCACAGCCTAGTATTGAGACAGAACCGAGAACCAGGGGATCAGTGCAAATGTGAAAGAGAATAAATGAGGTATGGGAGCTGAATCAAAGAGAAAAGAGGCCAAGAACACTCAACAACAACCGTAACAAAGTGTGCTGTTGTGTTCTCTGTACAGTAAGTGAAACCAGAGTCAGTTGTTGCAGCTTTGGTTTGGTGTCGAAGTTATGGTTTCTGTTACTGGAATAAAACACCATGACCAAAAACAAGCTCGAAAGGAAAGGATTTGTTTCAACTTCCAACTCTACATCACAGTCCATCATCAAAAAAACCAAGGCAGAAACTGAGGTAGGAACTAAAGAAAGCATGGAGAACTGCTACTACCTAGATTGTTCGCCATGGTTTGATCAACCTTTATGTAAATATACATGTACATATCCCTTAGAACCATCTGACCAGAGGCAGCACCCTCAAAACTGATCTGGGCCCTCCTACATCACTCACCAATCAAGTGAATGTACCAAAGGTTTCCCATCTGGTGGGGGTATTTTGTCAATTGAGGTTCTTCTGAAAATGACTCAGCTCGTATGGACATAGAATTAGCCAGTACAGTTGGGATTTTTGTAGAGAGTAGCAAGAGAGATTTTTTTTAAGGGGATCACATATAAGTGGAGTAGATCTGACAAGACACAAAAACAGGATGAGTGAGATAGGTTGTATCCCAAATGTGTGCCTGTCAAAGGTTTGGAGAAACAGACTAAGATTTCTGAGAACACTGGAGTCTAAACAAGTGGACTCTGAAACAATATTATCACGAATAGAAGATAAAAATTACTGCTTTTCTACATAGTTAAGGGACGTTTTTCTCAGCATTAACTACTTTTTAAAAAAATGTTGGATATGTGTTAAAGAAAATATGTTAGCTTGATGTGCAGGGCAATGCAAGTAAATTGTACTTTCAATGAGCCTCTCTCTTTGGTAAAACTGAAACAAGATAACTGTTGAGTTTCGGATGCCAACATCTCTCTAGGTGGAGAGGGAAAGTATCCAAGATTGATTTCCAACTGTAGCAAAGAAAAAGGAAATGGTGTAACATTTTATAGTGATTGAAAAAAATATCACTAGTGCGAGGTTAGACAGCTCTCTTGGCTTTCTTCCCTTCTGTTTCAGCCTTGAAACATCTGCCGTGGAGGTATTTGTTACAACTAGGTTTGTGGTCCTTTCTCTTATCATTTTTCCTCTGTTTCACTAACTCCTATTTCCTATCTCCCTGCATTCATCTGAGCATGCTTGTTTTCTAAGTTATAACTAGGAGTTCAACAACCAAATACATTTAAAAAATATTTGATGTGTCTAACATTATAGGATACATGGTATATTACCTATAGAACGAACCAGCAAGGAACCACGCAATTTGGAATTGCTACATCATATTAATCATATGATGTGATCATCAGTGAATATGAAAGATCATTTATGAATTCAGCAAAGAAATTTATGGGGAGTCATAGGAACTTGAAGGGTGAGAAGGACATGAAACACGCTTGTCACAGAGAAAGGCATTAAAAAGTATAAAGCTGACTCATAATAATATAAAATCTGTGGTCTGAGGCTAAAGAAAAGTATTTTCAATTTTAGCAGGATTTCTTTCAGAAGAGAGTGAGAATATAAAAGTAGGTGAAACAGACTTACTTTAAAACAAGTGACTAGATGAAAAAATTTACTCAAAGAACACATTTACAATAAAGTTAAACTTCAGGAGTGGCAATGTAAAGGGTAACTACTTTCTGAAAGGTTATGGGTGTTTCCCATCTATTAGGGTGGCTTTTACACAATAAGTATCTCTCTGAAATTCACCTCTATTTACAAATATATTTTTCAGGTTGTAAGGATGAGTTTGAGCATCTTTATTAAGAAAGGGAGGAAAAGGTGTTATTAAGAAAAGGATGAAAAGGCAGAAGGTAACTACATCAATGAAGCTATTCTGTGCCTATGTAGTTGTTAGGATAAAAATCTCATGACCTAACAAGCTGGCTAGCAGCCCACCAGAAACAATGACCTTGCATGTTAACCTTGAAGTTGTACTTGAAAGAGTCTTCACAAAGCTTAATAAAATAGTAAACCAACAGAATACCTCCCTAAACCAAGTAAGAATCAACCCACTGACCTATGGGAAAGAGGCTAGTGTTACATGGTCTGTTCTGCTTCAGTACCAAAGCACTTTAATTTACCTGTCTTAATAAGCATCATCTCCAAATCCTTACCTATAAAGATTAATAGAAAAATACATTGTGATTACAAGCAAATTTTATGCATTTTCAAAACATGCCTTTACTAAATAAGAAGAACTAAAGCTAATCTATTAACACATCTAAAGACTATTCTACAAGGGCTTAAAACCAACTCCAGGAGCCAGAGTGCTCTTATCATTCCAAAGTGGTGTTTACTTGAGAGGAGGTGTAGCAAAAGAGAAAAGAATACAGTTACTCTGCTGGTGGTTATGCTCCATTGTTCCTTTTCTTCTGTGTCCTTGGCCACATTCTTTCACTTCCTGGTGCCTCCTTTTCCTTTCTATGAAGGTAACGGTTCTTTCTTAGTGGATTGTTAGAATGAATGGTGTGTACTGTTTGGTATGAGGAACTTTGTAAGCACTTCATGAAGCCAGTATTAGTAATACTGAAATATGATTTAGTAAATGCTCAGCAAATATTAGTAGTGACCCGTAACTATTTTCGTATTATTCTCATTTTAAAGTAAAACCGAGGCTTGGTGATTTTTCTATGAATTTCTCAGAGCCACAGAGTATAATAAAGCTCAAAAGATTTCATAATGTTCTGAAAATGTCATTTTATCTTCCCAATATCTTTGGAATCTGTACTCTAAGCACATCCTTTTGTATCAAAAGTAACTCAAACCTAAAGAAAATATGAAGGAAGAGAGGAAATAGTCTACATATTGCAAAATAGAGTGTATTTCAAAATAGATCTCAGTTCTTTCAATGAATTATAACCTCTATACTAGTAAACTGTAGGCCTCCAGGGCAGTACAAGTTTTTGTCAATAACATTTTCTATTTACTATCAACAAGTTATAAGCATATTACACTCAAAAATTTTTTTAGAATTTTTTTTTTTTGGTTTTTCGAGACAGGGTTTCTCTGTGTAGCTTTGCACCTTTCCTGGGACTCACTTGGTAGTCCAGGCTGGCCTCGAACTCACAGAGATCCGCCTGACTCTGCCTCCCGAGTGCTGGGATTAAAGGCATGCGCCACCACTGCCCGGCCAACACTCAAAAATTTTTAGCTAGTTATAAATATTTCCCAATATTTGTTGGAGGCCAAATTTCTTTATTAACCTATGATTCCTCTCTCCATATTGCAGTAGTCACATTTAAACAGTGCTGTGACATTTACAAATTAGAAAGCATATAAGATAACATGAGTCTGAATGGAAAAAAGTGCATATGGAACCTCAGAACAGGCATGGTACAGCCAAGTTCAAAATGCACTCAGCATTGCTCAAGACATTTCATGGGAGGAGGGAAACAGCAACATATTGCATTCGTACACACTTGAGCATGAAAATGCCACAGCCTATTCATAGTCGACAGGTGTTAAATTATAGGAATGTGTATTGTTCATATGTTATTTATGTCTTTCAAGTTTGTTTGACATTATAGAAACAATGTGCCTGGAATTCATGAACAATATTAAAAGCATTTACTTGCTCTTTACAATTATCTATTTTTTTCCACTTTCTAATGCCTGTCAGAAAGACAAGGAATGGTAAACGCATCTACATATCCTTTTAACACCACCACACTATGCAAAGAGAAGCCAGTTAGCAGAATGGAATTTGTTTGTACTTGTGCTTCCATACTATCATTTGTGTGATTCACGTGGTGTCAAGTAGGAGGACTTTGTTCAATTGCTTTGAAATGGAGTGACTACATTTCTACCTGTAAGCAGAGAATGATACACTCAAGGATACAGCAATTGTTTAAAGGTGAAAATGAACAAAGTCAATCTTCTATGTTTTAGGACCATCCTTGACATTTTTGTGCAATAACTCGTAATGCAATTCTCTTGACAGAATTCAAAGTAAGGTATGGATTAGTTCTACTAAATAACTGTAAATGTGAACATGGCTTTTGAAAAGCTAAGAGAAAAAATGTATAGCTATACATATATACATTGTAAAAAATAACTGATCATATTTAGTAAAATGTTCCTCCATCATACCTATTTTTCAGTTTTCTTTGTATCCAAATTTCTATAAATTAGGTAAGTTGTTCCAGAGATATTTGCTGGAGAAATGTAAATGAGTTGCTCCTTAGGAACAAACCATGGAGGAAATAACACAGAAAAAAAAAATGTGGAGCTGTGTTGTGAAGATGTAGGGTGGTCAATAATCATGTATAGTTTGTATCTATATGAATTTTTAGTGATACATAAAACTCAAAAATTTAATCTAAGTAATCTTTCCACCACTAATCACAATTTTGAAAATTTTGCACCTTAGGGCCAATCTCCAATGTTACAAATTGATGATGTCATCATTTTGCCATTAATTCAACATCGCAGGTTGAAAACAACATACATTTTGATTGGAAATCTAAATTGCCTTAATCTAGTGAATTATATTTAAACAATTCTTCAAGACAAAGAAGTCTAAAGAAAAAATTAATTAATAATTAATTCAAGATCTATTCAAACATCTTATATTTAGTAAATAGTGTTTCTGAATACCTTAAAATTTGCAAGAAGTACACTGTAAATCCCAGTCTTCATCATTTGGAAGAGAAAGTTACAACCGAGAGACACAATGCCCTGGGAGATCTGAAGGAAACACAAACATTTTCAGAATCAAAATGGAATACATCTGTCAACTTTAGTAAGAAAAGTAAATAGAGACAGAGAGTTGTGAAAGAAAAGCCCCTCTCTCCTTTCCTCCCTTCCTCCCCCCTCCATCTCCCCTCTCTCTCTCTCTCTCTGTGTGTGTGTGTGTGTGTGTGTGTGTGTGTGTGTGTGTGTGTGTGTGTGTGCTATGCATGTGTGTCCACATTTTTCTATGTAAGGCTACATGTACATAAACATGAATACAGAGTACAGAGAACATGGGGTTTCTGCTCTGTGGCTTTGTATCTGGGTTTATTAAGATAGGATTACCCAGTGAACCACAGATAGGATGAGTTTGGCTAGGCTGGCTGACCAGCAGACCCCAAATATTCTCCACTTCTCTCCTTCCCCACCAACTAGTGTTGGTTACAAGTACATAGCTATAACTAGTTTTGATGGTGATCTTGAGGATCCAAACTCGGGTTTTGTTTGCACAGCAAGCGATCTCTCTTATAGAGATGTTTCTCCTTCTCCATAGAAAGGTTCTTCATTGTTTTGGTCTAGTAGGAATATCACAAATGTTACAGAGGTCAAATCAACCTTGAGCAGAAAGTTTTGCAAGGACATCTGCTAGGCTGTCTTTTCAACCTAGTACGGACACCACTTATATGTCCAACTATGTACAAAAATCATTGTTTGAAAATGTCTGGTGAAGTATTTCCATCTTTTTCTTTATAAACTGTCTCAAGCTATAATCCCTTTGACATGTCTACAGTTTTCTATGATACATATAATCATTTTGCAAAGGCTTATTCTTCCCAAGTAATTATCACCATTCTTTTGAGAATCTCTCTTTTATTATGACTGCTTCTTAGATTGGCAAAATAAATACTAAAGCAGCATTAGCTTAAATGAATATTAATTTGTCTGTAGATATTTGCATTGTACATATATGTGTACCCATACATGACTTGTAATACTTGCGATTGCATTATTAACAGCTTTTCAGAGACACAGGAATACATGAGAAGATATATTTGGGAAATTTAACCATGGGGTCACTAACAATGAGAGAGTTCAAAACAGGAATTCTGTAGTTGACAGAACCAGTAAAGGAAGTTGTCTGTCACCATCTAGATCTGAAAACCTCAGAATCAGGGGAGTCTACAGTGAAGTTGTCAACTTGAGTCAAAAGTCCCAGAAGTCTCTGGAGGTTGACAGGTAAAAGTTCCAGCATCTAAAGCTAAAGAACCTGGAATTCTGTTGTCTAAGCTCAGTAACAAAAGGAAAATACAATCCAGAACTGAAATGAGGGGTGGGAGGAGGGAGCCTATACAATAATATTCTATTAAATTCTTCCTTTTTTGTTCATCTAGACTTACCCTAGAGCTCATTGGATTTTTTTTCCATTCCCACTGAGAACTGAGAGGTCTTTCCCAGTCAGACCCCAAAATCCACACATTAGAAATATTATCAACAATCAACAAATTAAAACTGTATTTGGATTTTATTTTCTCTGAAAACACATAACCATCAATGTTGGGAGAGGATGTGGAAAGAAGCCTCACATACTACACTCTGCTGGTGGCAATGTAAAGAAGTAACTCCTCTGTAGAAGTCAGTGTGAACTTTTCTCAAAAATCTAAAAATACATAAACCATTTGACTCAAAGGCACCACTCAAGAGTCTTTACTTAAAAAATACCAAGTTAATATGTAATAGAGGTATTTTCATACCAGTTATTGCAATACTTTTAACAATAACTAAGCTACAAAACTAACCTAGGTGTCAACAACAAAGAAAGAGATGAAGACATTGTAACTTTTTAGCTGTATGGAAAAACAAAGCCCTTTGCATGAAAATGGATGTAGCTGTAGATAATAGCATTAACTGAAGTGAGTCTGTCTAAGAAAGATGTTTTATCCATTTGTGCTTCCTAGATATTACACAGATGCATAAAATCATGTATAAATAAATATATGACATGAAAGTAGAGATGAATTGTCTAAAAGAACAATGTTTAGAGAAAAACAGAAGAGGAGAAAGGGAGAAAGGGAGACTATGGAGGTGAAGGGGGTGTGCTTCATGTACAAGATATACTTTTAGAAATTAAAAGACAAAGTCGAAAATGGGCTGGGAATATTGTTCCTGGTGAAACGCTTGCTTCACATGTGTGAAACAGAAAAAACCCCCCCAAAAAAAAGTGCTTAAAATAGAGGTTTATGTTTAAAACCGCAAAAGCAGCAAACAAGACTAATGAGTTAAAATAATAGTTATTTAAAAGGTTCAGTGAGTTACAATTTGAAATAATTAAAGGGGGAAGAAAAGAAAACTGTATTGAGATGCATTAGAATGTTAAGCTAGAAAATTAAATGTTATTTAATTCCAGACATGAAAGACATACTCACTTAAGTTATGAAGTCAATTACGCCATTGGCAGTTAAACTCAGAGGAAGAAAAGCTTTCATTGGTTAGAAAGTATATATTAGAAAAAACTCAAAATAAAGTTAAAAAACAAGTGAAAACACATCTAAATCTTAGATTTTTTGCAGCCAAATATCAAAATATTCATTAACAAATAAGAAGATAACTACTTGCTAGATAGAATGTGAGTTAGTAGCTTTTACTCAGATAATCAAAGAAAATATACCCAATCTAACTGTATGTCTGATCAAATTTTTGGTGTTTAGGTTTTAATCAAAACATTTTAGTGAGTCAAAACAGCAAGGTTTAGAACAGAATCACTTCCTTAATATAAATATTCCAATATGACAGAAAGGGCACTGGATTGGAATTCACTGGGTAAACATTGTTTTGTTTCCTGTAAAAAAATGGTAAGCTTGGCCACAATTTTATCTGGCCAAATTTTGAAGGAAGACAGAGCTAAGAGTATGCAGCATTACATCAAGGGCACAAAATGGTCAGAGTTATTTCAAAGGATCCAATTATTGCTTAGAAGGTGAATAAATATATATGTATTAAGATCACATTATCTCAGGAATGTTTGTGAAAATATATTCACTTAAATGAAGTACTAAGGATAGAACATACATACACTAGTAAACACGGGTGTGCAATCAGACAAAACTTAATATAATAAGCAGTAAAAGTAAAGGGAAATTTTTAAATGCTCTGAGTGGCAGAATAAAATAAATATAAAATTGAATAACAAGATATATTTTAAGAGCACCACTGATTATTGCAATGCCTTAAATTTTGTTAAGATTCAAAAGCTCTTGTTTAGATATTTTCTTACAGTTCAGCTATACACACTAAAAGACACACAGTCAACATTTGAAAAACTAAAATGATAGAATATGCTCAGTCTGGTGTCAAGAGAAAGTCTCTATTTGTGCTACCTACTATGAAAGACAGCCTGAAAATTTGAGGAAATTTTATTTTTACAGAAGTCGCTATTATCAGGGCTTTAGAAATCATAATCTAAAAGAAAGATGGAAGTGTACCATGCATCTTTAACATAAACATGCTCAAATATGTCTCAAGTCATTGTGACCCAGGGAGTCCCCACACTTGGTAGTTCCCCATCTTGGTAGTTTCTAAGCTCAAATTACTGCAGGAAGCGTGAGCACAAACATCACTCCCAAGCAAGTGTCCTTATTTACTTGTAAGGGAAAAAAATAAAAACAAACAAACAAACAAAAAAAAAAAACAAAACAGTTTCCACAATGATATGGTCATATATCCCCTGACATATCAGCCAGGGGGCGAAATCTGTGTTGTTGCAGTTACTGACAATGCACCCCATAAGGGCTATAGACTAGCTAATAAGAAAAATCTGGATAAGAGAAGCCTCCATTAAGTTCAATTGTTGTTCTAGTGACAACACGGGCTATCGCTGTTGCCCTTGGTTACCTCTGAGATGTTGAAGGTAAGATCCTATCTATCACTGGAGAAGACACAACACCCTGTAGACACAGGACTTAAAGATGCAAGGTGGATCTGACCAAGAGTTTCTTTCCTGCAGTCTAGTGTTTATAAAAGAAAGTATTACATACATAAGCTGCCCAGAGAGGGGAGCAATCAGGAGTCCTATACAGCTGTGTTAACGCTTAACTATAACAACTAACACAGACCAAAAAAAAAAAAAATAAATCTCCAAATGTGGAATAGTGTAAATCTTACCTTGTCTGTAGCTAATTATTTTCTAATTGGACATATGGTTCACTCAATAAGAGGAAAATTCTACCTGGTATTAAAAAATTTAGTCAAGATCATGGATCTGAGAAGAGAATCTACTAACACCACTTTACTAGAACAAAAATAAATCCTAACTGCATTCTAAACCTTTTTTTTTAAAGATTTATTTATCATGTATACACTGTTCTGTCTGCATGTATGCCTCCTGGCCAGAAGAGGGCACCAGATCTCATTGCAGGTGGTTGAGAACCACCGTGTGGTTGCTGGGAATTGAACTCATGACCTCTGGAAAAACAGCTAGTGCTCTTAGCCGCTGAGCCGTGCCTAAACCTTTTCATTGTACCCATGGACAGGTTTAGCTTAACTGACTGCTGAGAGAGGGAGGGAGAATTAGTGTTTGCTAGAGATGAGTCCCCCTATTTGCTTATTCAATACAAAGGGGTCAGCTTTGAAATCACATACGCACAGACAATACTAAGCAGGATATATATGTATATGTAACTATATAGGTAGCAATAACAATAAAGAAAAATAAATGATCAATTTGAAAAGGGTAAAGTGGAAGGGGTTGGAGGAATGAAACATGCAATTATATTTTAATTAAAATTGTATTGTCTGATACATATAAAAGTTAATTTTGAAAATAATATACCTTAGTTCAGAGAGACATTGTAGTAGTCTCTCTGGAATAGTAAAGGCAGTTCATAAAAACCTAATAAATATAAACTTAGGAGATAAAAACTACAAATACAATGAAGGTAGATTCTGGAAAGAAGCAGCATCTTAAAAGCAGGAAACACTGGGAAGCTGCACAGAGAGGAAGAAGACCTTCTCCTGGGTGCTAAGACGGAAAACAGGATGATAGCAGCGGCATGGTAAAGGACAGTGAAAAACCTCAGCAGAAAACCTCCTGTTCGTGGAGCTCAGGAATCAAGGAAAGGAACCTAGTTCAAGTACAACCTGGGTGTTTCCAAAGCAATCACTTCTTAGCACAAGCACAAGACGGGCATTGGAAGATTATCCTGTATCCACACTCTAAATAGCCAGGGTGAAATTTCAGTTACTCAACAGGTGAAGGGTCAGAAAATCCTGACTCATTCTCAGTTTTACAGACAAATCAACAGACTTACTCTTAAATTACCTCCATGTTTCTATGAGTGTACATTAATTTAAAGCAGCAAATATGAATACACCTAGTAAAAGAAAGGGAAATGCACTCACAGTGAAAGAATCACCAGAGAAAACATTGTTTTTGAAGTAAGAATTTATTATTCTAAAATTATATATATATATATATATATATATATATATATATATATATACACACACACACACACACATTTGGATGATCTTGAGAGTGAGTAGAAAATAATCCAGAAAAATACATCATGAGCATTAAAGTCAAAAGATACCCTCTGACATGTAGTAAAATAATCAAGATCTAAGAAGTTAAAATAAGGAAGGGCATCCCGGGCCATATGAGGCAAAACCTAACACTCTGCATATAAGTGCAGAGTTTCAGAATGAAAGAAAATAAAATTGGTTAAGAAAAAATATCTTAAAAAGTGAGTGGAGAATTTCTAAATGTGGGGAAAGCCAGGAGAGGATAAAAAATGAGCAAGTCACTCTTGTGACTTCATAGTATTTTTTGTTGTTGATTTTGTTTGAAAAGCATAAAACATCATTAAAATAGAAAGCAACACTGAAGAACTTATGGAACCAAAGATAGTACAACCAATTGGCTAATGCACTGACATAAAAAGAATTAATTAAAAGTCTTGTCATCTTGTAAATTGGCATAAACTGAAAATTAATATCAGTATGGTATGCTGGCAAATGCCTGCAATATCAGTAACGGTGTGGTAGAGTTTCAAATCTAGCCTCGAATACATGCAAAGTTTGAGCTGAGCTTATTCTACATGAGACTCTGGGTCAGCAACCAAGCAAACAAAGGATTATAGTGAATAATACTATACTTTGCCCAGTCTTAGAATAGTTGACATTATAGATATGCAGTTTGTGGATCTGTTTCCTTCTCTGAAGGTTTTTTGTTGTTGTTATGTATCTTGCCACAGAGAACTAATAATGCTACTGATACATCAGTAATCAGTAACATTATTTAAGAAAAACAATAAACAAATAATCCAGTGCCATTTTTATATAAAAGAAAACAAAGAGAATGCATCACTAGCACACATGAATATAAATTAAGATCTTCCAATATTCAGAAAAACACAACAACAAATATCATGGTAAATACGGAAAAGCAATGTATTTCCCTGTAATTTTTTTAAATATACATGATTGCTTAATTTAAAGTACTATGTATGATGATACACATATGATAAACATAGGAGAAAGAAAAGTAGGCGATGCAAAACATGGAAATACAATGACATCATAGTAAAAGCAAGGGGGGAAATCACAGTTTAAGAGTAGTGTATAGCGTTTAGGGATAACAGTAAAAGAAAAAAGAATAAAAATAAACCATAAATTTAAATATATCAGCAATTCAAAATATGGATGAATTTAAGAAATATATTGAAACAATATTGTGTCAATTATTAAAAATACAAATGAAATGAAGATTATTAATATTAAATTTTAATATTTAAATAAAAATATTAAAATAGCAATGTTTACACCAAAGCAGAATGACAAGAAGAAAATCAAGAGAATCAAATCAATCAATAAATTAGGTCATCAGTTATGCATTCGGATATTTAAATAAGTAATCATAAGTTGAACATCAGAATGAGTAAATCTGTTAACAAATGTTCATTAAATGTAAAAATGCATATTACTTGAAAAGTAATATAAGAGAATATATGTACTATACAAATAGTATGTAAAATATGACTAGAATTACTATATTTTAATGTTGGATATAGCATTACTTGAGATGAAAAGTATAATGTAAGAAAATAGGGGACATTTATATTCAGTTCAAAACTCTAAAAACATATATGCCTCAAACAGAAATTCAATAAATATCTCTATGGGAAAAGTTAATAAATTTAAACATAGATCTAGGCAAACATATTGTGATTGGTTATGAGTGAACCTCTTCAATAAATAATGATAAAATACTATTTTTATCCAAATAGACCCTATTGTGGGTCATAATGAATGACATTACATATTTTAAGTGACTTATATATGACTCTGACCACCTTGAGTATTATGTAGTTATAATATCACTAGATTCTGGGAAAGCCTCAAATATTGAAAAGTTGAGCACTACAATTCTGATTATGAATGAAAAGGAAATATATATCAGTGGGATTCAAACATATTTCACACTACATGGTAATTAGGAAATAGCATAAGGTTTAAGGGGACAAGGGGTTTTTTTTTTTGTTTTTTTTTTTTTTGCAATACAGTTCAGTTCTATATATCAGCCATGGATATCCTTGTTCTCCCCCCTCCCGCCCCCCCCCTCACCTTACCCCCAGCCCACCCCGCATTCCCACCTCCTCCAGGGCAAAGCCTCCCCCGAGGACTGAGATCAACCTGGTAGACTCCGTCCAGGCAGGTCCAGTCCCCTCCTCCCAGGCCGAACCAAGCGATCCTACATAGGCCCCAGGTTTCAAACAGCCAACTCATGCAATGAGCACAGGACCGGGCCCCACTGCCTGGATACCTCCCAAACAGATAAAGCCAATCAACTGTCTCACCCATTCAGAGGGCCTGATCTAGTTGGTGACCCCTCAGCCATTGGTTCATGGTTCCTGTGTTTCCATTCATTCGGCTATTTGTCTCTGTGCTTTATCCAACCTTGGTCTCAACAATTCTCGCTCATATAAACCCTCCTCTTTCTCGCTAATTGGACTCCCAGAGCTCTACCTGGGGCCTAGCTATGGATCTCTGCATCCAGATCTCTCAGTCGTTGGATGGGGTTTCTAGCACGACAATTAGGGTGTTTGGCCATCCCATCACCAGAGTAGGTCAATTCAGGCTGTCTCTCGACCATTACCAGCAGTCTGTTGTGGGGGTATCTTTGTGGATTTCTGTGGGCCTCTCTAGCACTTTGCTTCTTCCTATTCTCATGAGGTCTTCATTTACCATGGTCTCCTATTCCTTGTTCTCCCTCTCTGTTGTTGATCCATCTGGAATCTCCCGCTCCCCCAAGCTCTCTTTCCCTCGACCCTCACCCTTCACTACCCCCACTCATGTCCAGGCTGTTCATGTAGATCTCTTCCATTTCTCCATCATTGGGCGATCCCCGTGTCTTTCTTTGGGTCCCGTTTTCCAGGTAGCCTCCCTGGTGATGTGAGTAGTAGTCCAGTCATCTTTGTTCCACATCTAGTATCCTCCTATGAGTGAGTACATAAGCAATATTGAAAAATTTCCTAGAATACAAACTCTGAAAGGTTTAGAGATATTAAAGACGAATTAAACAAATAGATAATACATTCAGAAGTTCAGGGTCCCAAATCAGAGAAGTTTCTATTTTAGCTAAAATAATATATAAATTCAATGTTTTTCATTGAACTTCTATAAAATTTAAAACAAAGTTTTATTTAGCCTTTGAGTGTTTCATATAATGCATTTGGATCACATTCATCCCCTCTATAACTTGTTCAATATCTTCCTTTACCTCCCTAAACATCTATTTTCATATTCTTTCACTCTTTGAAAAATATTTCTAATTTGAAAAAGATTTTTTACAGCTATTTGTAAAATATTTGTGAAAATAATCCCTAGAAGTCCCAAAATACAATTTTATAAAAATAAAAACACAGTTGCAGAATTCATTTTACTTCACTTCAAGACTTCCAGTTATTACAGTACAGGTAAAGCTATGCAAGCAAGATTGCAGTGTTACAAAAGGACAGAAATATAAACTAATAATATAAAATAGATTATATAAATGTATTAAAATATTTATTTTAAAGAAGATTAAAAAGCAAGTCAGTGGGGAAGAAACCTACTCTATAAATAACTGGATATGCATTTGAAAAAGAGTGCAATTGTTTAGTTTTAAATAGAGCACAGATTTGGACAAAAAGCTAGGATAGTTTTTATGCCAAATCAAATACATAGAACTTAGTACTTAACTGATTAAAAGATTTCTTTTTAATCTCAAGCAAATTAAACTTTTAGAATTTGTCATAAAAAGATCTAAGAAATATGAGTGGGTATACTAAAGACAAGTCCCCTGCTTTACTAGAATTTAAAATAATAACAAAATAAATATATACATACCCATAGGAATATGGATACATGTGCACATAAAGAAAATCTATATTTGTAATATATGTATATGTATCTATTACATGTATTACTTATGCATATTATATATATTTATAGTATATACTATTTGAGACAATTGGAGAGGGAGTGAGTGGGGAACATAGGAAGAATTGGAATGTGGATAGGAAAGAGAGGAAGTGATGTAATTTTATTTTACTTAAAAACAGTTTTAGAAATTATAATGTGAGAAATAATTTTATATTTATTTTTGAAATTAAAATATGCTTAATAAAATTTTAAGAAGAAAGGGAGAAAAAAGAAAATAAGGAAAGAGGGAAGGAGGAATAAAGGGAATTTCCCCATCCTACACTTTGCAGTGTGTTGCATGAAGTTACTCCAGTAGTAACATTACTTTGAAACCTCAGTCTTGTATTTGAGAAGAAATGCCAGTTACTTACTGATCTCTTGTGCCCACAATTAAACTCTTAAAGAAAAGTATAAACAAAAATGTACAACAAAATAAAATAATCAAGGTAGTGAAATATTAATATAATGATGAAAATCAGTAGTCAATAATTATGAGTATTAAATATAAAAAGAAAACACCCACCATTACATGTATTCTCCACACATAACATGAACGACATTTTGCTTATATTCTTTACAATTTACACACAGTACTTAGCAATTTTAATACTGTAGAAAACTCTCTTTTTGAGACACGGAATAGAGTTGATGAGTACAATGTACTATATTATATCCCTTTTCTAGGAATGAGAACACCCAAAGATTACTACTGTGTCAAGCAAGATGAGCCTCTCATAGTTAAGGCAAAATGGAAAATAAAAGGAAGAGAAACACATATGCGGAATCAATCATTTGATACATACTTTTAAAAAATACAAAATTAAATAATATATTATTGAGGAATCTATTCACATATAATTCAGCAATTAAAAAAGCAAGAAAATTATAAAAATAAAATGATTCCATTCAGTGTTATCACTTAAGAATGAGAATAAGAGACAATATTTTACAAGAAATAGAATTCAAGAGGCCATTCAACATGAAAAATCATTTCTCCTTTCAAATTATTCTTTCAACAGTAGATATAATAGATTTCATAAAACTATTGTAAAGTATATTGGATTGCATTGGAATAGCATTATTTTTCACCATAAAAATAGCTTCTTTATGTAGTTTCTAATTATATAAAAATTGCATGCTGATTGTGAGAGAATTGTAACTATGTGAAAGTAGGAATTAGAAAGTAAATGCCAATAGAAATTCTAACACCTTGGGAAAGCAGCCAGGTGCATTGTGAGGACTGTGCTTGAATGCCTCTGCTCACACATAAGCACATGTTCTTTTCAAATAACACAGCCATTTCAATTTTGCTTTGACTGGTGGACACATGGGCAGGCCAGGCCCTTGGAAATGCAGCCTCAGTTCCACTCTCTTTCATTTCACACGTCTTAGAAAAGTCTCTTAGTTCTAACAACTGTAACATTGCATAAATACTTATTTAATGCATATCTGTTTTGAAACACCCACAAGTCCTCTGTCTAACTGAACAAAAACAGATTTGCATATTGGCTGGAAAGCTTAAGCATGAGTTCTCTGAAAGCGCTAGCAGCTAGGAATACTAACACTGGGGGCATTTCACAGAAAACTCCCTGACACCCAGATACAGAAACTGAAATTAATGAAGTATCAACAGGAGCTTCCTGTTACTGCCTGCAGATGAATACAATGGGAAAGAAATGGAGGGGCAATGAATAAGTAACACAATAAACTACTGAGTCATTTCTCCAGTCCTGGTATTTTTACCAACAGTGTCCATAACTCCTCATCCCAAATCAAGTCTGTCTTAACCATTACTCTACTACCTCCTTCTAAGTGTTCTTCCTGTTTAGTTTTCCAATGTGACATCACAAAATATGTTTCTGTGACTAGCTTATATAGGTTATTTTTAGTATTAGGGTATCCTCTAATTTTATCCATGTTTGAAAATTACAGAATTTCCTACTCTTTATTAACCATGAATAACATTCCTATGCATGTATATGTATAATATCATAGCTACCAGAATGGTATGAAGGATACAGGGTATATCTCACTAAAGTTTGGTGTATTTACACTTTATAGTTTCTTTTGTGAGATAACTGTCCAAATAAATGTAATGCCATTATTTTATTGGCATCATTATTTTATTTATACATTAATGAGTTATGCAAATATTTAGTTCTATATGCAAACTCTTTGTCATAACTTTAGTTTATAAATATTTTTGTCATGACCTCTGATATTTATTTTCATATGCTGCGTATTTTGTAAAAGCCCATATTTTTTAATTTTAATTAAGTCCATTCTATCTATTAATTTGAAGAATAATTTATGCTTTACATCACCATTTTTTGAGAAATTGTTGTCATGAGTAATTATTTTTTCCACAGAAATTCAGTAGCTTTTTTTTAAAATTGGGAAATATAGTACAATTAAATTTTGACTTAATTTATGTTAATGAACAAAATAAAAAACTGGTCTCTTTATTTTTTTTGTTTCTTTCTTTCATTTTTTCCCCACTGAGATGTGTTTGTTCCAGTGCCATTTGTTAAAAGCACAATTTTTATCTTACTTAATTGTTTTGATATTCCAGTGGGCTGTATTTTATACATTAAATATGTATCACACCATTTGTGTTCACGTGGCTTTCATTCCTAAGATTAAAGTCTCCAATCTATGTGTTAAGTCCTTAATATTTATAATTTTATTTCCAAAATTAAATGAGTTGTTCATGAAAACTGCTTTACTAATTTATTACAAAATATTAATATCAATATGATAGGGGCTGGAACGGTGGCTCAACAATTAAGAAGACATATTCTTTTTTTATTGAAAATAGATTATTCTCTCATGCAATACATCCTGACCACCGTTTCCCCTCCTTCCACTCCACTTAACACTGCCCCCCTATTCCTCTCTCTCTCTCAGATCCACTCTCCCTCCACTTCCTATTCAGAAAAGAGCAGGCCTCCAAGAAGGATAGCCAAGCAGGACAAAACAAGATACAATAAGACAAGAAAAAACCCATATGTCAAGGCTGTATAAGGCAACCAAATAGGAGGAAAAGAGTCCCAAGAGCAGGCAAAAGAGCCAGAAACACACCAGTTCCCACTGTTTGGAGTCCCACAAAAACACCAAGCTGACAGCCATAACATATATGCAGAGGACCTGGTACAGACTGGTGCAGGCCCTGTGCTTGCCATTTCAGTCTCTTTGAGCCCTGCTTAGTTGATGTGGTGGGACATGTTCTTCTGATGTCCTCCATCCCCTCTGATTCCTACAGTCTTTCCTTCCCTTCTTTGTTGGAGTTCCCAGAATTTCGAGGGTAATGACACGATAGAGACCTGCAGTTTAGCCTCTCTCTCCACATAATGTCCAAGTGTGGGTCTGCACATAATCCCATCTGCTGCAGGAGGGAGCAGCTCAGATGAAGATTGGACAAGGCATACATCTTAGGTATAGCTGAATTTCTTTAGGGATCATTTTACTGATTGGTTTACTGATTTATTTGTTCATTTATTTATTTGTGTTTGCCAGTTGTGTTTGGTTCTACTCTAGGTGTCTGAGCTATCCAATCTCCTGTTCCTAGACATGCAGGCAGTATTCTTTCAGGAAACCTTAGTTCAATTCCCAGCACACAATCACCTGGAACTATAGTTTCACTGAATTCAATACTTCTTACCTCCATGGGCAACTAAAATCACATTCACATACCCACAGAAAGATACACACAGCCCTATATGTAATTAGAATTTTACAAATCAAAACATGGAGAACATTTATATAACACTGTGAACAAACCCATTCTGTAATATTTATCCATATTGCTAAAAATTAGAGAAAGCACAGTATTTTAAGTAATACATAATATTCATGAGAATGGTCACATGTTATTCCATACAACTTTTAATATACTTAACATCTACATAAATTTTAAAAGCCAAAAAAGAAAAAGAAAATAATGTTTAATGAATTACAAAAGTTTTGAAAATTGATCAACATATCCAAAGGAACCATGAGTTGGAGAAGGCTGTATGCAGAAAACAAAAATTATTTCAAAATGAGTGATAAGAGTACAATATATAATAATTTGTGAGGTATAATCAAGACTATGTTAAAAAGGAAATTCTTTGTTTTAAAACTTCTAGTTGGTAAACAAAAGATTTTAAAGTTGTGACATAAAACTCAAAATTAAGAAGAGATACTAAAACATAAAAATACAAATATGAAATATGATACAATATGTTATTTGAATAATTACTAATGTCTAAGAGAGGCAGTCAGCAATTTACTGAGTTATATGTTGAGGAAATAACCTGTATATTATTTCTAAAATCCAGGAACTCAACCAAGTAAAGAGAAAGCTGAGCAATTCCTTAAATGTCTTTTGGTCATTTGAAATTCTTCCTTTGAGAATTCTCTGTTTAGCTCTATAGCCCATTTTTAATTGGATTGTTCAGTATTTTGATGTCTAGTTTCTTGAGTTCTTTATATATTTTGGAGATCAGCAATCTATCAGATGTGGGGTTGGTGAAGATCTTTTCCCATTCTGTAGGCTGTCTTTTTGTCTTATTTACTATGTACTTTGCCTTACAGAAGCTTCTCAGTTTCAGGAGGTCCCGTTTATTAATTTTTGCTCTCAGTGTCTGTGCTACTGGTATTATATTTAGGAAGTGATCTCCAGTGCCAATGTGTTCAAGACTATTTCCTACTTTCTCTTCTATCAGATTCAGTGTAACTGGTTTTATATTGAGGTCTTTGATCCACTTGGACTTGATTTTCTGCATGGCAATAGATATCGATCTATTAAATGGCCAAAAGACATTTAAGGGACTGCTCAGCATCCTTAGTCATCAGGAAGGTGCAAATTAAAATGACTCTGAGATACCATCTTACACCTGTCAGAATGGCTAAGATCAAAAGCACTGCAGACAGCTTATGTTGGAGATGATGTGGAGCAAGGGGAATACTCCTCCACTGTTGGTGGGAGTACAAACTTGTACAGACACTTTGGAAATCAGTGTGTCAGTTTTTCAGAAAACTGTGAATCAATCTTCCTCAAGACCCAGCTATAACACTCTCGGGCATATACCCAAGAAATGCTCAATCATACCATAGGGACACATGCTCAACTGTGTTCATAGCAGCATTATTCATAACAGCCAGAACCTGGAAACAACCTAGATGCCCCTCAACTGGAGAATGGACTAAGAAAATGTGGTACATATACACAATGGAGTACTACTCCGCAAAATAAATAAATAAATAAATTAAATAAATAAATAAAATAAAAAAATAAACAAGTGGATACTAGAAATAAAGCAAAGGATTACCAGAAAACAACACACAACTCCAGAGAAGCTAGCTGACAAGGAAGATCCAAGGAGGGATTCATGGATTGCCCTGCAAAAGGGGAAACAGATGAGGTCTCCATGAATGAACTGGGGACAAGAGGTGGGCAATGGAGGGTAGACGATGGAGGATGAGAACATAAGGGAATAGGATGGTCGAGCTGGAACAGGGATGAAGTGGGAAAGCAATGAGAGAGATACTATGATGGAGGGAGATATCAAGGAAGAGAGAGAAACCTGGTGCTATGGAAGTTGTCAGGAATCCCCATGGATGACCCCAGCTTGGACTACTAGAGATAGTGGAGAGGGTGCCCGAACTGAACTGGCTTGCTCCAGTGATCAGATTGGTGAATACCCTGTCATCACATAAATTTTCTCCAATGACTGATGGAGGTAGATGCAGAGATCCACAGCCAAACACCAGAGAGAGCTCCATGAGTCCAGTAGGAGAGAGAGAAGAGGGATTCTGTGAGCAAGTACACCAGGATCATGATGGGGAAACCTGCAGAGATGACCAAACCAAACTAGTGGGAACTCATGAAAGCTGGATCAATGGTTGTAGAACCTGCATGGGACTGGACTAGGCTCTCTGCATGGTAAGACAGTTATGTAGCCTGATCTGCTTGGGAGGCCCCCTGGTGGTAGAATCAGAATCCATCTTTGGTGCATGATGGGCCTTTTTGGA
Source organism: Peromyscus californicus insignis (assembly GCF_007827085.1). NCBI lineage: Eukaryota > Metazoa > Chordata > Mammalia > Rodentia > Cricetidae > Peromyscus > Peromyscus californicus. The sequence continues at coordinate 37,512,135 of NW_026294458.1, forward strand.
GCCCACTACCTATGATGGGACACCTCATGCAGCCTTGAGGCAGGAGGAAGGGCTTGGACTTGCCTCTACTGGATGTGCCTCCCCATGGGAGAACTTGCCTTCTTGTAGGGGGAAGTGGGGGTGGGCTGTGGGGCTGGGGGGCAGGAGGAGGGAAGAGGGGAATTTTTGGTGTGTAAAATAAATTAAAAAAACTTAATAAAAAAAGAAAGCAAACTTATGAATGACAGCATTGAAGGAAAAAATTCAGCACATATTTTAAAATAGTAAGAATATTGTGAATAGCTTTGGGTCAATAAAATTTGATGTCTTAGGTGAAATGGATAAATTTATTAAATATAGTGTCTAACCACAATTTACACTATGTTTTTGGAAGAAATAAAATTTGTCATTGAAAATAAATTTTGGATCCATAAACTACCCAGTTGTTTAGTTGTCTTAGTTAGGGTTTCTAGTGCTGTGAAGAGACACCATGGCCACAACAACTCTTATAAAGGAAAACATTTCAGTGGGGCTGGCTTACAGTTCAGAGGTTTATTCCATTATTTCCATTGCAAGAAGAATGGTAGCATGCAGGCAGACATGATGCTAGAGAGATAGCTGAGATTTCTATATCTTGATCAGCAGGCAGTAGGAAAAGAGTGACACTGAGCCTGTCTTGAGCATCTGAAAACTCATAGACCTCTCTCAGTGACAGACTTCTTCCACCAAGGCCATACCTACTCCAACAAGGCCATGCCTCCTAATAGTGTCACTCCTTTTGGGCCCATGGGGACCATTTTCATTCAAACTACCATGTAGATAAACCCCAGTGAGCATTTGAAAAGTAATAATACCAATCAGAAACAAAGTAGAGACTGTATTATGAAGAAGTAAAAATCAGAAGTAGAGAATTAATAGCCTTATTTCAAAACATAAATGAGATTGAACACATTAACACTCATCATTCACAGATGGTCACTACCTCATCTTATTTCATATTCAAGTAAGTTTTAATTGCCACAGTAAATATATGTTTCTTTTAATACTTATAATGACTACTTCCTTAACTGAAGTCTATCTGCTATGGATTGTGGGGAAGGTCTCATAATATAAACATTATGCTCAGTTTTATGAAAATAGTATGTTGTATGCCATCAATATTTATGACCCACAATATTACCAAATATAAGCTGATAATAGAGATAATGAATCATTTTACATGTCTGTGCTTTAAGTAGCTACTTGGTATATAGGTAGTTGATGTTAAGTTAATACAACTGTAAAATGTGAGAGTAGGGGTTTAGGTTTTCTGTATGCACATAAATACTAATATTGGCCTTTCTGGTTGGATTAATGCTAGGTGGAATTGGTGCATGCTTCTACCTACCATTAAAAGATATGGATGGAACTTCACACTCTCACAACAGGATGAAGTTTCCCTTGGCATTTACATACTGTTTGAGTATTTTTTTTAAAAAGAGCAAAGAGGAAGCGCATAAGCTTCTTATTCACACTGGCCAAGAGATTAGAACCATCATTTCTGTTCCCACATCATTGATGACATATATAACTTTACAAATTTCCAGTGGTTGGTGACCAGGCAGAGATGGCTGACAATGTATTTGGCTGCATCACATTTTATGAGAAAACTATATATACCTTATAAAATGGAGTATAAATTTTGGTTGTAACTGACAAAGAATCCATAGTGAATCTGTCTCCAGATTTCCTGTGAACTTTCTTTCTCCCTCATCAAAACCTCATCCACAGGCAAAGCAGAAAACCTGAAGTTCCTTCTCACTTTATTTAGTTCAACATGTATATTTTCTGTATGTGTCATTTCCTTTACATGTGTTAAAGATTTTTTTTTTTTCAGTTTTTACAACTCCATCAAATTGAAATAATCTTCCTTCTCCTCACACACAAGAATATCTTGGGGACATGCTTTTTACTATATAAAGTGACAAATGTCTGATGGTGATGCAGAGTAGAAACAAAATTCTGTAAGGATGACACTGGATGGGTAATGTCTTTAGAAGTCATTGTTATATTCTCTTAGACTTGGAGGCACTCCCCCATCCTCCCCCTTCTCAGCCCACAACCTTTGGAAGCATCATAGCTATCCTCCATGACTTTATCTAGAATGGATATTGGGGAATGTCTAGATTTTGTGGCCTACATTCAGATGTTTGGATGCCAGAATACCTCTGTAAAGTTTGCTCATTCAAATGATTTTTAAGTCAGGGTTCACGGGCTTTTTGGCAAATTCATTCTCCGCCTCATAGTAGATGTCAAATTTTCTTCTGTTCAAGCACTTTTCTGTGCCATAACACAACTTCACTTACTTCCTTGCCATACCTTGTATAGCTGCTTTGATTCTTTGATGCTGTACCCTCTTCACAGTACTGACACTGTCACCTGTGTCTTACAGCACACTTCCGGCATTATTCTTGATTGTCATAGCACTCCCTTCTAAACGCACTGTTAGGCAGTCCAGGTTAGGTGACCATAGGCTAGATATAGGAGAAGGATATGTAGTGTTTTCAGTTTTACTCATGGAAGCAACTTTTGTCCTGAAAGAAGATTCCCAATGCAGAGAATCCTTAAAAAAAAAAAAAAAAAAAAAAAAAAAAAAAAAAAAAAAAAAAAAAAAAAAACTTGTGCATTTGATAACAAGCCCCAAATGGTAACAATTTATCAATGAAGACTTCAACATATCCACACTCACAATCACTCTTTTTATTGCCACCTGACCACCCATTTCAGCTTCATAATTGTGGTAGTTTGAATGAAAATGGCTCCACAGGGTCCCAGGAACTGGCACTGTGAGGAGGTCTGCCCCTGCTGAAGTAGGTGTGGCTTTATTGGAGGAAATGTGTCCCTAGAGGGTGAGTTTTAATGTCTCAGAAGCTCAAGCCTGACCATGGTGTCATTGTCACTTCCTGCTGCCTATGGATCAACTCCCAGCTCTTTCTTCAGCATCATGTCTGCCTATGTGCTGCCATGCTTTCTGCATTGACAATAATGGACTAAACCTCTGAACTGTAAGCCAGCCCCAATTAAATGTTCTTTATAAGAGTTGCTGTGGCCATGCTGTCTCTATAGCAATAGGACACTGAATGAAACAGTAATTCTTTCTATTCTATTCTGCTAAACCTTTCACATGTATTTTTGTTGTTCAGTTTATAGAAGGAAAATCAACTATATAGTCATCAAAGGGAAAAACTCAGGAAGCATCTACAATACCCTTTCTACACAGCCCATTGCTCCCAGTTGTGAATGTGAAGCACTCTGTCACACAGATATTCAAATGGATTCCTGCTTAAATCCTTTTCTTTTCTGTCTCTGCTGGAAATTAAGAAACTAGAATTTCAAAATCTTGAATGCTTCATTTCAGTTTCACTTGCAATAATTGCTATGTGCCACAGCCAGAAAATATTAAAGTTAAATGCTGAAAACATAGTATGACATTCTACAGTTATAATGAAAAAAAAGTATTTATAGAATGATTAGGTGTCGTATAATCATATCTCTAAGTATTCCAAGAGCAGCTTTGTGAACATTTAAAGCTACCATAGCAGTCATTTGATAATTATAATCTGTTTAATTTGGTCACTACCCTATTACTTTGTTTGTTGTGTTTTTAAAAGAATATCATGTGTTTAATTCATTGAATGGTTCTATGTCTAATTTGTTCATGGCAACTGCTACTGAATATTTACTAACATGCATTTTCATCTAATGTGTGTCTTCTTTCCTTTCTAAATGAATTGTCCCCAGGCATGAGAAACTTAAAATGTCAGTAACATATTTTGTTTATTGCACATAAAATGTAACAATGTTTGGCAAATATTTGGTGAATTTATTTCATACTATATCACCATTTTAAGTTTTAAATGTGTCATAAATCAATGGACCACAAAACTCATGTAGAATAAAAATAATGCACATTGTCTGAGTATTATCTCTTTAATTTTTATAAACAATATTTCATGTCCACTTTCTAATAAAATAGAATGAGTTCTCAGCTTCACATCTATAAGCATTCAACTTGCTCTTCAACAACAGGTGACTCTTGTGATAAAGACTCCTCATAAGAATCTCACAGGTTCTAATTCTCCTAGGAGGATCAGTCTCCTGAGTTTGAAAGTACACAAGACGTTCCAGGAAGAACAGGACAGCCTGAATATAGAAATCTTGACACAAAAATCTAATCTCTGTTGTAGATATCATGTTATCCAGCATTACGTAATAAAAACTGATGAAATTGTGTGCAAATTTCAGTTTTGTATATCTTTAGAATCCTTCAGACCAGAACTCAGTGTGGAAAAATGATACTATGAAATGTCTTTTTTTAATATATGCAAGCATTCTCAGGTTCTTTCCTGCCAACACCATGCTCTCCACAAAAATGACCTCAACCTAACAAACCCTGTGCTTTACCCATTAACTCTAGAAAGGGTTAGTACATATGAAATGCTAATATTGGTATGATATTATAATGTCAAGCATGATAGTGAGTTTAAGAGAGTCTTGCAGAAATATTTTCTTACAATACCAACATTAGTGCCCATTTTGTAGAACCAAACTCTTACATGGAATTTGATACTAGCAGTCACAGTTTGGGCATTGTAAAAGTAACTTTGATCCTCTCTCCATGAAATGTGTCTTCTATTTCCTCACCTGTAATATCTACTTCCCAGATCACACTATTTTTCTACTAAGTTATATTTAAAGTTCATTCTTATATATATTATGAATCAAAAATGATCATATCCAAAGTCATAATTAATACTTTTACTACTGATTTAACAGTTTGATTGTCTAGAATTCTCCATTACTAAAAGTTTGAAAACAGTGAAGAATGCTTTTAAGGGGTTCTTTATTTTTTCTATAAATGATCTATTAGCTTTAGTTTGGACCAAAAGGTTTATATACAGTACAAGTCTTAAAAGAGATGGCAGAAATTAAAAATGATTTTCATATCTTTTAAGTAACATTAAGGTATATAGATAAATATTTAAAATTCAATGCAAGAAAGTAATTTTGTCAATTCTCTATAAAAGCAAGTGTGTTTCTCTTTGTAGCCTGAGAACAGACTCCTTATAGGAACACCCCAGGGAGCCAAGGTCTACAGAATTTATTATTTACTTTCTGGGTTGTGGTCTTTTTCTATCACACTCCTCCCCCTTTCTTTTTCAACATCTTCCTTTTATACAGGAAATATATATTCTTCATCTGTATATTAGAACTACATAATTTGTTCTTCAGAGGCTAATATTTTAGTCTCTGTCTTTTATCTTAAAGTAGAATTTGCAATTAGAATTTTAAACAGTGTTAAAATTGTTAAGATTATAAAAACTGTTGAAGATTAACTCATCATATTTTAACATTGTAAGACTGTTTTAGATGTCAGGGATTGAATATTGAAGTCTAAGCAGATCTATTTAGATATCAAGTTGAAAAGAAGTGAACCTGTAATGAATGGTCTTAATTGTACCTGATTAGATTAAGAAGTACATAAAGTGTTATGAAATCATGATTCTGGGTGTGTCATAAGCACATTGTCAAAGAATTGTGAATGTGGGTAGTACCACATGGAAGAGAAAGAAAAAAGGGAGAAAGTGAGTAACTTTGTTCATGTTCTCTCTTTCTCTCTCTCTCTCTCTCTCTCTCTCTCTCTCTCTCTCTCTCTCTCTCTCTCTCTCTCTCTCTGTCTCCTACCTCCCTTCTATTTCATTCTATTTATATAATCCTTTGAATTTGCTCCTCATTTATATCTTTAAATACTTCCCACTCCCAGATTTATCATGTACTGTATGAGCTACATTTTGAGGGGAAACTTCTATAATTTATGAGGGGAAACTTCTATAATTTAATAAAAGATACCTTTTATCAGGCACCTTTGTATCATGTGCTATATGAATTTGGTAAAGAAAGTAATTCATTCTTTGTAAGGATACCTGAAACTTTACTGGATAATTGTTGTGTTTAAAATAACTAAATTAAAGAGAATAGGAAATACTTAAGTATGTGAAAAAACTGGTGAAGTCATATTTATAAGAAGAGTAGAAAAAGAAATTAATGTAATGTATAATAAAACAAATATATATGGCATTTTAAAAGATATAGAGAACTAAATAAACTCAACAGACCATCAGAATTTCATATTAGGGGTCAGACATGTGGACTAGGCAAGCACATTAGACAAATATGAAAATATTTTCATTCCTCTGGCCACTTTCTGGTTTCTCAATAATCATTTCTATTTATAGTTTCTTTTTTCCTTAATTTTCAAACCTTATACTTGTTCTTTATAGTGCCCTCTGTTGGGTTTAGTAGGAGGAAACAGGAAAGTACAGAACAAGAGAATATAGATAGCTCAGCTCAAATATATAAAGAATTTTCTGTGAAGTAAATTGAAGTCTCTGTGATTTGAGGCTTTTCCTAAAATTGCTTATTATTTCCTTGGTTTTAGCACTAATCATTTTCTGAAGAAATGCTGCAAATTTCAGCTATCTGTGAAGTTAGATAAGAAATACATAAGATTATTAATTTCATTGGATTCCCTGGTGGGAACATTAGTCACCAGGAAAAGGAAAGTAGCAAGCATTAAAAAGTAGATGAAAGGTATTCAAGACAAGAGTCAATTTTATGTACATCAATTTCCTTTAAAAGCTTGAATAAGCAAATGAATAAAACTGGATCCAGAGAAATATTAGCATTTCATGAATTTTTAACAGGAGTTGTATAAGAAATTGAAAAGACAATTGGCAGCAAGAGCAGGAAATGAGAAGTTAACTTATTCAGACAAAGAATAAAGGGTAGTATTATAGGGGACCTCAAAACTCAATAGTTAAAATATTTATTAAAAATAAGCCTATTGTAATATATCAGTTATTTCTACTTCCTTCTTACATGAATAAAGAGATTATATTACACATGCATGAATAAGTATGCCGTTTGGTTAGTCCACATCTCATGGCTATTTCATAATTATTTAACATATCTAGTGTAATCAAGGGGAAGGCTTATTTGGCTCACAGTTTCAGAGGTCTCTGGGAAGAGTTAGTTTATCCTATTGCCTTGACCAGTGCTACTGTGGTAAATATATATCAAGGGAGAAAGACATGGCAGAGCAGCCCTGCCTAAATCATGGCAGTGATGAATAAAAAACAGACAAAGAGATACAGACACAATGTAAGCATCAAAGCTACACCCCCAAACAACCTTTTTTTTTCAGATATGCCACATTTGTTGAAGGTGCTACTCCTCTCCAGTAACTACATAAGTTTATACATCAAGCTTTTTAAATGTTCCTTCAGGGAATATTCCATCTCCAAAGTATAACATGTATATAGTATGTAACAATTATATAACAGATACATACATACAAAGTTTTGTGAATAGGTGTGCAAATAATGTATATGTAGTAAAAGACTTGGAATTCTCATTGCTTATGCATTTATATTATGTTCTATTGTAATGAACAACATTAAAGGGTATGCTATAGGAAAATATTTGACTGACAGCTGAATGTTTATTCCTCCTCTTCTTCCTTCTGGCAAGATCCACAGTTATATTTAGGCATTCTCCTCAACCCTGATATTATCAATGCACTCATGAGATCATATTCCGATTGGTTGGCATGATTTTATGGACATGAGATCTTAAGAAGAAGCTTCCAGTAAGTTCCAGAGAAGGAGTCCTTTACTCTTATAAAACTATGTAAACAATCAATAAAATCCTTTCCTATGCCCCCAGATTTCATGATTAGATATTTAAGGAACAAGGATTAATTCAATGAAGTTCGGTGAGCCAAGTGCCCTACATTTTCATTTTCAAGAACTGCCTACTTTAAGGGCTGGCCCTTGCCTGCCTTATGCTCTGCCCATCAGAAAGCAACTAATGGCTATGGCCTTTGTTCATGCTGTGTAGTTTGACTGTATATTTTGTGCTAATGATGATTCAGCGAACACCTATTTCTGCTCTGTGAGTCTAGAGGCAGGGAAGTTGATGTTAGTCACAGTGTTGGCTCTTGGTGCACATAACCAACCCCAGTGAAATTTCTGTGCATAAAACTTCATGTGAACTTCCCCTGACAGTGACTTAGTAAGTACTACTGCACATTTTTACAAAAAGAACTAGATGCCCTAGAGTGCAGCCCTACTGAGAAAATGACACAGAAATTCATAACTGATCTCTGCCAGACTTTGCACTTATTCCATTTCATTTGCTGTTATAATATTTTTCTTCTCAGTGTAATAAATCCTATCTATAATTGTAACAGGTTTTCTGACCAGTGAGTCCTTCCAGGGGACTAGTGAGCCTGAGAGTCCTATTAGAGATGTTTTACAGATACTTGGCCTTAGTATAAAAACAATGCTAAAACAGACACAGTTTTTACAAATTATATCCACTGAAAACTACATGTTTTCATCGGGCCTAAACCATGGAAATGCAGGATATGAGCAGTTTATTACCGCCAATGTAATTTCAAAGGGATTAATTGCTGTGTTTATGAAATGTTGCTTTAGAATGTTAGTAAAGAAATACCATTATATAGACATAATTAAGGACCTAAAGCAATGCATGTATACAAAAGCATGCATATTTCCTTCTACTTAATTTTAAGAGAGCCTCATATTATTATTTCTTAATAGCAACAACAAAAAAAGAATCAACCAGAAAATAATGCCATAAGAAAATGTTTTATCAGCTGTAATGTAGATTGCATATCTAACTTGATATGCAAAATTTAAAGTTATGATAAGCCTATCCAAATAGCCTGTGAAAGAGAATCACATTCTAAATCTCTCTCTCTCTCTCTCTCTCTCTCTCTCTCTCTCTCTCTCTCTCTCTCTCTCCCATTTATAAACATAGCATTTGTTTTATGTAACAGTGTTTCTCATATTTTTCAGTCCATTTCTGTCACAATATTTCACTTTCCTATACAAACATTTAATCTCTGGCATCCATTCATCCATTAATACAGGATGTTTTGTAGCCTCTATTAGTAGTTTGGTATTAAGAAAGAAAAGACTTGACAATACAATGACAGGAAATACTTTATAAAGAATTATTCTGATAGGATGCCAAATTATCACTATATACAGCTGTATAAATTTAAGACTAAACAAGTACTAGTAGTGAGAACTAAATGATTTCATATATCAAAGGTATAATAATTGGCTCAACACAGAGATTAAGTTGAAAAAAGTAGTAGATTATATGAGATGACAAAATTATTACAAATTAGCCAGTCAAAAGAATAGAGCTGGGCTCATGTATCTACTGAAAATTTGAACTGTTAGTACACACTACGAACATTGTTGATTTTGAAAAATGTTGTGAATTTAAAAGACTTAGTACAAATGAAGGATATAAATTATGAAGCAGTGAGTTCAAGCACTGTAACCCCTGTAAGACTGACAGACACTTCCATCTAAGGGAACTGGTAAATTGCACAATAACTCACCCCTTAGAATAGAATGGAAAGAATAGAAGATTATTATAGTAGCTACAAGAGCAAATGGCATGGTAGTAATAGAAGAGACACCTGAACATGGTAGTTGACTTGGGGAGACAGAGGTATACTCATTCAGTTATGGAGAACTATTTTGTATGCAATCCTTGCCATGCCAGTGAGGGCAGTCTTGATTGCTTCCAGGGTTTTTAGGGTAAGCCACAAGGCATTCAATTTATCTTTATGCAATATGTGTTATGCAAATAAGGTAATGGGGGAACTCTTCCCTTTCCAGTTTGAAGTCATGACCTTCCCTCTACAAATATGATATGTTCCTCCCTGCAAAGGAGAAACAATTATTTTCCTAGAAATCTTGAGTACAGATTTTCTGCTGATCTTCTTCTTCTTCTTCTTCTTCTTCTTCTTCTTCTTCTTCTTCTTCTTCTTCTTCTTCTTCTTCTTCTTCTTCTTCTTCTTCTTCTTTGGTTTTTCGAGACAAGGTTTCTCTGTGTAGTTTTGCGCCTTTCCTGGGACTCACTTGGTAACCCAGGCTGGCCTCGAACTCACAGAGATCCACCAGCTCTGCCTCCTGAGTGCTGGGATTAAAGGCGTGCATCACCACCACCTGGCTTCTGCTGATCTTTTAAAGAAGATATATGATTAAGAGCCATGAAGAGCTGGCTTTTTGGAACCTAGGGCCTATGCTGAGACACTTTGCTCAGCCTTGGTGTAGGGAGGAGGGGACTAGACCTGCCTCAACTGAATCTACCAGGCTGGGCTGACTCCCCAGGGGAGACCTTGCCCTGGAGAAGGTGGGAATGGGGGGTGCATTGGGGGGAGGGAAGGCTGGGAGGGAAGAGGGAGGACAGGGGAATCCGCAGCTGATATGTAAAATTAAATTAATTATAAAATAAAAAAATTAAAAAAGAATTTAATAATGATGAACTAATAATTGTAGTGAGGTTTGAGAAGGAAAAAAAAAAAAAGAGCCATGAAGTCAGAAGTCACTTGTAATCTAGAATACCTTCTAATGTGTACTGATCAAAATTTAAATAATTTTGGAGTATTTAGAACAATGAATAAACAGTCAGAAAAATGGCTAACTGTACTCCTGGAAACATACTCTAAGATTTCTATATCCTACTGCAGAGAGACTTGCACACCCATGTCTCATGTTATTCAATTCACAACAGTTAAGACATCGAATCACCTTAGATGTGGGTTTTAATAAGCCAGAAAAAAAGTAAAATTATGAAATCAGCAAGAAAATATATAGAACTAGAGAATTACTAAGTGAGGTGATTGGGGCTCCAAAAAACAAACATTGCATGTTCCCTCTCACATGCAGATGCTGGTGTCTAACTTTTATATATGTGTATTTTATGAATATATATGTATATTTCATTTGTGCATATATATGTATAAACGCATATCTACATTTTATAACTGTGTGAGTGTAGGTAGAAATCAGGAAACCAGAAGGGAGTCTATGACAGAAAATGAGGTTTTATCAAGGGAGGTAGGGAAGGCAATATAACTATGTGATAAGAATTTTGCCGGGCGGTGGTGGCGCACGCCTTTAATCCCAGCACTCGGGAGGCAGAGTCAGGCGGATCTCTGTGAGTTCGAGGCCAGCCTGGGCTACCAAGTGAGTTCCAGGAAAGGCGCAAAGCTACACAGAGAAACCCTGTCTCAAAAAACCAAAAAAAAAAAAAATATAGACAGGGAGATGTTGGGATAGAAGGATTCAAATACTGAAGAGAGCAATAACATATAGGGAATAATGGGGAGGGGAAGATCAATCAACACTGAGTGTTCTACTTTCATCTCTGTGATAAAACATGATGACCGAAATGGACATGGGGGGGGAGGGGGTTTACTTCTGCTTACATGTTATAATCTGTAATTGAAGGATGCTAGGAAAGGAACACCAAAAAGAACTTAAAGCAGGAACCATAGAAGAATGCTGCTTGCTGTCTCACCCGTATTCATCTGTGTTTATAACCAGAATCAGCATCAGTGGTAATGGTACTACCCAGAATGGGCTGCATCCTCCTCCATCAGTTAAAAATGTCAGCCCCTCAAAGACATCCACAGACCAATCTGATCTGAATACTTCCTCAATTGACATTCCAATTAGGGTAATAAGTAAATATGAAAATATCATAAGGAAATCTCTTACTTTGTATGCTCATTAAAAAAATAAAATACATTTAAAAGAAACATGGATGATTGAGTGTATCATTATTTTAACCAATTTATGATCTTAAATCAGATAAGATCTAAAACAAGTTTTATTCCTTAAGACAAAAGCAATCATATATAAATGCAAACTATGAGAGTACAACTGAATATGATTATGGGTATTTACAAAGCAATAACTAAAAATAAAACAAAAAGGTTTTAGAAGAACAGTCTTATTTTTTAAAAGCAAAATGGAGTCATCAGACTACTAGTGTCTTAATGTTCCAGATCTACATCCAAATCATCCTGTGCCTTTAAAACATGAATTGCTGTCTGCTTCCACATTATACAGTTTATACTGTAGAAGAGATATATTTACACTCTGGTTACCTCTCTTGTGACATTCAATTAAGCATAACACTAGGTCCTGAAGACTGGCATTCAAATGAAGAGCATATAACACTAAGAGATGCTTTGATTGCATCCTCCAAACCTTACTTTCATGCTTATGACATGTTTTAAATTTAGCCCCTGAAGTCTCGAACACAGGTGTAAAGGATTATTTTGAATTCCTTGTAATACCTTGTATCTTGGTTTTGAGTTCTTGTTGTATAGAGCCCATCAGAGGGAACCCATCAGTATATTTCACATTAGAATTTTCTACAAGTGCCTTTGATTGCAATATTCTTCTCACTATATTCTATAATTATTATTTAATCATTAATTCAATACTATAACAACCACCTCCTCAAACCTCACAGGGCTTTTTTACATAATTAGTACCTAGAAGGATTAATTTCCCTACTATTAACATTCGGGGTTGCTTGTGAAAACCATTACAAGTACTTCAACAACATTATATAATAGTTAAGAAAATTAGGGTTGTTTAATGCCTGAAGAAAATAAAATTTCTGAGTAAGATTGAGTCTACTAAAATACAAAGAAGTAGTTAGTTTTGGAGAAACAAGTCAAAAAACCTTCTGCACATCATTGGTTGCTTTCCAAAGTTCAATACTTCAACTTCAGTTTTTTTTTCAAATAGATTAGTAATGAGCACAAAGATTTGCACAGCAAATGGGCCACATTTAAGTGTATCACCCAATTACTAAGAGCAAATTTGCATAATTCTAAGCATGAGAGTGGCTTGTTTCACATATGGGCACCTGCCATTTTTGATCACATTGAAAATATTAGTTCAATAAAAGAGCTTTTGAGATGGAGCATTCTCTCCCCTGTCAATTAGAGAATACTAACTAATGGCACACATCACAAGGACATGGGAGTCACACTTTCTTCTTCACAAGTTTGAGGATGATGCAAGATCAAGGCTGACTAGGCAGCCTTGGAGGATAAGGCTTCTACACTCCCACAAATAGCTTAAACCCTCCCAGTGACTGCACTGTCAGGCTTGAGGCTAATTAGAAAATGAAAGGGTTTCCTACACCTGTCTTCAAGTGCCACTTCCCATCAATAGCAGTGCTCAAAAAACTGACAGTCTGCCACTGGACTCATGCTTAGCCTAGAAAACTATGTGCCATTTTGAATGTTCTTCTTATAGCGTTGGAAAGCACTGAGTTAATGTGTTAGATTTTCACAACTGAATGACTCTAGGTAGCACTTTTTCTACTATTCAGAAGGCAGGCACTTTCCAAATAGAACCAATCCTCCTAATTCCTCCCTGCCCTGACACTGGAGTCTAGTGGACAATCTCTTTTTACTGACAAAGTGAATTTACAACTTTTGACTGTTTGATTGCTGTACATACATTAGCCAAGATTCTGTAAATGTTTTGTTTGAAATCTAATGCATAACTTGAAGTAAAAGTATCACCCTACACAAGTTAAAAGTGAGATATTTATTAATGGTAGAAATACTGTTCAGAGAATTGTTGTAACTATATACATTGGCATCATTATTAAATTAAATGCAGGCTACTTCTAAAAAACAGTTACTCCAGTCATCTTTCTTTTGAGATTATAGCATAATTACATCATTTCTCCCTTTTCTTCTCCACCCCAACTGCTCACATATACCCCTACTTGGTCCTTTCAAATTCATGTATTCTTTTTACATGAAATGTTGTTATGTATGTATATGCATATATTCTTAAATACATAAATAGATCCCTAATATACCAAGATTGAAAACATTTATAATTAGTACAATATGAATAAATAAATGATGCCATTAAGTGTCTGCAAAATAATGATTATACTTATATTTTCCATCAACTCTTTAAGTAATGACGAGTAAGAGGAGTGGTCTGTACCATATAGTCTTCTAATATAACTGGAAATAGTGTTGTCATTAGTCCATGTTGTTAATCAAAGCATAAAGGTTGAATATTTTTGTTATTCTTTGGTATTATTTGCTGGATGCAAACTTGGAAAAAAATGAGTTTCAATCTTTTCCTAGCTGTGTTTAAAAGCAGTTTCTTTTAGTAATGACTTTTGTATGTAAGATAATTATATGAAATGTCAAAAGACCAAGCCAATGGGAAAATGATATTTAACAAAATTAGAAGAATAAGCTTCCAACATTTTGAAATACACCAATGAGTTGAAAAGCAAACTAAACACCCACATGACTAGTGCATTTGAGGTTTTCAAGATAAGAGAACATTGGTAAACAATTCTCTATCGACCTCCAACCTTCCTGCAATACTATACACAAAGGCATTTTTGTTTTAGATTTTCTTTACAAAGATGTTTATACTGTAAATAGTCTTGGGAAAGGAAGAGAGGGTTTACATGCAGGAAGCAAAATCCATTCTTGCTTGCAGCCCAGTAAAATGATTAATGCTAATGAAACTCAGAGCTGCTCAGATATGGTAGGAATCTACTATGTGAACAGCACCCTGCATCTCTGCTGCAGATCCTGAAGAACAAGGAAAACTGAAGACCATGCTGTTTGCTGGTCCATAACAATAAAGCCCCTTTCTCTGAACCATGTGTCACCACGTGCCTCCTGCCACTGACAACACAATGGTGGCACACAAAATTGATAGTGTTTAATAGAATAAAGTCTCAGATCCTTCTTCATGTCCTCATACTGCGGCACCCCTCAAGTTTCCATTCTTATGTCAAAAATAGACTGAATTTTCCAGTCTTTGCAATTTCTAGATTTTGAAAATACCTTGATTATAACAGTCACCAGAATATAGTTATAGTATTATTATTCAATTATTTGATCTTTGTTGTCTATTAATAAATTTGTATTGTGACAAAGGAAACTTCATTCTTGATTAAGCCCCCTAAATGAAAATTACAAATATTAACCCCATACCAATCCACACATTAGGCCTCTCCAAATCTTCTTCCTTCTGTTCCCTTCATATACTGCAAAATTACTTTAGTAAAAAAGTTTAACAAAAATAAAAACATCTACATAAACCAAGGTATTTTGGACATAACTAATATACTTAGTCACTGACATGAAAATATCTATTTGCAACTGTATATTCTGTATAATATTTAAATTTCAAAGTATATGAATTTGTGCGTGTAAAGCAACCTTGTGGTCTATGCTTGTTAAATACTTCCAGTTGGGTATCTTAAAATATCTCTACAATTTTGATATCATCACTGTTCATCTTTCCTAAATGACAGCTAACCTTATAGTTTTCAGGTCCACTGAGTCTATGATTTTATTTCTATTCTTGTTTTTCAGTTAATAATAGCCCACGTTTCATTTCGACTACATTTTCTATAATTCTATCAATGTAACATTAGAAGACAATATCCACGTGAGAAAAGCTTCTAAAAATGAAAGCTGTGTTAAGCTGAAAATAATTCTGGGCTCTCTTTATTATCTATATATATTTCATTATTATTTATTATTGTTTCAGTTTTCTGGTTCATTCCTCTATAAAACCATGTTAATTGTGACAAGGTTCCTGGCTCAGTTAGTTATTTATCAGTGAAGGATAGTTTAAAGGCTGGTTCATAGCTGTGATATTTATCTTTGCTATTTAAGCTCCAGGGAAAGCAGATTGGGTGGCATGAGAATCTGAAGGTTGTTCAAGTTTCCCACCAAAGCTAGTTAAGAGAAATGTTACCACTTTTCCTTCATAAGATGAAAAGGTAGCTCATAATATATTATATTGGAGGGAAAACCCAGCCTATCTGTTAAAATCTCAGATACAAAGATATGAACTCATTTGCCCTTCAAAGTTTATCTAAAGGAAGACAAGTAATAGGAGAAAGGATCTTGAAACTATCAGAGGACAAAAATCCAGTTTCCTTTAAGAACAACTTGTCTTTATTTTTTGTTCTGTAACCAGGTAGTACTTCATTTAATAAAATAACCATCTTCTAAATATTTATTTATTTTATGTGTCTAATATTCAGGCTGTCAAAATAAATATCCATAATACTTTTGTTTATACAGATCTATACTTAACATTTTTTATTTTAATTTAAGTTATTAACCAAAGTGAGTTATTTTGCAATACATAAAGGAGTCATCAGCAAAATAAGAAACAAATGAATTTATTTTTATCTACACCATCTTCATTACAATAACTTTTTACATATTTGAATCAAACACATTTAGAATCTTTCTTCTCTTATGAAAATCTTCTAGAGTTTAGGTGACATCACACATGGGCAACTGAAATATGACTTTGCCTTAGAAGGTTGTCCATGTCTTATGTATTGTATGAATAAACCACACTGAACAAATTTTCACAGTCATGGATAGATAGAATACTGTCAGGTGTTCCATAAAGCTTAAGGCTCATCTTTGAATTCAGAAAATACTGATAATAAAGCAAATGAATGCAAGTGAAAGAAAAAATATTTTCTGATTCCTATCACATTTGTGCCATGATGTACTGATACTCTATGCATGTTATAGACATGGATCTACATCCCAAAGCACCTCCTGAAGTTTTCAGACTCTTGTCCAAGGACAATGAATTGCATCAGTGACACATGGTTAGATATAGAAAAAAGAAATTATTTGTGAGAATAAGAGTAAGCTAGCAGGCCACATGGCAAGGACCTGGTATTCATTGCAAAATTGTTGAACCACAAGGCTCAGGACCTTTTACATGTCATTTACATGACACTGCCTTCTCCTACATTTGTATATCATGAGCAGTTCTTAAGAATGCCCAGTAATTATATGTAGTCTAGTCAGGGAAGTATTTCTTATTTTTCAATGCAAATTAGTTTCTTTAATTATTATGCTCAATGTAGCTTTCTTTGTGTCTCCAATCTATTGCCATATCTACTCCGTGAGAGCTACATATCCTAATAATATTTTGGGAGAAGTAGGAGTGATAATCAATACATTTTCTGTAACCATATCCATGCTTATGATGTGTGTAGTCTCTGCACATGGGACCACAAGATTTTCTGCTTTGTTGGTTAGAGAAGGAATTTTATATTTTCTGTAGTAGGAGTTAGCTAAAATCCAAGTATCATAGGCAATTTAACTTTAAATTGTAAAGTGTTATAGAAAAGACATATATCCTAAGATTAAAAACACAACCTAAGCAAGAGTGACATGGTCATGTCCACTGATGACTCCAAAAAGAATGAGGTCCAGGAAAGAGAAGGCCATGCTTAATTCAGGAAATACATCCCTTTGAAGCTTGTTTTGATCTTACAATTATTTTAAGAAAGAAATGTGAACAACTCCTTATAATGTTAGGTATTTAGGATGGACAGCTTTGGATTTGCTAACTTACCAGGGGCCTCATTCCTGGAGAAAATAGATTCTCCCTCTCTCAGCACCCATCAGTTGCCTGTACCTCTTGATCTAGGACTGGGATCTTAGGAGATTTCCGTCAGAACGTTGACTAGCATTGCCTTTGTATAGGTCTTATCTACAGGACCATGTGTGCGAAAGTCTCTGAGTGCAGCTTCCCTGTCATACATAGAAGACTCTCTCACAGCAGTATTTGTGGTCCTCTGCACCATCTTCCATTATATTCTCTGAGACTTGGGTGTAGGGGTTGTATTGTAGATGTGTCAATTGTTATTGGTTCCCTTATGGTCAGTTGTTCTCTTCAATTTGACCAGCTGTAGATTTCTGTCATGGTCTTTATTCAGGTGTGGGGGGGGGAAGGAGGGAGTAAAACGATAATTAAATTGAAAAGTTGTATTTATGCACATACATATAACAATAATAATTAAGGAAGGAATCATGAATTTGAATTTGAGAGGAAAATAGAAAGGACAATGAAGGAGCTGGGGGAGAGGGAGGAGTGGAAATGATGTAAATATAGCATTCATGTATTATAATTTATGTGATAATTAAATAAGAGAAAATGAAATAATATTGATAGTTTTTCCAGAGCCTGTTTTGGGAGGAAATCATTACAAGAAACTCTACATCTAACCTTTTTTTTATAATTTAATCAATCTTTTATCACAGGACACTGACAAGTGTTTAATTTAAACAAATAGTATTTTAAATTTTTATGAAACATTTAATAGACCCACAAATGCCATTTTCATAAGATTTAAGATGTCAAGTATGTCTCAGTTTATAACCATGTGCTTCTAAGCCCTTTATTATCTCCCCAAACACACATTCACATACATGCACACATGCATTTTTCAAGTATGCATGACAAGAATACAAAAAAGAGGAACACAAAAATAAATTTCAGTGAACAGTAAAAATGAATGAAAAAAAATCATGTAGCCATAGATTTTTATTACTCCAATATTTCAGAGGATTGTAGGGACAGAGTTTTGTCCCAGAATGTTATAATATAAAATAGCATACAAACAATAGCTCATATGTTAGCATTGTGTTAACAAGGTTGAAAGGTCTACTTTAACCTAGGTTTAGAAGGAACAAGATTAACTCTTGTGTGGAATCTGTAAAGCTGACTTTTTGTTTCTGTGCCGTTCTGTTTTGTTGGTTGGGTAACTTCAGTCTTTAAAATGGCAATGTCCTGTAAGATTCATTTCTTCTGAAGTTCTCATTTGCTCAGGGTTGAAGGGGAACTGCCCAAGAGTGGAATCTTGTCAAGCCTGAAGTTCCTCTATTATTGACACTTGTGAGCTAACATGGATATCTGTGTTAAATTTTAGTAATAATCTTTGGGTAGTAAAAACAAAGAAAGAAAAATAGATGAGAAGGCTTGACACAAGGAAGAAGTTTTACCCACTTGAGAAAGCAGCTGGAAGGTGTATGATTGTTTTGAACGATGGCAGGGAATTTTTTTTTAAATCTCCATGAGGCAAGACAAAATGAAATCAGGGGAAAACTTAGTTAGATCAATTAGTGTGATCTAGTTGCCCAGTGATATTCTGTAGAAAACCATGCTGAGTTTTCTTTGTAGAGCTGAGAGTTTAGGGTTAGCAGAGGAATAAGGACTCTAATTATCTCTAGGGTTAAGGAGTGCACCCTAGGGGAAGTATTGTAGGCACAAGAGTGGATGGAAGGCAGGGAGCTTAACTTCTAGTGTACCCTGTAGATCCATTTTCCTTTTTTTCTGGTAACATGAGGTAGAAGGGAGAATGTGAAGGTAGAATGCAGCTCTGTAGAGTGGGAAAAGATACTTCACCTGAGTCCTATTACCCACCATTTTCTGCTTTAGAAGCACGGCTTGGGCAGAATGAGGTCAACAAAGACATCAGAGGTATCACCCCTGAGTCTTGTGAAACAGAACTTGCTTTTTAAAAAAATTTATAATCTTTATTATAAACACACTTTCCAATAAATAGAAACATTACACACCAAAATTAACCATACCCCCAAATCTATACAACTATAATAAAAAATACGATTATAATAGGCATTCAGAATAGACTGTGAACTTCAGATTAAAATTTACACTTCCAGTCACAAAGATATTTTAGGCACTTATCTCCCACCAAAATCAGAAATATCTACAAGGTAGAACTAAAAAAAATTAGCTTTCATAACTCATGTCCATTATATGCATTCAGTCCTTTCTCATTCCTTATATTTATTCATTTTTTGCTCTTTTCTTCATGTTATGCTGTATTTACATGAATACTTTCTTACCTATATTCATATACTGTTGTATATATTAAACATGCGAAAGAGAACATGCATTTTTTCCTTCTAAGATTATGTGCTTAATATTAGGCATTCTAAAAGGAAACAAAAATCAAATCCAGAACTTACTTAAGGACAGTGTTAGGGTTTACTCCCATTTTGTCCATATGTTACTCAGGCTAAATAATTTTGTGGCAAAATATTAACCCTATTTATTTTGGACTCTCATAGTCAATTTCTTTTAATCCCGAAGCTGAACTGTAGCACGTGGGCCAAAGGAAATTACATGCAGTGATAAGTACCAGGACCTCATCTGTTCTCAGTCTTCAAAGAAACTGGGCAGATTAGAGCAGCCTCCCTTCTGTCTTTCAAAGAAGCCTTCATGGCCATGTTCAGGGATCGCCTCAGAGAGGCCAGAAACACTGGCTTGTGTCTCATGATGGTCTTGGTTACTGTTTCCCCAACTAGGACTGTATCAACTATCTACATTGTCTTTCCCAGGTTTAGACAGATCCTGCCACAAGCATCTCTGAAACTTCTCCCTTTGCCACAGTGGATGAGGCTATTTTAAGACCCTCTTTTCATAATAATGCTCATTACAAAGGTAAGCATACTTATATGTCCTAATTCATAGGTAAATCAACTGTCATGCCACCATTTATTAAAAAGTTTATGCCTTCTGTACTAAAAAAAAAAAAAAAAAAAAAACTTGTCTTATATCAAGTTCCCACCTGTGGAAAAATTCCCTTATTTGCTTTTATGATGGTGTTGCTTTTTTTATTTTACAGTTCCACTTAG
The DNA here is from genome assembly GCF_007827085.1 of Peromyscus californicus insignis. Taxonomy (NCBI): domain Eukaryota; kingdom Metazoa; phylum Chordata; class Mammalia; order Rodentia; family Cricetidae; genus Peromyscus; species Peromyscus californicus. The sequence continues at coordinate 37,532,548 of NW_026294458.1, forward strand.
GTGAAAAGTGACAATAGGCAAAGACTTCTGCCCCCTCCTTTGAATCTAATGCTCAATGGAAAATGTTTCTACCTTAAGAACCAACTCTATATCCTTGAGAGGAGTTGAGAACAGCCTAGAATCTAGCGAAACATAAGTAATCAAGGCATTCTGGAATAAAAGTGTGGAGTTATCTAGAAGCATAAGGACACTGTGAGATATCATTGTATCCAAATCTCAGGTAAGCATTGTACTATATCTGAATCTGACATTCTTTATTATTTAGTTTAAAATATATTTACATATTTTTCTCCTTATATTCCCTCCCTCAAACTTCTCCTTTGTACTCCCATTAATTCTGAAATTCATGGTCACTTCTGCTTTTATTATACAGGGCTGGCCACTTGATCCTGGATAGCCAATTAAAGTGCTCATTCCTTGGGAGGATTGTTTTACTTTTATCTAATGTTCTTTCTTGTCTGTAGTTCTTTATCTATAGATTTAGCCCCATGGGACTCCTCACTTCCATGTTAGCATATCTGCTGCTGCTGTACTTGCTCACATCTTGCTTAGGCAGCTTTAATTATTTTGAAAGACAGAATGAAGATTGGGAGTACATGAGTGCTGGAGACAATGGAAAATTTGGGAATGTGGTAGTTCTCTGGAGCGTCAAAGCCACTGTAAAACTGTAACAACCACTTCAACATTGCCATCTTGGCTTGGCTGGTAGCGGTGGGAGAGGGCCCACTTAGCATCAGAGCGTAATTTGCCAGCAGAGATACATATGGCTCTCAGCCCCAGTACTGAGTCACTGTGAATCCAAGTGAGCCTCTTATATTTAATCATCTCAATGAACTGTGATGCTCAGCCATATTGCTGGCCGGTGTGCCTCTCTTTACCCTGTTACGTATTCACCTGACATCTCATAGGTCAGGAGAGATGGTTCAGGCATACTCTGAACTTCAGCACCATAAGCCATAAAAGGAAGAATGGAGGAGAAAGACAGCAGAGAGAAAGAGCACGCCACAGAAGTACTTCCCTGTTGTAGATGACAATTATTAAAACAAGAGATAGAAATTGATCAGGTGAGGCAGAGACATCAATGCACTAGTTCTGAGCATGTCCTCACTGGAGGCCATAAATGGCAGACTTGTGGTCTGGTTTCCTCGTTCAACTCCACAGCCTTGCAGGAGACTGCATTTGAATATGTGACTGAGACCGAAGATCCTACATCTCATACTTGGGCAACCAGACTGACAAGTTCATGCTGCACCTCATACCTTTAAAACAGTGTTCAAAACAAAAAGCAAAGCAAAACAAAACAAAACAAAACCAATACCTAATAGCTTGACAGTACCTCTTTCTGGGTCCCCTCCTGCTTTGCCCTCTATGACTCCCTCTCAAGTTCCAATCTATAAAGCTAAAAGAAACTTCTCTCTAAAACTCATTCTTTAGGGTCAGAATTTTCACTTTTTTTTTCAAATTTTTAAGACTAAAACCCAAGACAGCCACTGGCTTGAGGAGGCTTTGGTGGCCATGGCATTTCCAAGACTGCAGCTTCCCAAGTCTAGTTCATAGAGAGGCTGTAAAAGCCCTATTGTTCTCAAAGATATCACAACATTTGTGGATCAAAGGGGGAACACAAAAAAAGAAAGAAAGAGAGAGAAAGAAAGAGAAAGAGAGAGAGAAAGAAAGAAAGAAAGAAAGAAAGAAAGAAAGAAAGAAAGAAAGAAAGAAAGAAAAAAAGAGAAAGAAAGAAATAAGTAGTATAACTTGCACCTCTTGGCTAACAGGGCTGGCTTTTATAGGTCTGATTTTCAGGCCTGTGTCACACAATGAAGTTTTTTGTGTTTCAGAAGAATTTATTGCAGGAGATACAAGTGGATAGAAACAGTAAAGATAGAAGAAACAAAAATAATAGAAATATAGAAAAAGCGATCCTCTATTGAGATAGGGAAAGTACTCCTAAGGAAGGAGTTGGATTAATAAGCAGAGATATAAATAGCATCTACTTCCAAAGGGCCAGACCATGAGAACCGCGACTCATTGTAGGTCATTTACACTGCCCTTTCTTTTCCCACCTTTATGGGATATTCTCAGTCAAACTTTGGTTATGGTATGTAGTCCATGTGAGGAAGGATTTCCTGTCTTTCTCTGGCTTCCATAACATGTTGATGTAACTTTCTTCAATTCCCACTCTCTGGTCACATATACATTTGTAACTCATGAAAATTAACTGGTCTTTTAATTTCATTTTCTTTCATTTATTTCTTGCCCATATGTTCACTAGAATAAAATCATATAACTATATTATACTATTACTTGATCTTGTTCATATAATTATAACTCAAATGATTAGCCCATTATTTTAATAATGCAAGAGGAGATGATTGTAGATAAACATTGAAATGTTCTGAATGTTCCTTCTCAAGACTAACTTGAAGCATAGATAAAAAACATGACATTATATGGAATGAGTTTAACATCAAGAAGAAATGTTAAATTCACACAGTAGTCTCTTTGATAAATATTATGTTTGCTATATTTTAAATGGCAAAGAGTTGTGATTAAATATATCATCAAAACAGAAAGTGCCTCACTGAAAAACTTGTAGAATAAAAATAAACTTAACAAAACCCATAATTTTAAATATGGCTGGAGTAGAACATTTCTCAAAAGAATATCTTACAGATCCAATCACCGAAAACTGTAACAAAATTCTGTTTTCTTGTATTTTTCCTCTGCAGCATATACAACTAGTAACAGACAAAGTTCTTCAAGCCTTGTTCCAGCCTTTAAGAGAGAATTTATCTTTGGACATAAATGAAGCAGAAAATTATCAGAGTAAAACTTGGACACTCAAATGATCACCCATTTTACTGCTCCAAAATTTGATATGGTGTTTCAGCTCCATTTTCCAAATTTCTTCCTTATTCCTCAAAGTCAAGCTGTCCCTGATGTTTTTGTTCTTTCAATATTTAAAGAGATTATCGGAGGTCATCCTGAATGCCACTAAGAATTTAAGCCTGTTATACTGGAGCTTGTAATTATTTTAGCATGAAATGCCAAATTAAACAATGGAATTTCAATCTGTCTATGTTTAAGAGGTGGAACAACATATAAAATAGATAGTTCAACCAGATACGGTATGTGCTGTCTTTGAAGTCATATTAAAGCCAAAACAAAGTGAAATTTTACACTGGACATACCTTATGCTCTGTACTATTACAAATAATTCCTATTTGAGTTGTGTCTTTCTCCATCTACTGCTAAATTCAGTCTTTAGACAATGAGGATAATATATAATATGATACTGAAAAGCATAATGAGAAGTTGGAAAATTTTGAAGGAAGACAGCACAGTCCAGTGGGTAGAGATATTTGATGCCAAGCCTGACCACCTAGCTTTGATCTCCAGAACCTACAAGGTGAAAGGAGAGAACTGGCTAATGAATGCTCTCCTTTGACTTGAACAAGAATGTCTTGGCATGTGTGCCATGGAGAGTGTAGCACACTTGCTCCCAACAGAACAAAGAGTTGGGAAATTGAGGGGTGTTTTTCCCTTGAAACCTTCCCACGTTGGCATTTCTTAACCTTCTTTGGGTCTTTATGTAAGTCTTATTCGGGTAGTTGTGATTTTGTTGAGTACTTATACTGGTCTCTGGTACATTAATTTGTTTTCATAGCTCCTAGGACTCTTTAGTGCTCCCTACCCTGAAAATGTTAGTAAATATAACAGTGTTGTAGCAATCAAAACCCAGTATTGGGGGACCTAGCAGGCCTTTTGACACATGCCTTTGAGGAGACAGGCCATGTATGCAAATTAGATTGTATGAAGCACCCTGAGTTTTCCATGCATCCCAGGGCATGTCTACTAACTAAACTGTAATAAATAGTGAACCTGGGTTAATTGCATGAAAGATGTAATCTATTTATATTTTGCCAGCATATATGGCTGCTCGAAGCTTGAATTGAAAAAAATTAAAAAAGAACTCTTCTAAAGAGAAACAAAAATTTAAGTAATGAAGCATTGCACTTATCACATTTTATTGAGTGAACATTATATATCAAAATCTATGAGCAAATCAAGCTACACAATTGTCTAGCCATGCAGATTTGCTTGGAAGGCCCCCTGGTGGTAGAATCAGAATCCATCCCTGGCGCATGAGGGGGCTTTTTGGAGCCCGCTGCCTATGATGGGACACCTCATGCAGCCTTGAGGCAGGGGGAAGGGCTTTGACTTGCCTCTACTGGATGTGCCTCCCCCAGCTAGCCCTTGCTTTCATGTGGGAGGGAACGGGGGTGTTGGTTGGAGGGAGAGGGGGATCTCTGGTGTGTAAAATGAAAAAAAAAATCTTAATAAAAACAATGAAAACAAAAACTCTATGAGCATAGATCAAATATTTTTATTTTGTTATCCTTTGAAGTGTGTGCAATAATAATAATATATGAGGTATCATTGTAATCATTTTACATTATTTTTGCAGGGCTGAGAATGGAACTCGGAGCCTTGCTAGGTAGACCCTCTACTATTGAGCCATATCCCCATCCCGTGTCAGCACTTTATGTGGATTATTACAGAAAACCTTTAGGAAAAATGGTGGTTTGAATGAGATGTCCCCATAAGCTTCAGGCACTTTAGTACTTGCCCCCCACCACACACACACACCATGTTAGTAGCTCTTTGGTCAGAATTAGGAGTGTGGCCTTGTTGGTAGAAGTAAATCAGGCAGGGTGGGGCTGCCAAAGGGCTTTGAGTTTTCAAAAGACTCATTTCAAGTGTTTACTCTCTGCTTCCTGTTTGGGGTACTAGAGGTAAGCTCTCAGAGGCTGCCCCAGCCCCCTGCTGCCTGCTCCCCCTGCTCTACCATCATTAACTATTACCATGCTCTAAAATCTTTGCTCCACCAACATGGGCTATTATCCCCCACATAATCTCTTTGTTCTATAAGCTGCTTTGATCATAGTATTTTACCACACCATGGCAATACAAAAGTAACCAAGTGTGTATGCATGCTTTCTACTTTATTTTTATTCACTTCTTCCTTGTTGTTAAGTAATTATTAGAAAATTTCACACACACACGTACACAATCTATGCTGAACACTCTCACTCCCACTTTCCTCATCCCCTACTCCCTACGTTCTCCCACTTCACAAATTCTCTCATGCTCATGTCTATCCATTTTTTTTTCTAACCCATTTAGTTTAACCAGGGCCATCTGTGTGACCATTGGTTTGGGAGCTATCGTTTGAAATCTGGTGGGCTTAACTGTAGTTTTACAGAGAGATTCTTTCACCCCAGAAATTATCTGAAGCCAATAGTTTAGCTATAAAGGTAGAGCTCTGGGCACCACGCCCACTCCCATCCATCCCTTAGCCAATGGTTTGTAGGGTTGGTCCTCCATGGGCTCAGTGCAGATAACCACGTCTTGTGAGCTAATTACTGTAAATGTTGTAACAAGTCCACAAGATAGCATTTTTCAGTCCTTTCTATCTTCTGGTTCTTTCATATTTCTTACCTTCTAAAAAATTATCAAATTATAAAAACATAGTAATTTAGAAATATGAGAGTAGTCCAATATCCTATCAGGTCTATGGCCTTTTCAGTCATAGGTAGCTGGCTAGATTTACAGTAACAGACATTTATTCCCTCCTGTTAATGTGCCTTAACTCCAATTACAGAGTTGTTGGTTCCATCCAAGATAAGCATGCCACTATTGCATAACTATGGATATCTTGCCAGCTAGTCAATATTGGGCTACATAAGCTTTACAGCTGAATAAGATTACCAATCACTCTTGTCCTTCAGTAGTTCACATATCACCTCCCAAAATACTAGAACCAGTCATTTACATAGCACCTCCCCACAGTACATGAACCAGTCATCAGGGAGGAGGCTTCCAGAGACCCAAGACCTCTGCTGGTAGGAATGGTACCCTAGACATGACAGGGGAGAAGGCACACATGAACTCTCAGCAATATGGATGCCTGAACATGATCAATGTAATAACAACATTAATAGATAAGTCAACAAGAATGGGAGAAATGCCACCCAATTGCACCCTTAGATAAAGAGTTATACACTGTCAAAGGCTTCTGAGGAAAAAAGAGAGTCAGTTCTCTTCAGGGATGAGCTCCACATAGCTTCCCTTGAACCAAGTAGTCAGCCTTAATCTATGTGTATATAAGCAAAGTTATATGGACTCAGTAGGTTATATGTGTGTGTGAGTACACATGTATATACACATATATACTAATGGATATAGTTGTAACAACAATAAAGAACAGATCAAGAGTTGTGGGGGGTGGACACAGGGGAGGGGTTGGGGGTAGAAGAAAAGGTGGAAGTAGTGTAGATGCAGTGTTCTTGAATAAAGTTTCCAAACAACAATTATATAGGAGTCCCAGGTCATTTAGTTAAAGAATCCATATTCCCATATTCTTACCCACTATATTATGTTAGCTTCCTAAATTCACACTGAAATAGGTATAACCAGAGCTTTTTTTGTAAGTCAATATATAATGCACACAATTTTCAATTATAAACATAATTAATTTATATTAAAAATATTAAAATCCAGAGAAAAGCAAGTCACTGATAATCACACAGTACTATGGAAACACTTGCTAATGCTTGCCACAAAGTACTCCTGTTTTATTTTAATGTAAATAATTGAAAACTATGTCTAAAATAGATGTGACCTTAAGAAAAGACCCTATTACACCTATCTCCATGTCAATTTAGGATGTAAATATTAGAATGTGATTATTATGCAGACGCTGGAGCATGACTGAGTTCAAATCTCTGCTCAGAAACATATATAGCTGAACAGACTTACACAAACTATTTTCATTTCCTAGTCCTACTTTAATACTATGAAAAATCAAACAGGGATTGTGAAATGTGCTTCATGGATTCTGGTGAGGACTTATTGTATTGATGTACATGAAGTGCTGCTTAGGTAAATATCTGTGACACATTAGTTACAGCTCTAAAATATTGAGGCATAACCACTGTATATAATGACTGCGTATAGCTATTATTCATAATGAGCACTCTGTTGCATTGTTCCTTGAAGTAAAAATTGTCCATTATTCTATAAATAAAAATGCTTTGAAGAAAACATTTCTGCAAATCCTGCTATTTATTTCCTTTTAGGTATTTTTCTTTGTAGGTATTCAACAATATATGATCAGTACAAATATCTATCAAAACTTAAAAGATGCTGATACCTTTTGGTAGAATCTCTCTCCTCTCAGAAAAAGACATTGTAGACTTGAAAAGTCACACAGTTTATAAAAGTAATATGCCTTCATGAGTAATAGAAATCTATTTTAGTGAGTCATGCTTAATTTTTTTGCTACATATAAAATGAACATTATGTGGCTATAATCAGGTATCTATTGTATTCTGTTTCTTCAGAATTCATAGAGAGAAATCCTACTCTCAGTATCTTAGTATTTTAACTATATTGTGAAACATTCATTTCCAATATATTTAGGTTGTGACCAGATCATATCAGAGCAGCATGGGATCCTTAATTCAGAAGTCTTGCACTCTAACATATCAGAGCTGTTTGGTTCAAGACCCATCAACCAGGAGAATGCTTATGAATAAAGAAGACAAGACTGGGGTTTAATAGTATAAGAAGAATGTCATCAATTGTTCTGAAACCATCAAAACCTGAGGGAGACACAGAGAAAGGGTTTCTCCTTCTCAGCAGTCAGAAGGAAACAGATGTCCCGACATACTTACTTTTAAATTATGGCTTCCAAAACTCAGACAGTGAGTCTCTGTGGTTCTACTCCTTTATTTGTGACATTTTGTAATGGGAGTCCCAGCATGTTAATACACCACCTCTTGATGTCTCCTCTTTAGTAAGTACTTTCTCTTCTTTATTCACTTATAGACCAGGACTTATATTCTCTGCTTTTGCAATTTCCATTTCTGTTCTTTTAGGAAAAAATGTGTGCTTACCCTTCTAATAGGTAGACTGGCACTTAAATCTAGAGACATTTTTGGGTTAACTTCTGGTTCAACTTCTTAGCTCTCAAGTACAATCTGAGAAAGTTGTTTTAATCCCATACTTACAAAGTGGGTTATTATCTGGACATATAGCATAATCCCTTTGTGTCTCCTTTTTCCATATTTGCAATACTATTTTCACTTAATATCATATTTTAGGTTTAGTCTCATTTTGAAATCATAATTAGATCCCAGTTGATTAAATATTTAGTGTCAAATGTTTACATGTCCATGGAAAACTTAGTCATTCTCTCCAGAGGAGCTACTGGTCAGAAGTTTACCAGAAATTATGCTATTCCATTTTATTTCATTAAATTAATCTCATATTCCTATTACACTTGACCAAAAATGACAACTACATGTGTATTTTAAATTAAATTATAATAACGTTTTGGGAGAAAATAAATGGCAGTGGTTAAAAACTAGAACATCTATTTACACTTTAGGAGCACACAGAAATTTGAATTAGCTGCAAACTATGCAATTTTCTGTTATCAGTTGGTTTCCTCTTTCACATCAGCTCTGTTAAATCCTGTACTCTATTTAGAAATTTTATTGAGAAGTGTTTTTTATTCTTGCTATTGACGTTTGCTATTTGAGTTTAGGTACAAGAAATTAATAGCAGAAAGTATGATTTGGCTAACAGGTAAAAGAGTCTCATCCATTTTTTCATAATACAATTTTGGAAGGTGATCCTATTTCTGACTAGGGATTAACTCGAACATATTGATCATAGTGAGAATCCTAGAATAGATGGACATGTCCTAAAACTTGAATATCCTTTATGATATCAAGTGATTAAACATGTCAAATATGAAGTTCAGAGTATATCTTATTTGCTAAAAGCACTCAACATTGAATTTAAGATTTCAAGTTGCTTTTTAAAATGAAAAATCAACTTAAATTAATGAAGTCAATTTATTAGAAAAGACACAAAATATTTTATATATGCCATATAAACTATTTTGCATAAAATCCAAAATCAAAGGCCAAATTACAGTACCGCAAATTGAGGCTTGACCAGCAAGCTCCCCACAGCAATGTTTATTTTCGAAATGACTGTCCCGAACCACTGAATGGCATTTCCACAGAATACTTTTCCCTTCTCTCTCCTCTGACATGGATACTCAATTTCTTCCTGGAGTTCAACTTTCCAGCTAGATATGATCTAATGCAACTTAGCTTTCTTCCCACCCTCTCTAATGAAAACTATATCCATTCCATATATAGTGATAAATTATGTTCACTACAAGATCTGAAAAGACAAAATGTACATCGTTAAGAGTCAACGAATCAGGTTGGTTTTTGCAGCTGTAGCAGACCAGTTTTACTTGACAACTGAAAAACCATATTGTGCGATGAAGTTTTCTGCTGTACTTGCTATCTTTTGACTTTATCAGATTTTCTATTTGGGTTTCTTTTTATCCTCTTCACACAGATATTTATAAGAAACTCATGACGCTAATAATAGGTGTAAAGAACTAGGTAAGAATGTATTTGTTCTTAAATATTAAAGGTTTCTCTATCTGTTCATAGTATGCTTAGAATGTTTTCTTCTTATTGATATATAAATAATATTTCTATGGGACTCCAATCATCAATTATTTATTTTGGAATCCTAATAAGAATGAGCCAAAGGAGAAGAAGGAACACTATTAAACTGAGTATCTAATGGCCTGTTCCTTTAATAATCCAACCCATTTTAATGGATAAAATGGTATCTCCGCTGTGACTTTTGGTGATTTAGAGGTATATTACAGGGTTGTTTTATGTTCGATCCTTGAAACCTAATTTATTGAGAGTTGGCTGTCCTCAGGATCTGGTAATTGAGGACTTTTCACATACTCTGATGCTTAGACCTGATTGGCTAGGTAGTAGAATAAAATATATTGTCAAAAAAATTTAAAGAAATAATATTAAGAATTACCTTGTGGATACTATTTTGGACTGATCACTATCACTTATACTCCAAGTAAAGTTCCTGTTGCTGCAAGTCCCAGGGCTCCATTGTGCAGAAAAAAAAAAATCAAAAGTAAAACAAACAAACAAAAAAAACCTGTCAATAACTTGTGGTAAGGGTAAACATACCACCAACCTAGGCAAGGTCATACTGCCCTGGTAGGCAAGGAGTGTCCCCAATGCAGTCTCACTTCTAAAGGCAGACAGAGCCCATGCCTGTAGATATAACAGCACCTCACAGTAAGGATCCACTGTGAGAAGCTGTTGTGCACAAGTGGTCCAAGCAATGAGAAAACAGTCAAGGGAATATTCTGAGCCAATTTTTATTGAGATAATATGATTTCATTTCCACCAATATCATGTTTACACATTTTCCCTAAACATTGGTTTTAGAATCATTTTATAATTGCCATAGCAGAAAGTATTGCTTTAATATTAATATTAACTAATTTAATATTAATCTAGACAGGCCATCATAATATTTTAGGACTTGAACTACACTATTCTAAGTTCTTCTTGCTTTCAAAGTTTCCACTGAGAAATCAACTGTTGTTATTTTGATGAATTTTCTTTTATATGTGACTTGATTTTTTTTTCTCTTGTGTCTTTGAAAATACTTGTTTGTTCTGTATATGTAGTGTTATAACTCTGATATATTGTGGGGATTTTCTTTTCCAGTCCTGTTTATTTGGTGCTTCGGACGCTTGTAGTGTCTTTATATGTGTAAGTTTGCTTTTATGATCTTGTTGAGAATCTAGTCTATGACAATAACTTTGTATTCTTCTCCCTCATCTATGCCTACAATTTCAAGTTTTGTTTAGTTGTGCTCCACATTTCCTGATTTCCTGAACATTTCTTTCTCTCTGTGTGTAACTTTACATATTCCTTGTTGTTTATTCTAGATCCTTTATCTTCCAGTCAAACATTCTAGTCCCTTAGTGTTCTACTTGATTCCTTCTACTTTGTGAGGATTTCCTTTGGATTTTCTAATTGAGTTATTGGGGCTTTTCAACTCCTTCTTCATTTCAACGTGAGTCTTCTTCAGTGTTTTTATCTCCTTCTTGGGTTCTATTCTCAAGTCTGGATTGTCTTCATCATTTCCATTATCCTATGGGTTTTTTGTCTTTATTTTCCTCCTCTGGGTATCAATCAGGCATTTATTTTTCATAGGTTACTTCTCCTTAATTTCATTGATCTGTTTCTTTATGTTTTCTTTAAACTTCTTGACAAAGACTTTTTGCTTTTGCTTTTTTTAAAAAAAAAAATTCTGTGTTCTGAGGTTTATCTAGGAATTTCTCATTGGCAAATATTTCTACTGGACTAGTAGGACTTTTGATAATCTTAATATTCTTGATATTGTTCCAATGAGATCTCGGCATGGGAACTTCTTTTGTTAGTTTTAAGTCTGATGTAGACAAAACAGATTGGACATAAGAGAGGATTTGTGGGCAATTTGGGTCTGGAGGTTAAAAATTATGAGAGAGAGAGAGAGAGAGAGAGAGAGAGAGAGAGAGAGAGAGAGAGAGAGAGAGAGAGAGAGAGAGAGACTGTGCCTGCATACAGGGTCTGCCACTTAGTCCAAGTGTGAAGTGTGGAGGTAGATCTGCCTGGGTGATAAGGTTGGATATGTTAGGTGGCAGTGCTGTGTTAGGAGATAGGTAGGGAGGGTCCTGACGGAAGCTTCCTGATGGATTTGGGTTCAGGTAGGAGAACCAAAATTAGGGTGTGTGGAAGGGGATAGTCAGAGAGATTCACAGGCTAGACCCTAGAGAAGATGTGGGAGATGTCTAGCAGGAGAGTCTGCGTGCAGTACAAAGGGATCTGCATGGAGGCAGGTAGGGAGGTTCTGGTGGAAACCTAAAGTAGGTTGTGGTACAGGGAAGTGTGGCAGGAGAGTTCAGGGCACTGGATGTGGGAACTAGGCTTGATATGACTTGTTGGAGAAAAGATGTGAATAGAGAGGGTAAGCAAGACTCACCTGGAGTTTGGACCCTGGAGAAGGGTGTGTTAGATCTGGTAGGATGAGATGCAGAAGGGATCTCTGAGTAATGGCAGCCAGGGTGAATCCTACCAAAAACTAGAGGTTGGCTATGGCAGAGTTAGGTATGGACAGACAATACTTGTGTACTTGATGAGGGAGGCAGGGTAGATCTGGTCGACTGGGGAGAAGGCATGGATGAATGTTCAGGACACTCACTGGGCTAGACCTGTGAGAAGGAAATGAACTTACTTCCTTCATTTGAGGTGGCAATTTCTCTGATGATACAGTGTTTGCTTGTGATAGTGTGCCCCTTGTTTGGTAGCATATAAACAAGAACACTTTTAGTCTCAATACCCCAAACCCCTAAGTGGCAATGCTGCTGACATTGTAGAACAGGATTAAACAGGAGGATTTGGGCAGAGGGATAAAAGCTTACATTCAGCATTCTTCAGAAACCTGTGAGACAGGTTTCTATTTTCAGAAAAAGGTTTTGCTTCCCTAACTCTTGCAAATGGGGCATATAATTCCTTATCGACACATGCCTGTTAAACATACCAAAGCCTCCATTCTAGCTTTCTGTGTCTTCTCACCTCTCTGCTCCCTTATGCTACCAGGCTGGACCAAAGCAAGACCAAACACCAACTGGAAAATTCCAAACTCTGCCTCTCCATGTCTGAGGTCCTAATGCTCTTCAGATATCTAACTCATTTCAGCTTTGTTGACTGCAACATACTTATTTCTCTTGGGCTGGTTCCACTCCCTATTAGCTAGCAGCTCTCTTTGGCAAGTATCCCATGACTCTGGCATTTCTAACATCTTGATATCTCCAAGGCAATCCAGGCCTTAACTTCAGTTTCATGAAATGACCACTATAGGCCTCCATTGAGGGACACCCTGATACATGCCTGGCCTCAGCAGCTTTCCTTATTTGTGGAGGCAAAGTCCACAACGCTTTTCTTTTATTTTTAAAGCCAGAATTACATGGCCAAAACTTCCAAATTCTGCTGCTTACTGGGGTGTAACATGGCCTCCTAATTCATTTACATCTTCACCAGCTTTCTGTTTTCAATGGTTTCCTTTACTTCCTATGTTTGGCTCTCCTGAAACTGGATCTGTAGACCAGGCTGGACTCAAAACTCAGAGATTTGCCAGCCTCTACCTTCCCAATGCTGGGATTAAAGGTGTTTTCCACCCCACCCAGCTAAAGACTTTTCTTTAGTTTCTTTCAGCAAGTTGGAAAGTTAGCTGTGTGGAATCTTGACCTGAGGTCACCATTCCTTTTATTCATTTCTTAATCTCCTTGAACACAGGACTTAGCGTCATTCAACTTCATAGTGCCCTTTTCTCCTCAAATTTCACATTTTGTTGTTCTTTTTCATTATAAATCTATATCAGAGTGACCACTAATAACCACACAACAGAGTTTGTACTAGGCTATTTTGATATTTCCTCTGCGACAGAATTAATCCAAATCTCTTCATTTTAGCCTCAAGCAGAATCTTCAGACAAGGACAAAATACAGACACTTTCTTCACCAAAATATCACAAGAATGATCTCTAGGCAACATACTAAAATGTTTCTCCTCTGAAACTTCTTGAGCTGTACCCCCACAGTTCAAATAACTCTTAGCACCACTGTCTTCTGTAGTGGGTAGCTGTTCCAGCTTTGACCTGGAAGTACTACCCCTAGTGAGGCTTCTGGTAACTGCCATGCCTATCTATGATGTGTCCCAGACAGGAGCCCTTAAGACCCAAGATCCTGATGTGCCGGCCTCTCTTGGTTCCTGGTGATCCTGGATGCTGGATGGCAGATCAGTCAGTGTTGTTGCTAGAGTTTTCCTGCCTGGCCCACAGTCAGGACAAATCTCTCTCACCCGCCAGTCCCAAGCCGCTCAAACCCGATCAAGTAAACACAGACACTTATATTGGTTACAAACTGTATGGCCGTGGCAGGCTTCTTGCTAACTGTTCTTACAGCTTAAATTAATCCATTTTTATTAATCTATACCTTGCCACGTGACTTGTGGCTTACCGGTACTTTACATCTTCCTTGTCCTCATGGTGGCTGGCAGTGTCTCTCTCCTTCATCCTTCCACTTCGCAGCTCTATTCTCCTCCTTGTCCCGCCTATACTTCCTGCCTGGCCACGGACCAATCAGTGATTTATTTACTGACCAATCAGCAACACATTTGACATACAGACCATCCCACAGCACAGTGTTCTCCAGAGAACCCTGCTGGACTACACCTCACCTCTCCCAGATCCTGTAACCAATCCCTTTACTGGCTGTAAGTTACCCAAAAATAAACCTCCTTTTTAACTATGTGGAGTTGGCTTGTTAAATTCCCACATTAGCCTTCCATGCTTCAAATAGTATAGCCCATTAAGCACCACTTAAAGCATTCAACTGCTGTTCTAATCCACAGTCCAAAAGTCCATATTCCTTCAAACAAAAACATGGTCTGGCCTATCACAGTAATATCCCACACCTGGTACCCAAATACATTTTCTTTCTTTCAAACCACCACACTTGCTTACAGACACTTTCTTATCTTCAGTCACATAAATTGAGACAAACAAATATTCCTTTTTTTGTAACAAGTTGCAAGGAGAAGGTTTTTTTGTTTGTTTGTTTTTTGGAGTGTCTTCACAAGCACTCAGAATTCTCACGTAACTCCATTCCTAGACTATGTTCTGACACCTTCGTTCATATCCTTGCTAAAATGTCACTTTGTTAGTGGAATCTTCCCTTCCTGTTAAGGCTCTATTCACTTACTCTCATTCCCATGAACACCATATTTATTTCCTTTGGTCTTTTCCCGAATATCATTCTTATTTATAACACCTAAGTTCTTTAATATATTTTGTGTTTTATTTTTATGTTTTGGATTATCTGATTCTTCACAATGGAGCTCAGCTTATTCATTTTATTGATGCTATCTAAATGTGAACCTCTACTCAACCACAGATACTTAAAACATGATTTTGAAGGAATGTGTACATTGCATATAATAGATTTTCCTACAGGATCATGGTGTGTGAACTATGTTCCCACAGAAACTTTGTTTACTCCCTTGGAAGGAATGTTTCTGGCTACCAAGGGAATGCCACAGGTGAGATGTCCAGCTCACCCCAGGAATACACCTTAGTGCATTTTTATAGGTAGCCCACCAGATACAATCACACACTTGCTTTATAGCCAAGTAAAGGTCTTCACTACAACTGACTGAGACTATGATTGGATATTTAGGACCAAAATGCAGCCTTGGAAGTTTAGAGTGTGAGCTTTTAAAGGCAAAAATCCTTTTATCTCTATCAGCAGCTGCAGGGAAAGATTTTGTGCAAGCAAGCAGTTTAACAGAAGTTAAGATATGCAGTTAGATAGAAGGGGTAGTTTTGCAAAAGCAGACAGTTTAACCAAGGCCAAGATAAGTTAGCTGAGGCATCTTTGCAAAAGCAGACAGTTTAACCAAGGTCAAGATAAGTTAGCTGAGGCGTCTTGACCTCAGATCCCTAAAATAAAGATGGATAATTTTCCATAGGGCTTTCTATCAAGGTGATCAAATTCTAGTCAAATCTAAAATTATCTCAGATTTAATGCAAGATTGATGAATCTCTGCACTGTCTTGTGTTGTCACATCATTATGCAAACAGTCTCAATTGGGCATTGAAAACTTCTATATCTTGAATACATTTGGTGATGATAATAATGAGAAATACTCCATGTATTTTTCATTGTTTCTCTGTCCTGTTTTGAAATGAGAATTATCTGCTATGGAATAATCCTTCTATACACTGTATGAATATATGTTGCTATGATTGGTTTGCTAATCAAACTGATTGACCAGTAGTGAAACAGGATAAAGTTAGGTGGGAAAACCAAGCTGAGAATGATGGAATGAGGAAGGTCAGAGTCAGAAGAGTCACCATCCAGACAGAGCAGAAGTCAAACACACAAAATGGGATAGAGGTAAAAGCCATGAGCCTCAGAGGCAGCCCATCAATGAATAGAAATGAGTTAAGTTGTAAGAGCTAGTTAGTAATAAGCCTGAGCTATTGGCTGAGTATTTGTAATTTATATTAAACTTCTGAGTGATTATTTGGGAGCAGGTGGTTGGGACAGGAAAACTCTGCCTACAATTATCTGGAAAAATGCCAGTAAGACAATCTGGAGCAGCAGAGCTCTGAAACTATATTTCTCTTGAATCTCCAATTCAAATTCAGGTCCTCTGTTTAGTCACAATAGGAATGGATAAACACAGAAGAATAAAAACAGAGTTTACTCATTAGCTTTCAGAACATTGTAATGAATTCAAGTTTACATGTATCCCAATTGGTTCTCTCCAATCTGGTTTTAATCAAATTTACCCCATCCATGTAGACTTAATTAGAAAGTTTCTTGAATAGCAAATGATGATAAAATATAGTGCTAATATTGAAAATATAAATGAACAAGACAGAAGTGATTGTGCACCTCTATAATTTCAATACCCATGAGACAGAGGCAGGAGAATTGCAAGTTTAAGGCATCTCCAGGATATATAGTGAGTTACAGACCGACCTAGGCTCTGTAGGAAAAAACATATCTCAGATATAAATTGAATTAACAGTTACCTTACTTAAAGTATAAGCATGCTTTAGATTTAATATGAAACAGTATGAATAAATATCAATGATATATCACCTAAATTGTCAAGATAGCTAGCTAAAACATATGTATATACATATGTATATGTATATGTATACATACATAAATATATACATACAAAATCTACATGTATGTAGATTTTAAATGTATGTGTATATAAATCTACACATATATGTAGATTTGAAAATATAAATATATATATATATATATATATATATATATATAGAGAGAGAGAGAGAGAGAGAGAGAGAGAGAGAGAGAGAAAGAAATCTACATATATATGTAGATTTAAAATTTTGGGGTGTGCCATTTTGAGGCAGTCTCTCATATAACACAGGTTAGTCTCAAATTTTCTGTAGCAGAAGCTGTTCTTGAACTTTTGACCCTCCTATCTCTGCCTCCAAATAGCTGGGATAACAGGACACACCATCACTTTTTGATTTACATATCACACCTTAACAAAATGTCAGGTGCTAGGTTTTGAGACACAAAAGCATGTATAGAATAGCATACACACACACACACACACACACACACACACACACACACAGAACATAAACCAGGCTGTTTTCTTTGTGAGAGTGTGTGGATATGTGGATATACACACAGTTAAATGAAGGTGCGGTGCAAATGCACATGTGTTGTGCCTGTGTAGGTAAGAAGTACATTTACATCAATTTTATCTTCCTTGATGTCTCTACACCTTTAAAATTTATATTTGTTCTTCAACAATTTCTGGCATGTGAATGATGCATTTTGATTATGTTCTTTCTACATCCACTTTTTTACCTTCTTCCCATTTCTATCAACTAACCTTCCTGCTTACCGGTCCCTTCTCCATAATCGTGATATTTGATTTTGTTTTATAACCCACTTAATTTAGCCAGAGCCATCTGTATGATATTTGAATTGTAACTAACCACTGAAGCCTGCTAAGGTACACAGAACAAAAGGAACTGGCTCCTCTTGTTCCTGAGTCTAGTTAGTAGTTAATAGTTCAGCAGGGAGAGATAGGGCCCCCTAAGAATCTCCTCCAGTATGCCTGACTGTTATAGGTAATCCCTGTATAAACCAGTACAGGTGTCCACAACTGCTAAAAGATTATAGTTGCAATGGGTATGTCCTGCTTGCAAGATGACATTTTTGCAGCCCTTTTTTTGTTTTCTGACACTTACATTTGGTTCATTCCCTCTTTCAAAATGTTCCATGAGCCTTGAAGGGGAGTTATAAATCCCATGTTTAGTATTGAACCAACCTCCATTAGTTGTTTGAGCATCCATGAAGTCATGAATCTATGCACTCACCACTGTTTACTGAAAAGGGAGTCTTCTCTGGTTAAGGCTGAGTAGCAGTCTTCTATGCACATAGACATAAATATTTAGAAGGTTTTGTTGTTGGATGTTCTGTATGTTAAATGTGTTGCTCTGATTGGTTAATAAATAAAATACTGACTGGCCAGTAGCCAGGCAGAAAGTATAGGTGGGACAAGGAGAGGGAGAATTCTGGGAAGTGGAAGGCTAAGGCAGTGAGATGCTGCTAGCTGCCGCCTTGAGTAGATGTTAAGGTACCGTGAGATAGGATAGATATGATAGGATAAAAGGGTAATTTGTTGAACCTACTTTTAAAGAGCAACAACTTGTTGAAAATGTTTTACATTGCTATGGATTTTAGTTTATTGATACAAGTTTAAAGTTAATTTTGTTATACTATACACACACACACACACACACACACACACACACACACACACACATATATATATATATATATATATATATATTATATATATATATATTCTCGTTGGAGGTATTATGTTTATGTAACTCATTTAGATTGTAATGGATAATTAAAAATGCAGACTAATAATTAGTCTTCTATGATAGTCAAACTTATATTCATGTTGTTTTCTAGGTATACATAGATATAATTCAATTAGGTAGGTAACCTTCAAACACTTAAAAGACCTACAGAATATGGCATTTAAAATGTTTTAAAAATTTAGACTTTCTGGACAATGAAACATGTCTGCTCCTAACGGCACCAATTTACTTCAAAGAAGAGGATGGATGTCGAAGACACTCTATGTAGAGCTTATCTTCTTCTTGGAAAAAAATTAGCCATTTGGGCAAGAAATTGTTCTTGCCTGGACTGCTTGATCAACTGGACATGCAGGACCCTTAGGAAGGTGACCACTGAACTTTGCTTGGCCAAATGGTCCTTTAGGTTCCTGCTCCACAGAGGAAACTGCCAGACATTCTACAGGACACAGAGAGAAATGACTGAGAGACTCTAGACCTATAGGCTAAAGACAGATGCCCCAACTTTACAAAGAAACATTAAGTGACTGTCCAGGCTGCCTGCTGGCTCTGTCTACTCTTGCAAGACTCCCAAAAGTTGCTTGCATCCTTCTCCCACTTCTCAGGTAATATTATATCCTTCTGAGGTCTTTGATGTAGTTAAAGACTAGATATAATTTCTTTAATTATGATAAAAGATAAGTTAGATATAAAAACTTAGACTCACAAATATAAGATAGATATCTTCTTTAATTTTGCCAAATACAAATAGACTAGTTATCATAAAAAGACTAGATACTGTAACTGTAATTCT
The DNA here is from genome assembly GCF_007827085.1 of Peromyscus californicus insignis. NCBI lineage: Eukaryota > Metazoa > Chordata > Mammalia > Rodentia > Cricetidae > Peromyscus > Peromyscus californicus. Next base: position 37,551,752 of record NW_026294458.1, read on the forward strand.
TGCTTGATAATTGTTTTGTTATCTGTAATTTTACTATGTGAAAGTTAAAATCTTCCTTTTGAAAAAAAAAAAGAAAGGGGAAATGCTGTGGGATATTCTGTATGTTAAATGTGTTGCTCTGATTGGTTAATAAGTAAAATACTGATTGGTCAGTAGCCAGGCAGAAAGTATAGGCAGGACAAGGAGAGAGGAGAATTCTGGGAAGTGGAAGGCTGAGGCAGAGGGACGCTGCCAGCTGCTTCCTTGAGAAGATGTTAAGGTACCGGTAAGCCAGGATCCACGTGGCAATTTATAGACTAATAGAAATGGGTTAATTTAAGATATAAGAATTAGATAGCAAGAAGCCTGCTGCAATATAAGTCTCTGTGTGTTTACTTGGTTGGGTCTAAGCAGCTATGGGACTGGTGGGTGAAAGAGATTTGTCCTGACCATGGGCCAGGCAGGACTGGAGAAAACTCCAGGTACAAGGTTGTTTGGCATTCTGGCATTATTCAGCTTCTGACTAAGGACTATGAACTCCCCTGTCATAGGTATTTTTGAAAAACTCTACAGTATTATGCATGGATTCCCTGCTACAGAGTAGGTTTCTAATCCAGAGAAAGAGCAGTTGCTTCCCCACATAGCATTAATGATACTTTTGCACATGTTGCCTGGAAGGTTAGTCACATAGTTCAGAACATTCACTGTTAAGTAAGGCATTTGGTTCCATTTGTCTCTGACATCCTGTATGATATCTTCAAGGAATATAAAACCTATCAGGCGAGGAAGATGTTCCCAGCTTGTTTCTAGTTTGATTTCTCTATATCCTGAAAGCAATGAGTGTGATATCCACAATAAGGCCTTATCATCCAGTTTTTGTGGGTAATCAAGAAGAATTGCCAGAGCTTGTATTGTTTTGGTGGGTGCTTTTGGGTCTGGCTTATCAATTTAACTCTTATTTTGAGATAGGAATGTCTCAGAACCTAGGGCTGTTAGAAGTAGGCAACCTGAATGGCCAATGAAGTAGAGGGATGAACCTCTCTCTCTGCCCTGCTCCCACAATCTCTAGAGTTATAGACACATGCTGCAGATCTTGGATTTTATTCAGTGCTGGGATGCAAACACAGGTTCTTATGTTTGCATGGCAGGTACTTTACTCTCTGAGTCTTCTACCTTGCCCTTTATCTTCTTTTGTATAAATTTTGAATTACACAGACAAAATTTTGGCAGTAGGTCATTACAAGACCTATTAATCTACTGGTTGTACGAAATCTGAAGGATAATGCAACTACTTTAATAATAACTGCCACAGAGATTATCCAGTTTATCATTTCTTATGAAGGAACAATGCCCTAAGGTTTTACAATTATCCATGGTATTTAGTATCTCTATTATAAATGATGAATTGGGAACTAAAATGAGAAAACTTAGATGTTCAGGTTATATACTTAGCCAATATTGATACCCAAATATAAACTCTAGAAGTCATGATTTTTAAAAGCTTGTATTTCTAAATATTTAAAAAATATACCATAAATTTAATGCTAGATAAAATTAAACCCACCAATACTAAAACATGTTCATACATATTCATATAACAGGAACCCAATAAATTTTTGAGTGAATTATTGAATGAATCAATAAGTTTATTTAAAAGATTGTTTCTTAGGGAAGAAGTATTCTTTAAACAGAGGGCAAATTTAGCTAATATAGTAGTATTTATTACATCTAGTCAATAAAAGAAAATTTACACTTCTACTTTCTTTATCATGTCAGTTCATAGCAAACAAATTTTGTAAAATTCTTTTTAGTTGAGTATTAGTAGGTAAGTCCAGGAAATATGTTATTACAGTTAACCATATAACTATGAGAGCCTATTTTCATACTCTTGTTAAAATTGTTCCAAGTCACTACCAAAATTTCTTCTCAGAATAATTTATTATATTTATTTTTAATTCCATGTTTTGACTTAAAGACATTGTTCATAAGGAGATGCCAGTATCCACTACTAATCTTAGATACTATAAACTAGTTTTAACTGGGTAAATAATGTTTTATGATTTTTTATATCATCAGATTACAATTTTCAAGTTGTATTCATTCTTATCTGTAAGCCAAGTAACATTGACTGACTTTACTTTATCCAATACATGAACTCTTTGAAGTTTTATGCACTTATTAAAAATTCATTTATATCTAGTTTTGAAAGACAAGTTCTTCCCTGTGCTATTGCATGGATCCCTCATTCTTACATTAGAATCAGAACTCAAATCTTTGTGCTGCCTTGGCAAGCTAGACAGAGTTCCTCTGCTATAGTCATCACACCTATAAACTTTTTAAAAACAGAAGTAAAGATAAACTCCTTTAGCATCCCTAGTGCCTGGCATAATATTTGGTTTGTACTAGAAATGCAATAGCTATTAAATTAAAATTCAGCTTTGATAATGTTTTATAATCAAAGCTTTCTCTTTCCGACTGTTTTTATTTCAAGAAAAGTTTGTCACTAAAGTTGGACAAGTTGTTACTTATAAATTAATGTGTTTTTACTTTATCACAGTCCAATTTTTTTGTAATTGGATTTTGGAAATAACAAATACAAGCAAAGCAGAAAATAATGTTATTTTTAATATTGTTTTTCATGCCTCTGTGGGCAAAACAATAAGAAGAGTGACTCACGGTTTTCAATAATGTTTTCATTAGAAAAAATAACAACTTTATTGGGATTCATAATGACCTATAACAATGTAACTGAATGAGATTTATTATAGTTCTTCGCTACATTTCTCTAAAAACATCTATGTTAATTTTCAAAGTAAAAGCTCAATTTTTTAGAAGAAAACACTTGCATGTATATTCTCTGTAACTTTAACAAAAGATTTAATGACAGAGAAAACACTAGAGTAGACATATTAAAAACTGTCAAATTAAACAATGATAAAAAGTTTAATATTCCTCCTACATGAGTGAAAATAAATGATTCTATTATTTATTAAGTATCATGGCCTGTACTTTATATTGTCAAAATCTATAAAACAATATTAGACCAAATTATGATGAGAAATGGCCAAAACCACTTCAGTTAAGATACAATTTTAGTATCTTTTATCAATAATATAAGAAGACTCGAAGAATTATCATAGTATAGAAAGAAAAGGAATGTTAGTGTTCTTCTGTGGGGCACAATAGAGGATTGTAGCTAATGAAAAATGTTCATACCATATATTTCTGTCTCCAAGCATTTCCCCAAATTGGCAAATCAGTAAATCACAATGAAAAGCCCAAACAACAACAACAGCAAGAATAGTAAAACAATCTTAACCAATCAATGTCACAAATATAACATTCTTTGATCCAAAACCAATACCCAACAATGGCATTCAGACATTGTTCATTTAGAAATATATATTCATTCATTCCATGGAAAACTAATTGGTAGTGAAAATCATAATTAATCTAAATAAGTGCATATTCATCTGTTCTACTATGCCTTTATGAGGTACTACATAAAGAATGGAAGCAGTCCTCATCTGTGTCTCAATGGCCAGCATTTGGACTTATAACATCAAAAAAGAAAGAGTGGAGGAAGAAAATGAATGGCATCTCTTTAGAAAAAAGGAACAGGTCCTTTCTATGTTTTTGTGAGCTCTGGTTCCTTCTCTTATGCTGTGATCATTAATTCATCTTAGAGCTCAAAGCCCTGTGATTATGGAGCCTTAAATTACCCTGGCATTTGGCCAGTATTGATTTGCTGTTCTTATCTCTAGTGATGGCATGGGGCAGAAAGAGGGCAAATGCTTCCTCTTTTTATCTTAGCAAGGTTACAATAAAATTAAAAAAGAATATGGCTTTCTAACAGACACTTTAGTAAATTACTCTAGTCTATGATTTCTCTGAATGGTTCCATTCTGCCACAAATCCTACTCCATGCTATTATGTCACGTTGACTGAAGCTTTGACTCCAGGTACATTTTCTAGTTCTCAGGATGCTCTGTCTCTGCTTGTCAGCCACAGTCCTATTCTAAACGAATTATAAAGGTTAAAGATCACTTTGTCATTTCCCCTTTAGGCTGAGTGAATACAAACTGGGATAGATAGAATTGTGACCCCCTTAAGGCAATCTCTTCACCTTCTCTAACTGCAAAAAACCTTCCATTTCCTTGGACAAGCTGGAAGGAATGAGGTGTTGTAACTGTCAGAAGGAACTCTGAGAGCTGGAGTGTGTCAGGTACAGTTGTGTTACAGCCTTTGGCTTGCAAAGGCTTCTTCTTAGTCTTGTGCCTATGCAGAGACAAAAGACTATGGGGTCTTGAATAAAGAAATGTGTATGGCTGTGAGACAAGTTTAAAGCAGTTTGAAATTCAAAAGTCGAATCCTACCCCACATAACTATTATTGTTATCAATTAAAGTTTTATGTTTTGCTTGTGTAGTGCTGGAGATTGAAACTAAGGCATTGTACATGGTAACAAGTACTCTACTACTGAGCTATGCATCTAGTTCTACTCTGAATTTATGATTTGAGAAAGTCTTGCTAAATGCTCAGGCTGGATTGGAGTGACTCAGTAACTCAGTAAGGCCTTCAATTTCCAATTTCTTGCCTCAGCTTCAAAAATAGAAATAGTTGGGATAACAAATCTGCACCACAAGGACAAATTTTGGTGTTAAGCAATGGGAAAACTGATGTCAGCCAAAGAAGAAGGTAGGCTAACAGCAGATCTTCACCTCTCTTCTCTCCTCCAAATCCAATTCGTCAGTCTCATTCCTGGCTCTGAAACAGACTAACTGCTGTTCACGCTGGCTCCTGTCCTGCTCCATCTCCAGTAGATCACAGAGATATTTCCCTCTAACCTTCTTTCTCCCCAACTCATGGCTTTATCCTAGTCCCCAACACCAGCAGGCATTCTCTGCTGCTGTCTCCCCTCCCTCCCTGTCCAATCAGACCAGTCCAGCCACAGAAGCAGGTAGCCTAACTTCATATATTCACATCTCCTTCCTCTTCTCTAAGTCCAATCCTTCAGTCCAGTCTCACCCACAACTCTGTAGACCACCTGCTGTGGCCAACCCCTCTTCTCTCCCACCATCTCCTGTGGAGCACACAGATCTCCTCAAACGTTCCTCCCACTCCTACTGCTATCCCAACCCTAACTCCAGCAGGCATCCTGTGGGAAACTGACAGTCAAGCTTCCCAGAGAAGCAAGTAGGCCACGAAAGAATGTAGGCGATCTTCAATTCTTCATAGTCCCTCCACTTCTCCAAATTTCATCCTCCAGTCTCATCTCCAGTTCCACAGCTGACTACATGCCTCAGCCTCTCCTCACTCTCTTCCCCTATTCCCAGGGGACTAAGCAGATCCTGATGGTACACCCTGTTATCCTCCTTCACATGGATCCTCTCAGCCTCACACTCCTAACTTATACACATTCCCAAGAGTCAGCTCCCAATACCTAAAAACACATTATACCCAGAAACCCCAGTAGACATACCTAGCAGGATCCCAGAATTCCATGCCAGGCAATACACAACCACCACATCCTCCTATGGACCAGAGAGCACAACAGAAACCAAAGAACAAAACAACCATACAAGCAAGACAAGACTGAATATCAGTGCCTGGAATCACAATCATTCCAAACCCAGATGCTTAGACACCAGGGTAAAAGCACAATAAACAACAGCCATGACAACATATTTCCACTAAAGTGCATCATACCTACCACACTAGGCACTGAAAATTGTAACATAGCTGAAACACAAAACAAAGACCTTGAAATAGCATTTATGAATATGAGAAGACCTTAAAAAGGACATGGATAAATCCTTTGAAGAAATCTATGAAAACACAAACAGAGGAAGAAAATTAATAAAACAGTTCAAGGCTTTAAAGTGGAAATAGAATCAATAAAGAAAACCCCAAATGAAGGAAATCTGAAAATGAAAAATTTAGGAACCGGAACAGGAACCTCAGAGGCAAGTGTCAGCAACAGAACACAAGAGATAGAAGAGAGAATCTTAGGCCTTGATGACAAAATAGATACCTTGGCCAATAAAAATGCTAAATTTTCAAAAAGAAAACCAAAAATTCTGGCACAAAACATTCTGGAAATCTGGGAAAATATGAAACGAACAAACCTAAGAATAAAGAATAGAGAAATGAGATGAAACTGAGGTCAACAGCAGAGAAAATCTTCTTGCGCCTTCTCTTGGGCTCTTTTCCTTCTGTTTTGTCCTATTCTAAAGTTTTTTTAATTTTATTTTACTATTATCCCTTAGAAATCTGTTTGATTTCTAATGAGACATAGAAAGGGGGTTGTCCTGGATAGTTTTATGTCAGTTTGATACAACCTAGAGTCATCAGAGAGGACATCTTCAACTGAGAAAATCCTGCAAAAGATCTGGCTGAAGGCAAGTCTGTGGGGCATAGTCTTAATTAGTGATTGAAGTGGGAGTTTGGCCCATTGTGGATGGGGCCATTCCCGGCCTGGTGGGCCTGGGTTCTATAAAAAAGCAGATTGAGCAAGCCATGAGGACCAAGCCAGTAAGAACACCTCTCCATGGCCTCTGCATCATCTTCTGCCTCCAGGTTCTTGCTCTGTTTGAGTTCTTGACCTGACTTCCTTCAGTGATGGAATACAATGTAGAAGTGTAAGCCAAATGAATACTTTCCTCCCCATATTGCCTTTGGTCATGGTGTTTCATCATAGCAATACTAAAATACTAAGCCTAACTGAGCCAGGGACAGATCCGGCCTGGAGGTGAGTCAGGAGGGAATGAGAGGAGAGAGAGGTGAAACTGGAGGTGAGTCAGGAGGGAATGAGAGGAGAGAGAGGTGAAACTGTAGTCAGGAAACATTATATGGAAAAAAAATCTATTTTCAATAAAAGGAGAAAAATAAAAATTAAAAAAATGGGAAAACATTTGAAATATAGAATTGCATAAATGGTGTGTATGTATTTTGTTTGTCAGTGTGTGTGTGTGTTTGTGTATGGAAGTGGTCTGTGAGTTAGCTCAATGGTAGTGTCAAGTGGTGACAGCAGCTGTAGCGTTGGAAATATAAATTGTTATCTTGGAAGAAGGAATCTCTCACCTAGAACACTGTAAAAACACCTGGAGCATGTGAAGTTTTGGGAGAAACAGACAAAGTTAAAACAAGATCCAACTTCATTCTGGTTACAGTATCTAGATTCATGTAAATAGACGCAACACGGAAGCTAGCTTAGTTTGTACTCCACTTGTTGTCTCTTCACTCAAACTTATTTTCTTATATTTAATTGTACTTATTTAAGGGGAACAGTTTAATGAAATCAACACATGTATACAGTGTGGACAATCGGATTAGGAAAGTTAAGATTCTCAAAATTTAAAAATTCTTGCTCTTGTTTCTGTGGTGCACTTAAGAAAACCCAGGATTCAGGAGTGCTAGGCAAGTAATGTACTTCTCAGCCCCATCCTCACATAATCCATATTGTTTGTTAACACTGGGGAATTTTGAACTCCCCTTTTCTAGTGACTTTTGTAAAACATATTACCAATTGTTGCATATTGTGGTTGACCTGCTGTGTTGCAACACCTGTCTCTCTTGTTTACCTACACATGGGTACCTATTATCCAAATCCTCCTACCTACATTTACCCTCTCATGACCTCTACGTCTTTTTTCCCATGAAATCAGCTGTTAACTTCTATGAGTGAGAATACACAGTATTTGCCATTCTGTATGCTTTAACTTTTAGAAGATCTCATCTTATTTGTGAGTTATTATAATTTATGGTAATTGTCCATACTAAAATACCATTTTTGTTTAGATATCTAATTTCAGATAGTTAGAAAATGTGTCAGGTCCATATAATTGCCTACAATCATTTTGCGTGCATTTTTTATTCATTAATATCTACAGAAGCTGGCCATCTGTAATTAGCTCTGCACAATGACAGTTATGTAATCTTACAACCTAGAAAATGACAGTATTTTGAAGCTCCACTGCCTTTCTCTGTTTTAGTTTTTCACATATATTTTGTCAAAATATGTGACATAAATTCTACTAAATGGAAACCTATGAGGTTTCTAATGCAGTTATCATGGAGTTATCTGTAATTTGAAAAGTACTATGGAGTATCTCTACACCTTTGTGGTAACATTAAAAAATGTGTGTGTGTGTGTGTGTGTGTGTGTGTGTGTGTGTGTGTGTGTGTGTGTGTGTGGTGTGTTTCCATAACAGCAAGAGCTCTTATGAAAATCAGAGGCTAACTCTGAGGAGTCAATTCTCTTCTTCTTGTGGCATCCAGCTATTGAACTGGGATGGGCAAACCTACAGAGCCATCTCCCCTGTCCTATATTGACTTTTGCAACTGAGAAGAAATAAATATTTCTTTTTGTGTGTAACTTGAATCTAAGAATATCTTTTCATTGAGGAAAGAAGCACAAATTTTTGTTGCTTTCTGAGTAATCTTACCTCATTCTTTCTATTTCTAATAAAAGGGGGTACAGATTTTAGTGTTTTTACTAAAAGTTTATGTCATATTTGTATATGATATTACATAAAATTATAATTTAAATTAAAATATATTGACTCTTTATTTTTATACTTTTTATCCTCTGTCTGTATATAAAGCATGTGACACAGCTCTAAGGTGGAGGTCAGAGGACAGCTTTGCAGGAATTACTTCACTTCTTCCATCATAAGACTTCAAGAGATCAAACCCTATCAAAATTATAAATAGGCGCCTTCATCTGTAGAGCCCTATCATGAATCCTACTTTATTTTTTTTAAATACATCATACCATTAAGATGGCTTACTGTTGTGCTTTGGTTTTATATAGAAAATTATACTAATTTTTTAGTCACCTAATCACTTTTACAGTGGTAATATGATGCTTAATCTTTATGCCTACTTGGAAATAAACTAAGACAGTATGATTTCAGTTCCCTAATATCTTAGAATATGTTTCTATATTCTAAGAGCTCTTTCATTGGGTCTCCTTGAAAACCATGACCTTAAAATGGTTAGCTGTCAATAAGAAATAGTATGAAGAGCCCAATGTCCCATGCCTTTCTTCTAGTGAAATCTTGTAGCTTTGTTATCTTTTTGCTATTTTCAAAGCATTTTTTCAATGTATCTTTTAGAAGGTAATTTCCAAAAGTGTTTCAGAATTTAGACTGTGATTTCTTATCTTACACTTTTCTCTTCTCTCAAGTCACTGGCAGTATGTTAGAAATACCACCAAGAAAGGTTTTCTTTGAAATGTCTGACACTTCCACTTGAGGGACTAGGGATAACACACAGTGGTAGTGAGGCCCACTTATCAGATGATCAGACAAGCAAGACAGGCCTTTCTGGTGTAAAGATTAGAGTGCTGTTTTAGAGTCCTTATTTGTAATGTGCTCTTTTGTTTCTTAACACCCAAACGGTCCACCCCAAAGCATGCTTACTTTGGTTGGTGCATCCTTAACATGCTCATAATTATTATCATAAAAAATAGTAAAAGAAACGTAGGCAAATGCAGGGTGAAAGAAACACCCCAGTACCCCCTTTTAATCAGAATTCATAGATACTACTTTGTACTGCTTTATTTCTCAAATATCTACAAATTATCACTTAACAAATATAAATTTTTAAGTCTCTTAAACAGTTTCAAGCTACAACCGGAACGCCTTTGACCCTCAAAAGAAAAAAAAAAATACAGAACAAAATATTCCTACTTTAATTAGCTTTATTTGTTTTGCTTTGCTAGAAGAGAAATACTTTTCACTTTTGAAGCAACATGCTATTGCAAACAGATGGACAATCATTCCTTTGTTACCACAACAGAAAATATGGCTTTGTCCACAGGACCAACATAGAAGAAAACAATATAAACATAAAGTGTTGCAATTCTCATGAGCACAGACCCTTTATTATAGGAAGGAAAACAAGCACTCCCTGAAGGGAGAAATGCAAACTTCACCATCAGGTTTAACTTTGAAGGCACTAAGAAGTGAAGTTTCCAGCGATTTGAATACCATTCTCTCTCATCCTGTTATTTCTCCACTTCAGCCTAGAATCTGAGAGCACACAACTGGAAAGAAAACAGAAATCAGTGATTGTGGAGTTAATGCTCAACAGATGTGGAGGTTACCCAGTTGTTCTGCTGATCTTACAAAGACAATTGAGAAAAGAATTCAAAACAATTCTAGCAAATGAATACTCAGGCTGAAACTATCCTTTATGTGCATAAGTCTTCATCAAAACAAAAACATCAAGTCAAGTATTTATAATTGAATAGATTCCTCATTTTTTGTTACATTTTCTATCTCCGTTTTACCTTTCTGTAACTAAATTTTGTTTGCTTTAAACCATCCTGGGCTATGTATCCATGTTTCTACAATTCGATTTTTAAAGTATCTCTTAACATTTACTTGTATTCTATCTTTCTTGGCCAAAAGCATTATTGCTGAATAAAAAGCTTATTGGATTTTATTTCTTTTTTCCTTCTTTCTAAAAACAATGTATTCAACTCCAGCATTTAAATTGTTAATATTTATGATATGTGACGAGATCACACTATAAAACAAGATTTCCTTTTGTTGCTTGACAGAACTGCCTGTCATGGGGAGACATGAATATACATCTGTTCCCTTCAGACAGGTAACTAATGACACACCACAGTAGAGATACCACCCACGCCTAACTTGGTGAACCAGTGAGTTTTACTGCTGTTACTTACAGGAATATGTGTAAGGGAATAAATACAAGAGCAGAAATGACCCCAAATAGGCTGCATCACACAAGCCTACCCAAGCATGGGTGATAGCTCACAGAAGCTAGAAGCTGTAACATGAATCACAGCCTGAAGGCCACTTAACAAGTTGGAGCGTGACGTGTTCATGGCTCAGTTGGTCTGAGCTTCTTGCATCTCTCACCTAGTCTTTGCTTCTTTTAAGCTTCTGAGTTTCCCTGAGAATCTTTGATACTTGGATTGTCTGAGAGTGAGCAGTCTTTACTGTTTATGCATTCTGGATAAGATGTCTGTCTAGCAAATCTGTTCAGTTTCAGGGACTTTCTGAAACTATGTTACATTGTTTATGTCTTTCCTTAATGTACTTTCCTACAGGGTAAGATGTTTTAATCTTTGAAGAAAGAGCTATACAACAATATTAAATACATAAAGAGATACATATATATTCCTGAATGTGTCTGCAATATAATAAATCATTTTCAAAGTTTTTATGTGGGGTAGAAAATATATAAAATATAATAAAGTATTATTTTCCTTAAGATATTAACAAGACATTTAATTTCAACTGAATTTAAAAAATATTAAAACAACTTATTTCATATAATCAGTATCTTTAAATACATTTATTTGTATTAAATGATTTCAAGAAGAGAGGAAAGTACAGAGCAATAAAGGGAAGTGGAAACCCATCATTCCCTTTCAAAAACAAAAGCTAGTGAGAAGTATAACAGAGAAAAACCTGAGCTACTGCACCTGGTCTTCAGGGTACCATCGCACTTCTCGCAATCTCTTTCTCTAGACCCAATTTAGTTGTCTTTCCACATATGCTCAGTCTAGGCAGTTCTTGGGATTGAGGTGACACAGATCCTTTTCCTGAGTGACTTCAGTTCTTGGGTCATGGAGCACTTGAGAATCCTTCATCCGCTATAGAAAGAAACATACAGAAAACGCTCAGTCTGTCATCTTGTACCCAAAAGCATCTCTCACATCTCTTCTATGTAACTGCAGCCCTACTTCATCATGATGTGCAGAGTCAATTAAAACCTGTAGTTTATGCTGTCCATTTTCTTTCTTTTTCTTTTATTTTATTTTACAATATATTTAGTTCTACATATCAGCCATGGATTCCCTTGTTCTCCCGCCTCCCGCCACCCTCCCCTTCCCCCCAGCCCACCCCCCATTCCCACCTGCTCAAGGGCAAAGCCTCCCCGAGGACTGAGATCAACCTGGTAGACTCAGTCCAGGCAGGTCCAGTCCCCTCCTCCCAGGCCAAGCCAAGCGACCCTGCATAAGCCCCAGGTTTCAAACAGCCAACTCATATGCAATGAGCACAGGACCTGGTCCCACTGCCTGGATGCCTCCCAAACAGATCAAGCCAATGAACTGTCTCACCCATTTAGAGGGCCTGATCCAGTTGGGGACCCCTCAGCCATTGGTTCATAGTTTATGTGTTTCCATTCATTTGACTATTTGTCCCTGTGCTTTACCCAACCTTGGTCTCAACAATTCTTGCTCATATAAACCCTCCTCTTTCTCGCTAATTGGACTCCCAGAGCTCCACCTGGGGCCTAGCCATGGATCTCTGCATCCAGACCCCTCAGTCATTGGATGGGGTTTCTAGCACGATAATAGGGTGTTTGGTCATCCCATCACCAGAGTAGGTCAGTTCGGGCTGTCTCTCGACCATTGCCAGCAGTCTGTTGTGTGGGTATCTTTGTGGATTTCTGTGGGCCTCTCTAGCACTTTGCTTCTTCCTATTCTCATGTGGTCTTCATTTACCATGGTCTCCTATTCCTTGTTCTCCCTCTCTGTTTTTGATCTAGCCGGGATCTCCCGTTCCCCCAAACTCTCTTTCCCTAGACCCTCACCCTTCATTACCCCCCACTCATGTCCAGGCTGTTCATGTAGATCTCATCCATTTCTCTGTCATTGGGCGATCCCCGTGCCTTTCTTGGGGTCCTATTTTCCAGGTAGCCTCCCTGGTGATGTGAGTAGCAGTCTAGTCATCCTTGTTCCACATCTAGTATCCTCCTATGAGTGAGTACATACCATGTTTGTCTTTCTGAGTCTGGGTTACCTCACTCAGGATGATTTTTTTCTAGATCCATCCATTTGCCTGCAAACCTCATGATGTCATTGTTTTTCTCTGCTGAGTAGTATTGGAAGCAACAGCAAAAAAGGATTAGGTTACCTGCTGTGGGACGTTCTGTATGCTGCGAATATGTGTTGCTCTGATTGGTTGATAAATAAAACACTGATTGGCCAGTAGCCAAGCAGGAAGTATAGGCAGGATAAGTAGACAGGAAAATTCTGGGAAGAAGGCTGAGTCATGAGACCCCAGCCTGCCATCCAGGGAGCAACATGTAATGGTACAAAGGTAAAGCCACGGAACACATGGCAACATATAAAGTAACAAGAATGGGTTGAGTTTAAGTGAACGAGCTAGTCAGTGGTAGGCCTGACCTAATGGCTAAGCAGTTATAATTAATATAAGCTTCTGATTGATTATTTTATAAGTGGGTTGCAGGACCTGTGGGGCTGTTGGGACTAGAGAAATTCCAGCTATAGTCACCCATAAGGTCAACCCACCAGAGTAATGCTTATTTGTTCAACAGAAATATTTAGAACCAGAAGTGCATTGGAAAAAATTTCCCAAAGTCTGAAACTGCCAATCTTGAACATTATACCCAACAAAACTATCTACTAAAATGAAGCATAAATAAAAACTTTCAATAATATTACAAAATGGACTAAGGAAATTTATGAACTTTAAGATTTCTATAGAAGGCATACTAGAAGGAACAATTAGTCTGATGATAAAGATAAACAAATCAAGATGCCATATAACTAAATAAACATTACAAGGACATTTAGTCAAAAGAGGTCTAAGGAAAATAACACAAAAAGTCAGAAATAAATACACTTCACTGTATTTTTCATTGTTTTAGTATTTTATCTATTATTATTGTAATAAAATATGTAAAGTCTGAACTTTGACTTCACATTTATGATAGCAAACACCCCCCACTTGAATGGATACAGGTAAGAGCCATGTAACTTATTCTCACAAACCAAAGGCTGCTTATTATAGCAGCAATTGTAGTTGTAGAATCAATTGCTTTTTGGTTTTTGATTTATGCTTTTGGGGGTCTGATTTCTTGTCTCAAATTTCCTATGGTGTTGTACCCTGCAGCTGTAAACCAAATACACACTTTTTTCCTCAAAATTACTTTGTCAGTGCATTTTATCACAGCATTGAAAGTCAATCAGAGCAGACAGAAAGCTGGACAGCAGGTTTTAGAATAGACATTTCGTGTTATTAAATATATTGAGACCATGAATATCTAAATGTTTTGCTGAAACAAACAGAACAAAGTGTAATGATGAGTAGGCTTTTGTATTTGACACTATCTGATACAAGAGAAGTAACTCCCTAGTTATCAAATGAGAAAAACCATTTTTTCATTGAGATCCCCAGAGTACTGTCATATTGAGGCACAAAAAATAACATAAATCTTTAGTTAAACCTCTCTCATTGTTGTGTCTTGATTTTCTCTTTCAGGTGTGTATAATAATAATTGTTCTGTACCCAGCAAGACATTCAAACCAAATACAAATCTCTGTGAGTGTCTTTTGTTCAGGTCTTTCATCACTTTAGCCAGTGACATGAGCCAAACTCAGCAAACCTGGAGGCTTCAAACATTTTCCCAATTATTTTTATTTTCACCAGAAATGGCAAAAGATGTAAAATCAGAAAATTACCTAACAACATCCCACAAATTGTAATGCCTTTGACTTTCCATTTATCTCTTTCCCCAACTGTGGTTGAATCAACTCCAACTGCCATTCATGTTTATTTCTGTCACTAGAGTCAACAGTTTAGAAACCTCTACTCATAGGTGATTTGGCAAAAATGACTCCTTATTCCTATCTTGGAGTCTTCTGTGGTATCTTCTCAACTTTTCTACAGAACTAAAAATGATAAGGAACACAAATCTCTTTTAAAAAAATCAGGAAAATGTCTAAAGTCAGTAACCAAACTCCCATCTCAAGAAGTTCAGAAAAGTCTAGCAAAAATATAAAATCAATATATAGCAGAAGCAAGGTGTTGCTGCACATCTATGTGAGTATAGTATAGGTTTTATGGTTGGTGAAGGACTATTGAAAATATTATTACCTAAAGTCTATATTTTATTCATATTTTCTTACTTTTTAATTGAAATTATATACTCCAGAATACCATCTCATATTTATTGTAAACAGACCCTAGCATAGTTTAATGTTATGATTTCAAGGAATTGGAAAAAGATGAGTCAAACTGCCTGGGCCAACTAAACAGCCTGGGAAGGAAACTCTCAAATCTTTGAATTATATGAAGATTGTTAAGTTTTCTGCAGGTTTCTTATTTTCATGAGCTGTCACTCATGATCTGATGGGCTTTCCTGGTAGAGATTCATTTAAACATTTCTGCCTTTGGAAGTATACCCTCACTGATATTCCTAAGTAACCTTAGTAAAATGCATTGGTTCGCCAGGTTGGACTTCAGTGAGTTGTATACTTTTATCTGTCATTGACTTCATATCTGGATTGAGTAAGAAGATTTCATATTTCTCTCACTGGTGTCACACAACATAGGCTTATGTTCCATCTTTGTTCTCTTTCACAATTACTATGGCCACTTGATGTCTTTTTTTCATCCATAGGAATTTCATGATAATATATTTTTGCTGGAAAATGGAAAGCATGCTGCTGTGCTCAGATGGAACCAGAGGGCCCACATTCTGCTAAAACGTTATCTTCAGACCCATCTCCAGGCAAGCCTTCCCAAAAAAGACTTTCTTGTAAACATGGGACATGGGACAGATGTTAGAACAAATCTTCTCTACAGAAAAGACGATAAAATTGTAAACAAATTGTTAAAAATTAATGAATATAATAGAATAATAAAAGTAGAAATTAAAGAAAGAAAAAAAGTAGAACTTGTAACGATGAAGGTGAATGGGAGGCAGTTTGCCATTAGAATATCACAAATATTCAGCAGAATCATTAGAAGCCATGGAAGAATGGGAAGAAATGTTCAAAACGATAAAAGGAAATACAGAAACCCACTAGCCCAAAACAGTAAACTCTGTAGAGATGTCTTTTAGAGACAGAGGAATAAAGTGTTTTCCATATAATGGGAGCACAGGATGAGATATATAACAAGTATTAGCAAAATTAACAAGACTGAAATATTATATGTTACTCTTTCAGACCATAATCTCATCCTGTTAATACAATAAGAACAAGAAGTTCAGAAAATAAACAAATACATCTAAGTTAAACAATAGGATTTTTTTTTTTTTTTTGGTTTTTCGAGACAGGGTTTCTCTGTGTAGCTTTGCGCCTTTCCTGGAACTCACTTGGTAGCCCAGGCTGGCCTCGAACTCACAGAGATCCGCCTGGCTCTGCCTCCCGAGTGCTGGGGTTAAAGGCGTGCGCCACCACCGCCCAGCAAACAATAGGATTTTAAAATAAGTAATATGTTAAAGAAGAAATAAAAAATATAAACAATTTTTACAGTATCTAAACATAATGACAGTGGTTGTTCAACTCTTTCCAAATGTTGACAGTACAACAGATATCAATAAATATGTACAATAAAGTGATGAAACATCCCCCCAAAAAACCAATCTAATGTTGTGCTTCAAGGAACTAAGAAAAGGCCAAACTCAAAAATCACTGGAATAAAGAACATAATAAATATTAGAAGGAAAAGAAATAAAATGAAGAAGAGAAAATTCACATAGGCTATCAATAAAACACAGTTCGATATAGCAAAACAGAGGGCAGAAATACATCTGTGCATATATGGTCAATTAGTTTTTGGCAAGGGCATCAAGCAATCACAATGGTAAAATAACAGTCTCTTTAATAGATGAGCATGAGAAAACTAGATTTTTGAATGCCAAAAAAGAATCATTATCTGATGACATATCCATATTTCAACCAAAAAAAGAAAACAAATACAAATATAAGACCCAAATATAAAATTCCAAGAAAAGAACACATGGAAAATGCTCCTGAATACATATTTTAGAGCTGAGTATTTGAATAACACACCCAAAGATCAAGTTATAAAAGAAAAAAATATACAAATGGAACTTCACAAAGCTAAAAGATTCTGTATATTCAAGGAGCCAAAATGTCACAACTGAAAAGTGCCTATTGCAAGCTATTTTTGAAACCTGTATGTCATGAGGAACTAATATCCAAAATTAATGAAGAATTCATACAACTCCATGAGGTAAAAACAGATAATCCAATTAAAATTTGGGCAAAAAAAAAAGGCTTAAACTTGCTGCAAGGAAGAAATGGCAAAGGCCAATGTGCACAGAAATTAGAAATAGTCAATTGGGAAATGCAAATGAAAACCATGAGGAGATGCACCTCAAACCATCAGGAGAGGTGTTACACAAAAGAAAAAAATAGATTACAAATAGTTTTCAGAGTGTTTAGAAAAATGTACTATTGCACTGCTGATGGGAGTGCATATTTGTACAATCATGGAAAAGAGTCAGGATATTTACTAAAAAAGGAAATGTGCTCAAGAGAAACGTAATCATCATTATATGTGTATTATATTATTATTCATAAAAGTCAAAAGAACTAAATATCTATGGATGGACACATGAATAAAGAAATAAGGAGAAAGGAAAGTGTTGTGGGACCTCTTAGGGAGTGGTCAATCATATATTCATAAATAGAGTAAGGAAGGCAGTTAGGCCATCAGAGGGTAGGGTAGGAGAATACTCAGGACATCTAATTTAGTAGATCTGTAGGATGAACAAGTCTAGAGGTGTAGTGTATACATTATGAACTAAAGATATATGAAAATCATTGCTGAATAAGTGAATGTGTATTGTTAGTACCAAAGAGAAGTAAACATACATTGGGAAATAATTATGTCCATATCTACCAAAAGAAAGTAACACTTATCAAAAAAATAGAGTGACCAGGACCATATTGTTTTGTTGTTAGATGAGAAGTGTAAAGCCATAATGATAGTATTACTAACCAGACCATGAAGTTTCTGTAGTGAAGGACCCTTAGGCCACACCCAGCAACCATAATATGTGATGTTAACAAACCACTTACCTGGGATCAACGTCATTGTCTGTTTCTTTTCAGATTTTGAAAAATTATTGTCTTAATTTTATTTATGTGTAAACATGTGCATCTGTGTATGTATGCACATGTGAGTGTAAGTGCCCTGTGAGGCCAGAGGAAGTTTTAGGATCCACTGCAGCTGGAGTTATTGGTGGTGTGAGCTGCCTGATGTGCATACTGGGAACTAGACTACGGTCCTCTGCAAAACAGGGGCTAGACCCTTTCTCTAGCCCCTTAGCTGATTGTTCTTTCTTTTCTCCCTAACGCCAACCTCCCACCCCCTGTAAATTCTGAAAGATAGTGTGCATACTTGATTTGATGCAATTAAAGTGGTAGTTCTCATCCTTTGGCAATTCATAAACTATAATTAATGCTGAAAAAAATCAGACAATCCTCAATACAAACTTTCTATGAAATAAATGGTCATTATCCATTAAACATAAGAGATCATCAAAAAGCTAAGAATCTATTACAATATATCACAAAGAATGCAATACAATTCTGGGGTATAGGAACAACTGCAAGTGAAAATTAAGAAAATCTGGATAAAACATAGTCTTTAGGTAATAATGTTTTTCAATATTGCTTCACCACTATAAAACTTTTACTACATTAATATGAGACGTCCAACAATGCCTTACATCTACATATTGCATCTCTATTTTGCTAGACTTTTCTGAACTTCTTGAGGTGGGAGTTAAGTTAATGACTTCAGAAATCCCTCCCCACCCCCATTTTTTTTTAAATAAACTTGTTCTCTGTAACATTTTAGATCTGTGGAAAAGTTGAGAAGATACCAACCACAGAAGACTCCAAGGTGGGAATGAGGAGTCTTTTTTTCCCGAAGCTCCTAAAACTCAAGGTTACTATACTACTGACTCCTGTGTCAGAAATAAATGAAGGGCATTTTCAGGTGATTCAATCACAGTTGGGGAAAGATTTAAATGGAAAGTCAAAGGCATTACAATTTATTGGACCATAGTCAGTAATTTTCTGATTTTTCAGCTTTTGCCATTTCTGGTGAAAATAAAAATAATTGGGAAAGTGTTTGAAGCCTCCAGGTTTGCTGAGTTTGGTTCATGTCACTGGCTAAAGTGATGAAAGACCTGAACAAAAGACACTCACAGAGATTTGTATTTGGTTTGAATGTCTTGCTGGGTGTAGAACAATGATTATTATACACACCTGAAAGAGAAAATCAAGACACAGCAATGAGAGAGGTTTAGCTAAAAATTAAGTTATTTTGTGCAACAATATGACCAGAGTCTGAGAAATTTCATGTAACAGTGTTTTTTTGTAGTTCAATAACCAGGGAGTTTCTTTGCTCGTACAGATGGTGCCTAACACAAAAGCCTGCTCATTATTAACTTTGATGTACTTTAGTTTAAACTTTTGTAGCAATTCAGATACTCATTATTCCAACATATTGAATAACACAAAATGTCTGTTCTAAAACCTACTGTCCCAGCTTTCTGTCTGTTCTGGTAATTCTGGTGCTGTGATAAAATGCACTCACAAAATATACTTTAAGGAAGAAAGTATTTATTTGGTTTACAACTGCAGATTACATCATCACAGGAAATTTGAGTCAAGAAACCAAACCAAAATTGAAAAAAAAAAAAAAGCACTGTTGATTCTTCAGCTACTATTGCTGCTGTAATAAGCAGCTTTGGGTACTGAGCATAAGGAATGTGGCTTCTGTCTGCATCCATGCAAATGTGTGGAGGCATTTTGTTATCTTAAATGTAGAGTGAAAGCTCAGAATTTTGTATGCTTTGTTACAATGAAGAGGCATTCTATCTTCCACACACAGTATTCAAATCGTTAGGTGTTCACTGAAGTATTGGATTATCTTTCCTGTTTGGGAGGCATCCAGGCAGTGGGACCAGGACCTGTCCTCAGTGCATGAGCTGGCTGTTTGGAAACTGGGGCTTATGCAGGGACAATTTGCTCAGCCTGGGAGGAGGGGACTGGATCTGCCTGGACTGAATCTATCAGGTTGAACTCAATCCTCAGGGGAGTCTTTGCCCTGGAGGAGATGGGAATAGGGGGTGGGCTGGGGGGAATGTGGGGGGGGGGGAGGACAAGGGAATCCGTAGCTAATATGTAAAATTCAATTAAAAAAAAAGAAGGCTTATCTTTCCTGAATAAAAATATTGTCCATAGCAATAGGCACACTGGGGTTTATTTATTTATTTTTGTTTTGTTTTGTATTTCTGTATGCTGAGGACATGGGAGTAGGCTTACAAGAAGAAAAGAAACAGCATTTATCAACCTGTAAATGTACAGAATATGTATCTTAATTTTCATTGGAATTCACACAATTCCACCATCACTTAAAATGGGTTAATTGAAAAAAAAAAAAAGATGAGTAGGTGTGTGAATAAGATTATGCTGGGGTTATTCTGGAGTCGAGCCTTTTCCATATACACAGAAAATTTGTAAAAAAATACAATACTATATATTAATTTTCTACATAGATCCTAGATTAAGATTGTACATGTCTAAAGCCTGTCCTCCTTTTAGAGAGGGATTATCCTTGTTAAGTTACTGACTTAATAATCTAATAATAACTCTAGAGAAACACCCAGAGTCATATTCAATCCTATATATGAATATTTTACAGCCCAGTTAAGTTGGTATATAAAATCAGTCTTCAAGCCTACCTATTTAGTTCTAGAGATTGAGAAGACAACTGTCTGTACATAAAGAAAATGAATAATCTAAACATCTACAGTTTTGACGAGCTTTAAAATTAGGAACACAGAGCCTAAAATCCTGGTTCCCTACTCTCAAGAATATGATCTGATTATAGTTGAAAGTTTTTTTTTTTCTTACGTAAGCTTCTTTTTTTTTTTCCAGGCACTGATGATGTGCTAGTGAGATAATGCTTGCTCCTTAGGTAAATATTTTGTAAATCTTGTCTTGTACCTAAAAAGAACTTGTTAAGGATTTTTTTATATTATACCTTTTCTCTTCCTGCAGGTAACACAGTATTTTGAATTATGTGGGGGGTGTAGTATGATTACAATGAAATATTCATTTACAGAGAATGAAGAAAAAGGAAAAACGAACAGCAAGATACTTCTTGATCTTATAGCAAGAGAGACAATGGCCTAAAGATGACTCAATAATCAATAGCAAAACAATAAACTAGGAGAGTCATGAATCTTTTTAAATGTGCCTTCACGTGTGTGTGTGTGTGTGTGTGTGTGTGTGTGTGTGTGTGTGTGTGTGTGTGTGTGTAACTGACCTGAAATATAGTATGATAATGTATCTACCAAAGATACCATTTCTGCTTAAACTCACCATTGCTGAGTTAGTATGTATTCTGATTTTAAAAACATCTCTTTGAACACACATCATGACACTGAATCTAAACAATATAAAAAACTGTAAGGGCTCTTATTTTCAAAGCATTCAGAAGCACTCTGAGATCAGAGGGCATTATCCAGTGTATGCAACCCAAAGATATGGGCCATGCAATGGATACCTTTTTATGGCATAGAAATGAGAAAATGTGCTGTGTGTGAATGGTACCAAGGTAAGAGTAGCATGTTTATGAGATAGGATGGTTGATGAGGAAAAAAAAAAACTAAATAATGATTGCACAAAAAGCAGCCAAATTCAGAATTCAAAACATTTTATTTGGTATAATTTCGGCAAAACTGAGCTGAAGAAAAATCAGCAGCATTTATAAATGTATTTATAAAAGAGAATAAGATTAAATAAGATGCTTAGACAAATTCAAAGATGTCTTCTCATTTAATGCCTACTTTGGAGGTAGGTGTTTCATTTTTATTTCTTTTTCTAATATCAGAGGAGAGAATATAACTTCTTAAAATCTAAACCATAGTTAAAAAGTGTTTATAAAACAAAAGAATCACCATATGAAATAATAACAGATAACAAAAATAAACGATGTAATTTGTGAATATATTCTAACTATTTATCATTATACCTACAAATAAATCTAGCTCTCATGCCTCATCAAAGAATTTTATTTCGGCAATCACAGGCTGTTACAGAAGTCTACACCTGGTCAAAATGCAGAGAATAAATGACTGTTGTGCTGTCCAATTCCATTTGTTCCAAGTACAGTGTAATTATTACACCTAAGGTATCGGGAACATTATGTGTGAGGGACGTAGATTATTTTGTTTTAAATTATGTTATTTTCTCATGAAATTATGAAGAATATATTTAACTCTTCCATATAGATCCTGGACAAAAGGACAAATCATAGGTTTGGCATGTACAAGAATTTAGAATATTGTGACTGCCTCCCTTACTTCATTTAAGAGGTCAGTTATGCTATGCAACGTCTCCAAGTAAGTGATAAGAATGGAACAAAATTTCTCAACGACTGCATTATACTGAGTTCTTCAAAAAGGCAGAATCCATAGGAAACACATAAAGAGTTGTACTGTATGGAACTGATCCCTCTGTTTCTAGAGGTAGAGAAGCCCCAAGATCTGTAGAATAAACAGAGACCAGGGAGAGTTGGTGGCTTAATTCCAGGTTGAATCTGAGCCATGAAAATCAGAACAGACAGAATATTCCCAAAGTAAAGAAATCCATCACTCTCATGAATCAGAAGGAGTTAATATTGCAACTTGAATTAAGTCAAATTCATACTGAAACATAAGTTATGTTGTAGTTAGGGGAAAGAATAAATTTTATATTTGTTAAGATTTTGGCACAGCTACATATACAGTGTAATCTATTCACTTAAAGGTCAGGGAATATTGCAAAAAAAAAAACGGGTGCAAAGATTAATAAAATCAGAGGATTAGGAAGCCTGCTGCAAGATAGCAACTCCTAAAATTGGTGGGGATTCTGCACCCCATAAAATCCCAACAATAATGTTGCCTAAGTAAGAACTGCACAAGGGTAACACCAACCAACATGTCAAAGTGGAAAGTTGATATTCCGCAAGATCCAACCTTCATATGAAGAGCTACAGATGGATAATAGCTACTGAGAGGGAGAGAATCAGTTTCTTCATGGAATGAATTCCCTGGCGGATAATCCAATCTCATGTTGTCAATCTTACATACATGTATATATGAGCAGCACTAAATGAACTCAGGATGTTATCTGTCTATCTGTCTTATCTAATCTATCCTTCAGTGTGTGTGTGTGTGTGTGTGTGTGTGTGTGTGTGTATGTGTGTGTGTGTGTGTGTGTGTGTGTGTGTGTGTGTATATAACAATAATTATAGAAGAAGAGGTCATGAATTTGAGATGGTATGAAAGGGGGACAGTGAGGGAGAAGTTGGGAGATATAAATCCTGTATAAATACTTGTTTCATAATGGTAAAGGAGTGATAAAATGTAAAAACTAAAAAATTCTAAATATAAATTGAACTATTATAACACTGCTACATTGCTCAAGGAATAATGAATATGGGAAAACATCTTTACAGGGCTAGTATAGATATAATCATTATGAACTTAGTGGCGTGGTTTCTATTTTGTGGACTCCTAGATTGTGGGACCCACAGATACGTGAATACTTCTGTCTCATTTCCGCCCCCCAGAGATTTTCTATGAAGTTACAAGTTTCCCAGAATGTGTGGTTGTGTAGAGAGGGCTGTGTTTGTAACAAGCATCTGTTTTTTCCATTCCCCTCCATTTTATAAACATAAACAAATTCACAGTCCACATTTTTTATGATGCCTTTTTTTCATTTAATTTCAAAAAATTTAACCTGCTGTTTACTATGTTTATTTTGTGTATTTATAATGAGTATATAGGGAATATAATTAAGAATATATATCTTTGGCCATATGTAAAAGGATCTGTGAAGTGATTCATTGAAAGTGAAATTACTTATTTTAAACACTTTAAGTTTTGGTAGATTCCTATGAGTGGCCAATTAAAATGACTGTGCCTATTGATTTTTCAATCAAAGTTGTGCAAAAGACTTTAGTCTTAATGTGTTTACTATTACTTCATTTTCTGATCCTTAGAAAAATTAGTGATAAAAATGCTACATGGTTTTTAGTTTCCTGCTTCATTCTTTTTACCTTTCTCCCTCCCTTCTGTGCTTTCTTTGTGTATTTGTGGCGTGTACAAATTTGCGGTGTGTGATTGTGTAGTCCAAGGAGGAAGGCGAGTTTCTTCCTTTATCTCTATGTTACTCTATCCCAACAGGTACTCTGAACTTGAAGCTCACCATTTTGTCTTTGCTGCTGACCAGCCAGCTTCTAGAATCTGCCTGTTTCTGCCCTACAGTGCTGGGGCATAGACTTGCATGACCATGCTTGGCTTTCACATGGTTACCAGGGATTCAAAATGAAGTTTTACTTACATAGCAAATGCTCTTACCCACTGAACCATTTTCC
The DNA here is from genome assembly GCF_007827085.1 of Peromyscus californicus insignis. Classification (NCBI taxonomy): domain Eukaryota; kingdom Metazoa; phylum Chordata; class Mammalia; order Rodentia; family Cricetidae; genus Peromyscus; species Peromyscus californicus. The sequence continues at coordinate 37,575,939 of NW_026294458.1, forward strand.
TAGAGCCTTCATTTCTTTATGAAATAGAACATCTTTCCACTTGTATGTTTATATGAACTGCTTTTCAAGTTTTTTTTATTAAGAAAATGTTTTTTCATTCATTTAACACACCAATCAAAGGTCCCCGTCTTCCCTCCTCCCATCCCCAAGCCTCCCTTTCCCAACCTACCCCTCACCCCACCCCGCCACAAGAAGGCCAGGGCCTCCAATGGGGAGGCACATCCAGTAGAAGCAAGTCTAAGCCCTTGCCCCTGCCTCAAGGCTTCACGAGGTGTTCCATCATAGGCAGTGGGCTCCAAAAAGCCCGCTCACGCACCAGAGATGGATCCTGATCCTACCACAAGGGGACTCCCAAGCAGAGGAAAGCTAAAAGAATCCTACACAGCAAAGTCATCTCTGGAAGCATCACCATCCCTGACATCAAGCTCTACTATAGAGCTATAGTAAAAAAACAGCTTGGTACTGGCATAAAAACCAACATGTGGACAAATGGAATCAAAATGAAGACCCTGACATTAACCCACACACCTATGAACATCTGATTTTTGACAAAGAAGCTAAATTGTACAATGGAAAAAAGAAAGCATCTTCAACAAATGGTGCTGGCATAACTGGACATCAACATGTAGAAGATTGCAAATAGATCCATATTTATAGCCATGCACAAAACTCAAGTCCAAGTGGATCAAACACTTCCATATAAAACCAGTTACACTGAACCTGATAGAAGAGAAAGTAGGAAATAGCCTTGAACATATTGGCACAGGAGATCACTTTCTAAATATAACACCAGTAGCACAGACACTGAGAACAAAAATTAATAAATGGGACCTCCTGAAACTGAGAAGGTTCTGTAAGGCAAAAGACACAGTAAATAAGACAAAACAACAGCCTACAGAATGGGAAATAATCTTCACCAACCCCACATCTGACAGAGGGCTGATCTCCAAAATATATAAAGAACTCAAGAAACTAGACATCAAAATAACAATCCATTTAAAAATGGGCTACAGAGCTAATCAGAGAATTCTCAAACAAAGAATTTCAAATGGCTGAAAGACATTTAAGGAATTGTTCAGCATCCTTAGTCATCAGGGAGATGCAAGTCAAAAGGACACTGAGCCAGTTGGGGAGCCCTCTGAATGGGTGAGACAACTGGATCAGGCCCTCTGAATGGGTGAGACAGTTGATTGGCTTGATTTTTGTTTGGGAGACATCCAGGCAGTGGGACCGGGTCCTGTCCTCAGTGCATGAGTTGGCTGTTTGAAACCTGGGGCCTATGCAGGGTCACTTGGCTTGGCCTGGGAGGAGGGAACTGGACCTGCCTGGACTGAGTCTACCAGGTTGATCTCAGTCCTTGGGGGAGGCTTTGCCCTGGAGGAGGTGGGAACGGAGGTGGGGGGTGGGCTGGGGGAATAGGTGAGGGGGGCGGGAGGGGGGAGAACAAGGGAATCCGTGGCTGATATGTAGAACTGAATTGTATTGCGAAATAAAAAAAAAAAAGGACTCTGAGATACCATCTTACACCTATTAAAATGACTATGATCAAAAACAATTATGCTGGAGTGGGGAGAACAAGGGAATCCGTGGCTGATATGTAGAACTGAATTGTATTGCAAAATAAAAATAAAAAATTAAAAAAAATAAAAAAAAAACAATGATGACAGCTTATGTTGGAGAGGATGTGGAGCAAGGGGAACACTCCTCCACTGTTGGTGGGAGTGCAATCTTGTACAGCCACTTTGGAAATCAGTATGGCGGTTTCTTAGAAAATTGGGAACCTATCAACCTCAAGACCCAGCTGTACCACTCTTGGGCATATACCGAAGAAATACTCAATCATACCACAAGGATACATGCTCAGCTATGTCCATAGCAGCATTATTTGTAATGGCCAGAATGTGGAAACAACCTAGATGCTCCTCAAGTGAAGAATGGATTAAGAAAAAGTGGTACATATACACAACAGAGTACTACTTAGCAGTAGAAAAACAAAGAAATCATGAAATTTTCAGGCAAATGGATGGAACTAGAAAATATCATCTTGAGTGAAGTAACCCAGACTCAGAAGGACAAACATGATATGTACCCACCCATAAGTGGATAGTAGGTGTAAAGCAAAGGATAACCAGACAACAACCCACAACTCCAGAGAAGCTAGCTAACAAGTAAGGCCCAAAGAAGGATGCATGGATCACCCTGAGAAGGGTAAATAGAAGAGATCTCCATGAGTAAACTGGGGATGAGGGGTGGGAAATGGAGGGTAGAGGATGGGGGATGAGAATCAAAGGAGTGGGATGGTTGAGGTGGAACAGGGATGGAGTAGGAAAGCAATGAAAGAGATACCACGATAGAGGGAGATATTATGGGGATAGAAAAACACAGTGCTAGGGAAGTTGCGAGGAATCCCCAAGGATGACCCCAGCCTGGACTACTAGAAATAGTGGAGAAGGTACCTGAACTGAACTGGCTAACTCCAGTGATCAGACCAGTGAATATCCTGTCATCACAGAGCTTTTCTCCAAACACTGATGGAAGCAGATGCAGAGAACCACAACCAAATACCAGGCAGAGCTCCAGGAGTCCAGTCAAAGAGAAAGAAGAGGGATTCTATGAACAAGTGCATCAGGATCATGATGGGAAAACCTGTAGAGACGACCAAACCAAACTAGTGGGAACTCATGAGAGTTGGATCAATGGCTGTGGAGCCTGCATGGGACTAGACAATGGCACTCTGCATAGCAAAATAGTTGTGTAGCTTAATCTGCTTTTCAAGATTTTATGCATATGTCTGTTGTTAAAAATTTCTTTTAGGATGGGCAGTGGTGACTCACACCTTTAATCCCAGCACTCGGGAGGCAGAGCCAGGTGGATCTCTGTGAGTTCGAAGCCAGTCTGGGCTACAGAGTGAGTTCCAGGAAAGGCGCAAAACTACACAGAGAAACCCTGTCTCAAACAACAACAACGACAACAAAAAATCCTTTTAAATTATAAACACAAATCAAAAGCCAAGTTGTTTCTAAATAAAAACATTACTATGTATTAAAAGTACATCATATATATCATAAGCATATAATGCACATATTTTTCGTTGAAATATAACTATACAGGTACACTTACATGTGTAACATAATAATATTGCAGGTTACTGCATAGTTATGACACATAGGCACATGTCATTGTAAGACAGAGTATGTTGACTTTTAATTTGCTTTTAGGTTTGTTTAGACATTGTGTCCTTTCTATGTGCTTAGATGTCTACTGTTAGTGGTTCAACCCACTGCCAGGAGCATACAGCAGATGTTCAAATGGTCTTCCATAGATTTTAGGGTATTGACTGACACTCTTACTAAACACAAGCTCTAAAATGGTTTTGCTATTTGTTTCTCTCCCTTCTCCTCTGTCTGCTGATTTCTTTTCTTCCCCCTCTGTCTTAGGTACTCTCTTAGTAACTTAGAGGGAACCACTCCATGTGGTACCTACCACATTTTATATCACACTTCATTACCGCATTTTATGTGGTACCTAGTGGTGTATCACTTACCCTTACCACTGAGAGCTTTTCCATATATAATGCCAGAGAAAAACTCCTATCCAGACACTTAGATTTGTAGATCACATTTGACAAAGCATTTCTGATCTAACCTCAGTGCTTACTATGATACTCCAATTCCTTAAAACACTGTGTGCGAACAATGGAATATGCATTTTAAATTTTATGATAATTATCTGGTAATGTTTTCTGTGACTTTTTTCACTCAATATTTCCTTCCAGCATGTGACTATTGTAGAAGTTTGCCTATTAAAATTCAAATTAGGTAGCAAGGTGTAAATTGCTTCATGGATGTTTTTTCTCCATCTTTGAAAATTCTTCATGTTTATAGCTCTCTCACTTGCTCTGTTTTCCATGAGACTGAAGTTTGATATAGAATTACTGTGCAGATAAAAGGATGGGGGTTCTTAAATATAAGACATGTACATTTCCATCATGGTGCCTTTGAAATGGAACCTGACTGGTTTCCATGTTAACTAGAGCATGAGAGGCTAATTACGAATACCTCTAAATCTTCAGAATGTGTAGCTGTATAAGCCAGTTTCCAAAGTTTTTAATATCACATAAGAGAAGTTAGGGATGGAGGAAATGTGGTAATCTCACTCCTGAGGCGTGTAGATGTAGCCTGACTAAGTTGCTTATGAAAATGTGATTTCTTAGAGCTTTGGGCAATTTGATTTAAGGAAGGAAGCCAGGGAAATTTTGATATAGCAGTAGAGTGACAGGTTAATATTATTAGGAAAAGAGAGTGGAAATGTAGGCTTTTTCCATTTCGGTGTTTCGATTTTGTCAATAGGATTGGCACTGTAATTATCTCTGGATTAGTCACAGGCCTAGACACTTGTTAAAAGTGAATATAATGTAAACTGTAACCTGACAGGAAATTTGTTTTAAAAGATATGATGCAAGAAAAGGGCAAAAAGTTCAAACTGAGAAAAAAGTGAAGCGTTTTTAAAACTTAACTGCTGAAACAATATTGTTTTTGAAAAGATGTTGCTGATGGAGACAGCTGTGGGAAGTCTGCTCCCTGTCAGGCTGTGATAAGTGCAGAGTCGGGCAGCTTCTCACAGGGAAGATCACACCAGTGTCAAGCTATTAACTTCAGCATCCCAGTCCCTCCACCCCAGGGATTTCCCTCCACCTCTGTGCATACCTCGGCATTAACAACCCAGAACACAGAAGGAAGCAGGAAATTAACTCTTGCACAGGGCACTGGCAAGAGAGGTCCTGCTTCACAGTTCATCCACCATCACTGCTTTATTGAAGACTTGAAGACTCACTGCATCACCATCCTGTGAACATGGGCAGCCCTGTAGGGACCTGCGAGTTGCTTCCTGTGCTTTATTGCCATATATTTTCCATATATTTCTAGATATGTGAGAAAAATATTGAAAGGATGTAGTCATTTTGAAGGTGAAGGACTTTGTGCAGAAAGGAATTAGAAATCATCTTCCTTGAGGAATTCATAATCTGTTGCAACCAAAAGATTCACCATAGGAGCATGAAAACTTTAGAGAACATGCACAGGACTCTTCCTTTGAGGGTGTAGCCAAGAGGGACAGTTACATGTAGAAGGAATATTCAATGAATTGACCACAGGGGTTCTGATGTCAATGTTTTTCCTTAAAAATTCTGAATAAAAATGAAATGTTCAATAGTAGGGGAAATTAGATAAATGAAGACTTGGCACAAGACATTAAAACGATAAAGGAGGAGGAGAATATGTGTCAGTATATTAATGAGTCAAGAGTATTATGTTAATTTAGAACACACTGGCTACTGTGGTAACTGGGCAGTGGTAACACATACCTTTAATCCCAGCACTTGGGAGGTAGAGGCAGACAGTTTTCTGTGGATTCTAGGCCAGCCTGGTCTACAATGCAATACAATGCAAGTTTCATGACAGGCAGAGCTGTTACAAAGAGGAATTCTGCCTCAAAAAACCAAAAACAAAACAAAACCACAAGCCAAAAATATAATATATATTGTCCTGTTTTTAATCAAACTATATATCTATAGAGATAAAAACTTTATCTAGTTGGTTTCAGTAGCAGAAAAAGCCCAAAATAGTTGTGGTGAGCTGGCAAATTCATATTATTCCAGCTTATCTTTTTAAGACATCGTGTATAACAGATTAAAACTTCTACTCCTTTTCAAAATGTGTGATGACAAAATGAAACCCCAACCAAGATCAGAGCATTCTTAGAAAGTGATTATCTTCAATAGCTGTCTTCCTATATAATAACTTAAAAAAGACAAACAAGTACTTTGCATCATTTCCATTCAGCATAATATAATATAGCATGGTCAAAAAAATTAAACCCTGTCATTGCCTCATGTTGAGCAATCTCTCTTTTGGTTGATTCTGCACCAGTGGATACTAATGTATTTAATTACATTCATCTATATTATTGAAAACTTCTATTTACTACTCACGGTTCTAGGAGATGTTCAAGAGAAGCGATCAGTATGAAGAACATTTTGCGCAGGAAGAAGATAAGGAAAATAATTGCCATGTGAAATGTGCAATCACAAAGAGTGCAGGATGAAGGCTCTTCGGGGACGAGCCTGATTAACCAGCTGTCGAAACAAGGACACAAGAGGCTTCTCTGGGTATAACTGCTGAGCTGGCTTAGAAAGCTTGATTTAGTCAGCAAAGGGATGGAGAACATTCACCCCATGGAATAGTACAGTCTATGAAACAGAAAACCATTTTCTTTTTAGGTTCATCTATGAACTCCCTTCTTTATAACCCCTAGAGGCATGAAGCCATGTGCCACAGACACAAAGGCAGACTGGACTTTGTTTGGTGTTGCACACATTCAAGAAAACCCCAAGCCCTCCTCAGAGCACCAAGAGAGTCTACTGTTTTCTTTCTCTTGAGAAGTAGATGCATTATTATATTATTATTATTATTATTATTATTATTATTATTACTATTATTTTGAAGTGTGGCACATATGTTTTCAGCTTTTCCAAATGATGAACTCTACCAAGAAAACAGGTGACCTATCCACAGACTCTAGCTCCAAGATTTCTTGTTGGGAGTCTGAGCTGGCTTACTTTTGATGATGTGTTAGGAAAAGTTAGCTGGCCTTTTTTCCATTTTAAGTTTTTATCGTCTGCTATCCCTAAAGTCCCACAAGTGAGCCCTGAAAGAAATGCATCAGGTCAGGTCAGTCACCTAAACAGATTGTATGTGCTAGGAATCCATCTTTCTGATCCATTGTAAGGGACAATACAAGTATCATTCCCTTGCTCAACACAGCATTCATTTCAAAAGTTCCTATAACAAAAAGATAGATTGAAAAGAGAAAATCATAGTAGGGTTTAATATTAATGGTACTACCAGAGTCTTCAGAAATATACATACCAAGAAAAAAATTTATATTTTAGTATGCTCTCTGGTGAAGAAGCAGGTATTTGAGAAGAAATGTAAATAAAAGACAGAGAATGAACTTTTTAAAAATACATTGGAGAATTGAGTAATTATTTTGTTCAGAGTCATCTTTTTGCCTCCTTGTGACTAAAGAGAAGGATGGTCCTCTGTCCAGGTATAGGGAAATCATTTCTGGGGTAAAATATTATGACAATTCAAAGGAAGGTTAGTAAGGTATCACATCTTCTTTGAGCTGAGTAATGGGGAAAGGTCATAAACAGTGACGTTCCTCCTTCTGCTGTCCTATCAAATGCCATGGAGTCACATATTACATAATACATTTTGAACCCCCCCACAGCCCACTGGCTGCAGACGAAGCAAATCACAGCAGGATTTTCAGCACATGTGAAGAAACTTTACTTCTAAATCTCTAACACAGAGCTGACCACTGATTTGTACTGTTGTGTGTGGTTAAGATTGAGATAGTTATCTCTGTGGTGTACCCCCATCATGATCTTGTCCCCACACCTCACTTGCTCCTCTTAATCCCTCCTTCCTCTCTTCAACTGAACTCCAGGAGCTCGATCAAGTGCTTTGTTGTGGGTCTCTGCATCTGCTTCCATCAGTCGCTGGACGTAGGTTCTGTGAGCCTGCATGGGAAAAAAACTAGGCCCCCTGAATGTGTGTGACAGTTGTCTGGCTTGATATGTTTGTGGGGCCCCTGGGAATGGGACCAGGACTTATCTTGGGTACATGAACTGGCTTTTTAGAACCCATTCTCTATGTTGGGATGCCTTACTCAGCCTTGATGTAGCGAGGAGGGGCTTGTTCCTGCCCCAATTAGGTATGCCTGTGCTAACTACCCAAGGGAGGCCTTACCCTCTATGAGGAGTGGGTGAGGGGTGGAATGGGGGAAGGTGGGGGGAGCAGAATAAAGGGAAGAAGGGGAACCGTGGTTGGTATGTAAAATGAAAAAATATTTCTTAAAGAAAAAAAAAAGAATAGATAATTAAAACTCTTCCCTGGGTTCTGAAATGCTTCATCTAACTATATTTCCATACAGTGAAGTCATTTCTAAGCTCTGCACATCCTACTACTGTATAACAAATGCACTCACATATTAGACTTGAGTCACTGCATGCTCTGGAGTTCAGCTGCCTGTAAATCCACTGTGAACCCCTGAGTCTAGTTTTAGGGATCACTTTTTGCTGTTCTTGTTTTTTTTGTTTTGTTTTTGTGTTTTGCTTGTTTCTCCATTTCTCTTTCCCCTTTTCCTTTATTCTTTATATTATTCTTAAATTAATTTCCATTGGCCTGCTTCTGTTTTCTTTTTTAGAGTCAAGCTTGGTTAATATGGACTTTTTTTAATATCTGGCAGTATGAGCTAATCATATGCTACTACTAAGTATGCCAGTTTTTCAACCCTTTGGGTTACAGTTCATACATGCATTGTTCTCTCCATAGGTCTGCCTCTTCACTGGTAGAAAATTCTAATTTGTAGGCATACTGACTCTGAACTGAATATCAGTCTCCCACTAGCCAGCCAGCTAGCAACTGAATGAGCCTCAAGCCAGTATCTGTAGATGCAGAATGAATTGATTGCAATTAGATAGGGTAAGGTTTGTTTAGCTTTCAGTAAGAATCCACATGGATGAAATTAAATTATTTTACATTCATCTTAGCATATTTAAACCTTCTAGTTTTCAGTTCAGGGTTTATAAATAGGAATAATGAAGCTGTATTGCTGTTTATTGATCAACTCATTAGAGACTATGTATGGAATTTCAGGAGATAATATTTTCTTAAATATTGTCAAAAAGGACAGTGTTAATTAGCTATTTTAAATGCTGATAATAAGATTATCTTCAAGCAAATTAATCTCTCCAGGATAGCCATCAATCATGTCATCAAAAAGTTATGTAAGGTTCTTCCAATGATCAAAATAACTGCCACAGTGACAACATCAAACAATCTATGATCAATAGCGTACACGAAGCTGTGGATAATGTTTGAGTAAACAGCCTCAGTTAGTGCTTTGATTGATTTGGTTGACTATACTTGTAAATCGTGGGGGATGTGTTAACATTTATCCTGGCAAGGCGAAAGAGGGAGGTGTAGACCTAGATGAGAAATAATTTTATTCTAAACACCGATTTGGACCAAGGATGTAAAGAAAGGAAGTTTCTAAGAGTGAACGTCGAAATTCGGGGACACCACTGGGACTCTTCTAGGATCTTGTGTCCTGTAACAAGCAGTGGAACAGACACAGGACAGAAGCAGAAGTGGACAATTTGTTAAGGCACAGAATGTACTCGAAGAATGGGAACCAGGCCAGAACACTGAGGTAGCATTGACTTCTGTAGCTCAAGTGGCACATGCTGTAGGAAAGAAGGGGGACATTCATGTCATGCAGTCATAGTGTGGACTTTCAGGGTCATTTCCAAAGCTCTGGCTCTCTAGTGCACACTCCACCTGCTCTGTGTACTTCTTAACTTCATGCATGACATGTCTCATTAGCGTCTTAAGTCTCCACCTAGGGCTATACATGATATGATGAATCACAGGTCACCTTCAGACACTTTGGAGTGCCTCTGCACCCGTGCCACTGGCTGCAACCAGCCCTAGTTCCTCTCAGTGGAGAAGGGCAAGTGTTTGTGCTTTCCTTTTTGCCAATAGGTTTTCCCTTATGCTAATGTGACAGCTTTGTGTAAGTCCTTCAAAATGGGACTTTCCACTCTACTTTTCTGTCCTACCTGAGTATCCTAACCATTTTAAGAATTTACAATACAAGTCTTTAAACACTGCTTTCTTTATTCTTCCCAACTACCATACCACCACAATTAACACATTAAGGACATAGAAATACTTAAGTATTTTTCCTACCCTCTACTCTTCACTAGATGCATGCTTCTGAGATCAGAATTGTAGTTTGTTTCTTAGTGTCAAGCATTTCTCCAAGGAAGAGTAGTGTGACACCCCTAATGCTACTTTAAAACACTTTCTAAAATTAGCAATAGACCCCAAAGGTTAAAAACACTACTCTGATCTAGGGTTATAGCAATTTACTAGAGTGAGTGTCTAGTATTTATAAAGCTCTGCTCTCATTCCCATCGCTGTGTAGACCAGGCATGATGGTTTATTCCTTTAATCAATTCTCTGAGGTAGGTGGATGCGGGAAAACTGAAAGTTTAAGTTTATCCTCAGCTATATCGTGAGTTCAAGGTCAATCTGGGATATATAAGACACTGTCTCAGAAAACAACAAAGCAACATTAATCAAAACACAACCAGTTCTGTCATCACAGTCCTAGATTAAAGGTTCTTTCCTTTTTCCTTTTGGGAGGTCTGAACTGGTCTCTCACCAGAACTTAATCAGAAAACTGGTGGCAAAGAGTCAGGAATAGAATTTATTCAAGATGGTCGTATTGAGAGGAGGAGATGAGGCATCAAGCACACCTTGATGTGTACTAACATGAAAAATGTTTTCAGGTAGGGATGAAAGACAGTGATATTTAAGCAGTCTTGGTTATACTAAAATGGTTGATTGTTATCTCAGTTCTGTTTCTAATGGGTGATTCCTGATAGAATCATTCAATTAAGGGTTATTTTAAAGAGAGATACTTGCTTCTATCTCTTTTATTATCAGTATGTTAAAACAACGAACTCCAAAGTATTAGTATTTCTTCATGAATCTAGTGTTGGGAAATGGAAAAAGCTGAAGCCTGGGTTCTAGCTAGAGAAGGAACTAGTACCCCATGTTAGACTGGGCACAGTTCTGACAATTCATGTTAGCATACTATGTTTCTTATTTTTATGTTTCATCTTGTGCATAAAATTCTAACAGCTCTCCAGAGATGATGAAAGCTTGAAGACTTTCTGCTGTATTACCAAACTCTAAGTAAATATATTCCCCTTTATCAAGTTCTTTCCTAATTTCATTAAAGAAGTGACGATTCATGCATCCAAGTTCTTCTTTGTAACAGAAAGGCTATCACTTCTTGTTATTGATCAGGAGATTCCATTGGTTGATAGTTTCTGCTTGGAGAACATTCTTGCCTACTTTCACGAGATGATTACTTCCATTTACAAGTGTGTATGGAGTGGCTCATCATGGGGTAGTATGTCTGAAATGCTCCCTTCTTACTATCTTCCAAGGTGACAGCAGGTTGAAGGCAAAGACAACATGTTCAAATACCTTTCCAAGGGGTCTCCAATGGGGACACTACAGAAGCCCCAAATCCTATCTACTTTCTGTCTATTTGAAAAGAGATGAGATAAATAAGGTAAATTTAGGGAACACGTTCCTTGCATCACCAGTTTCTTATACATTTTTAAATCATTAACGTGCCTCTACACTGAGGAGAATAGGAAACTGACACTTTTAAATCAAAGGAGACAGCTGCAGAGCGAAGACAGAGATGTTAGTTTTATCCTGCTTTGAGATGTCTATCAGCCATCCGCAGGCATAATAAGGGAAATGTCAGTGCTCTTCAATAAAAGCAACTATTCTTCCTTGTTAAAGTTCTCCATAACTGTCTTGCACTTCAGATGCTACCATCTAGTACCCAGTTGTGGCTTATATTTCTGACTAATTAGCTTAAGTAGAAGTTATCATAATCTACTGCTTTGTTTTTATCAATTTCTAGAGCAGCATTGAGAACTCAGAATATCTTTTACTCATTTACAGAAGAGATAGTATAAAAGACACAGGTGAAGAGCCCAATAGAAGAAATACACAAAGTGGCATGTAGAAGAGGGATGAATTGTAGAACCCTCATGCACCATATGGGTGTACCACCATACAAACATCGCTACTGGATCTCCAATTCCATTGTCTTTGGGCTTCTGTTGAAGATTCATTGTGTAGGTATGATTAATTACATCATTGGCCATTGATTATTGACCTAACATTCAGCAGTTCCTGAAAGCTGGTAGGAACGCTGAAAGTCCCTGAAATCACACTGTTGATTCTCTTACCAACCAGTTTCAGCCGGAGACATTCTGGGAGCATCCAGATCTCATACATCTCACAATCATGCAAAGGCACATCACTTGAAACATTCCAGTTGTTTAGGGGCTGACTGTCAGAGAAGCAGACAAAGATGAAATAATATGAATATGTGAGATACATACACACTTCTTTTAAATAAGTTTTAATCTGAATATCTAAAGTGCTATAAAATACCTACATAAAGTGGCTGATGTAATGAAACAAATTAACACCCTACAACTCATATTCTCTTTCGCCAATGCAGCTATATTTAGTAAAATGTAGTAAAATCCTTACCCTATATTTCACACACACACACACACATAGAGAGAGAGTTTTCCAATTTTCAATCTTAACTGTGGTGTCCTTTATTTTATTTTTATGTGTGTATATAAGACCTTTTACATAACCTAAGCATAAAAGACCATGTAATGTTTTTGCCAATACCAGGCTAATTTCATGTAATATAATGACTGCAAAATCTATTCTTGTAACAAAGAAACTTTGCTCCTATATTTTTGTGTAACTTTATAATAAAATATGTATATTATTTGCATATATATTTTATTAAAGCACAATAATGCACAAGTCTTAATCCCATATTTTTATTTTCCTGATTCTGCTGTGCATATACTGAGCTGTAAATTCAATTCTCTGTCATTATTTTACCATGTTGCATTTCTATTATTATACTAATTTTAATTACTTTACAAGTTTAATTCATTCTCATTAACCAAACCAAAGTCATATTACAACTTCATCTCTATATTTCTGATATTTCAACTTTATTTTGTCATCTAAAGGATCTCAGATAACCTATTAAAATAGACCCTTGTTTGAAGTCTTAGGTTTGAGATTTGAGAAGCCCAGTTTCTACTAAAAACTATAGTTGTTCCCATAAACTAGAGTAGTTTTGGAGGTGTTTTCAGGAATAAAAGTTAAGGATGCTTGTGTGAGTTACATAATTTTTTTTAAGAAAGACAGATTCATTTCTTCTTTGTGGATGAAATGCTGTGGTTTTATTTTATTAAAAACATTCTGAGAATTTCATACATGATTATTATATTCCCATCTCTCCTTTTCCCCCTCCTATCTCTTCTTTACCTCTTCAACTCCCTCTCAAATTCATGATTTCTTCCTTAATTATTATTAATGTATATCAATATTACTAAAGATATAACCTGCTGAGTCTATTTAGTAGTGCTGATATGTATATGTGTTTAGGGTTGCTCACTGGGGATTGGGTAACCTATCCATGGGTTAGTTATCCCTGGGGAAGACTGTGTCTTTCTTTCTCAGCAGTCATTCATTGACTCTTCTTAGTCTAGCATTGAGTCCATGAAAATTTGCCATCCACGTTGTGATGTCGTCCAGTGTTGTCATTGTGCTGGTCTTATTTAGAGCAACATATTGTTGAGATTTCACAGGTGAGGCTCCCCAGATATATGCAGAAGACACTGTTTCATAGAATATATTTTTGCCCTCTCGGGAAAGCTGCCTCCTCTTGTGCAATATTCATTGATCCTTAGGACTAAGGATTGTGTTGTTTGTGTATCATTTGGGTCTGGCCGTCTTATTGTCATTGGTTCTCTCATTTGGAAGAGTTGTGGCTTTCTACAATGGTACCTGTCTGCTGCAAAATGAAGTTTATTAATGTGTGGCAAGAGCTACACTTATCTATATAGATAAGGATAAGTATTTTAAATGGAGTTAGAAATTATACTGAGTTAGGCAAGTTACAGTAATAGGTTACTCCTACTGATCTATGATCTTACCAGCCACAGGGAGTTAGCTAAATTTACAGTTCCAGAAATGAATTCCCTCCTTGAGTGGGTTTTAAGTCCAATTAGATAGCTACTGGCTACCTCTAGGATAAAAGTTACACTATTGTACCCTTAAAATATTCTTTTGACTTGTCAGCAGGTTTACAGAGTGGTCACTTTAGCAAATATAGAGTCTGGTTCACAAACTGGAGATGCTAAAGTCAACATCCAGAATTTCAATATGAGAAAACAAATGGAAATACCAATAGTTCTCTACAATGTCCTAACTTAAACCCCAAGTAAAGAGGTTGGAGTAAACTAGTGAACAAAAATCAATTCAGAGAAATAATCTCTTCCCTACACATGAGACATGTATATACTAAGTGCAGATTTCTCAAGATGTAGAAATTTTAATACAGCAAAGAAATAAGGTGTACAGTACATCACTCATTGTTACCTGCAAACTCCGTCCTTTCACACTTGCTGAGAGTAATGACGTGGGTGAGCAGGTCTGAGAATCCACTGGCATTCAGGCATTCTTTTATGGTACAATGAAGACACAAATCACTGCTGCAGAAGCAGGCAAAGGAACAATGGAATCAATCCCCCCCTTCTCTCTCACTCTCTCTCTCTCTCTCTCTCTCTCTCTCTCTCTCTCTCTCTCTCTCTCTCGTGTGTGTGTGTGTGTGTGTGTGTGTGTGTGTGTGTGTGTGTGTGTGTGTGTGTATGTGAAATTAAATGTCCATTTAAGAGTAAAAAGTATGACAATATGCATATATTAGCAAAATTAAAATAATAGAATATTTTGAAGGAAACAGTGTAAGAAAGGAGTATACTTACCAAGCATTGATTTTCCAGTCTACAAAACAAGGAAAGAGACAGAAATGTCTTTCTCACTGCATGCAGCAGCTTGACTCTGGCTTACAACTGAGTTAAATTGTTCTTCATCCTGGTATTGTGGCACAGGTTTTCCATCCAGCACTTAGGTAAAGACAGTTGGATCTGTATGAGATCCAGGCCAGATTAGTCTATACAGTGAGATTGGCAGTTCCCAGCCACCCAGAACTACACAGAGAGACCCTGTGTCAAAAATAAAACAAATAAAAATTGCAGGCAGGAGAGATGGCTCAGTGGTCATTAACCCTCACTGCTCACGCTGAAGACCTAGATTTAGTCCCGGCACACAAGGTACTTTACAACCTTCCTGTGATTAAGTTTAGTTCCAGGGCATATGATGCCTCTTCTGACCTCCAACGGTTCCTGAATACTCATGGAACACATACATACAGTCATGTGAACATACATACACACAAAATAAAAGCAATAAATATTAAAATAAGATGCCTCTTCAATGCAAAATCTACCATCTAATAATATAGTTATTTCTCTACCGTTACATCACCCCTCATAACTATGTGGCTGTAATGACATGAGAATATTGAGCCTTTCCAGGATACCAATCAATTTTATGTCTGTATTTTTCTAACAGTTATTGTGTTTAATTACCTCTGCCTACACAATCATGAGATTAGGGAATAGTTTTAGTTACTTTTTAATATTAATTTTAAACATATTTAATTCCTAACATTAATTTTAAATGCATTTTATTCTATATTCATTAACTTTACAAATAATGCTATATATATATATATATATATATATATATATATATATATATATATATATATACTAAATTTTTGTATTTGTTCCAATTCTGACATTTACAAGTATATCTTGACAATTTTTATTCTATCGTTTTACCAAAGTATTTTTTGGTTGCTGCTATTATATAATTTACACTTTTTATCAAAACTTCAATGCAGTTGTAGATTTCATGCAAATATTTCTGCTTATTTACATTTGTTTCTTTGTTTGACAGAGTCTTCTACAGCTTCAGCTCACCTAAAACTCATTGATCAGTGTAAGCTGGGCTCAAACTCCTAATAACCTTCCTTTGGTGGGTGATGTCACTCTGTATGCTATGAATGTATTGCTCTGATTGGTTGCTAAACAAAATGCTGATTGGTCAGTAGATAGGCAGGAAGTATAGATTAGATAAGCAGACAAGAATTCTGGGAAGAGGAAGGCTGAGTCAGGAGACGCCAGTGGGCTGTCCAGTATGCCAACCAGGGAACAGCATGTAATGGCACACAGGTAAAGCCACGGAACACGTGGCAACATATAGATCAATAAAAATGGGCTGAGTTTAAGTTTAAGAGCTAGTCAGTTGTAAGCCTGAGTTAATGGCCAAGCAGTTTTAATTAATATAAGCCTCTCTGTTTTTACTTGGGTCTGAGAGGCTGTAGGACCGAGGGGCAACAGGAGCCAGGTGGACCAGGAAAACTTCAGCTACATTCCCTCTACTATCTAAGTGCTAAGATTATCTGCTAATAAACCACTAGTCTTGGCCTATCCATCTTTTAAAGTAAAGTCATTAAAATACCAGATTTTATTCACTCAATATTTTCTGAGTAACTTTTTAAATAATTATGAACAGAATCACCTTACATGTTACAGATTCAGGTCCACTAATAACATGTGCAGCATAAATTCACCTTTTTTTGTTAGCAAAATATCTTAATTATAGGATTACATTCCCATTATTACTTAGTACATGTTAAGTAAAGCTTTATCAATGAAGCAAATTCAGGAAAATATCACTATGGTATTATTTAATGAAACATGTTTTGATCAGTTCTTATTATTAAGTTTGAAAATTTGTTATTTAAAAAATGAGATAACTTCAAACAATTCATCTCTCAGTTGCTGAACATATACTCCCTATACCATAAATCACACTGCTATAAGGATGCATAGGAACCATCTCTTCCTCTAAATCCCTAATAGATCTGTGATCCTAAGCAATATTTACAATTCCAAGAAAGTTTCTCAATAGTGTTAATAATAAAACAAATCATGAAGCTATTGTTCTCATGTTACTTAGGTATTTATAAAAAGGAACTATCTGGTACTTCCTTACCCAAATAGTAGTACATGCTATTTTGGAATGTAATTAATTGCATACCCTGAAGCGTCATCTTTCCTAATAAAAAGCCTCATGTCATTGAGCATCCTTTTGTGAAATCCAGTCTACCTCTGACTTCCTGTATGACGATATGATGGGTTTTTCACACATATGCCGTAACCATCAAGTAATATAGCTGTGGAATTCCTCTATAGAGCCAAGTTATTTATAAATCCATAACGTGGAACACCAAAACTTTTTAGCTGGTTGAGCCTCAGCAGAACTTCTTCCTTTTGCCAAATAAATAATTTCCCTTTTTCTTTAATAGTGTTTTGTTTTGGCTTTTGTTTTGGTGACCCAATGAGTTTAGCTACTTGTGAGTACATCAACATGATCAAGCTTTATTTACTGAAGCACAGGGAATTTGCTAGTGGCTATACCACTAAAGAAAATGTCTTTTCATCCCTAGCAACCTTTAATTGCCCATAGATGCCATATTTACATTTATTTTCTTTTGTCAGTATTTATTTATGAGATGCTAAATTTCTCATTAAATAGTGCCATTCAATTTTATATTTGTCCCATTTACAAATATCTCCATGAGTCACCTCACTTAGGAATAAGATGAATTAAAATTTAATAATATTTACTACCTAGTAAGCATATATCACACTCAGGGGAAAGACAGTAGACATAGATTACAAACATTACAAAATGAGATATAGGTATGATAAGAGATATTTTCAAGAAGAATGGTTCAGAGTGTGCCAAAGTGATTAGGAAAGACATCATACAAGAAGGAGAATTTCTGAGTGATAGAAAGAGGACTGGGGAAATATCTTGCGTTAGAAAAAATTTTCAGTGGACAAATATGGAAAGGCACCTTTGTGGGTTACTTAAATAGACTATTCCCAGAAAAACTTGTCATATGTAGAGTATGATAACATTAAAATGAGCACTGGGAAAAGAAAATGTCAAGATATTACTATAAATTAATGGCTTGAACTTTATCCTGCTGGCACATGGGTGTCATTAATAGTAGAAGAAAGAGAAATTGACAATGATAAAATTATTTTTAAGATTAATTAAAAAGGATCTGGTAATACTCATAGAAAAATGACTATAGTAGTGCAGACATGATATCTAGCCATTCATTTTTTGGTCTTTATTTTTTTAAGAAAAAAATTGTATTAATTTTACATGCCAATCACAGATCCTTCTCTTCCCTCCCCCATCCCTTCCAGACTTCACCAGCACACCCCTATCCCCTCCTACAAAAAAGTAAGGCCTCCCATGGGGTGTCAGCAGAGCCTGGTACATTCAATAGAAGCAGGTCCAAGTCCCTCTCCCTGCCTCAAGGTTGTGCAAGGTGTCCCACCATAGGTAGTGGGTTCCAAAAAGCCAGTTCATGCACCAGGGATGAGTTTGGATCTTACTGCCTGTGGGCCCCTTAATCAGATCAAACTATACAACTTATAAGTGAGTACATACCATATTAGTCCTTCTGAGTCTGAGTTACCTCACTAAGGATGATATTTTCTAGTTCCATCCATTTGCCTGAAAATTTCATGATGTCATTGCTTTTACTGTTGAGTAGTACTCCATTGTGTATATGTACCACATTTTCTTAATCCATTCTTCAGTTGAGGGGCATCTAGGTTGTTTCCAGGTTCTGGCTATTACAAATAATGCTACTATGAACATAGTTGAGCAAGTGTCCTTGTGGTATGATTGAGCATTCCTTGGATATATGCCCAAGAGTGGTATAGCTGGGTCTTGAGGAAGATTGATTCCAATTTTCTGAGAAACTGCCATACTGGTTTCCAAAGCGGCTGTACAAGTTTGCATTCCCACCAACAGTGGAGGAGTGTTCCCCTTGCTCCATATATTCTCCAACATGAGCTGTCTGCAGTGATTTGATTACAGCCATTCTGAGAGGTGTAAGATGGTATCTCAGAGTTGTTTTGATTTGCATCTCCCTGATGACTAAGGATGTTGAACAATTCCTTAAATGCCTTTCAGCAATTTGAGATTCTTCTGTTGAGAATTCTCTGATTAGCTCTATAGCACATTTTTTAATTGGATTGTTCAATTTTTTGATGTCTAGTTTCTTGAATTCCTTATGTATTTTGGAGATCAGCCCTCTGTCATATGTGGGGATAGCAAAGTTCTTTTCCCATTCTGTAGACTGTCTTTTTGTCTTATTTACTATGTCCTTTGCTTTACAAATACTTCTCAGTTTCAGGAGGTCCCATTTATTAATTGTTGCTCTGAGTGTATGTGCTACTGGTGTTATATTTAGGAAGTGGTTTCTTGTGCCAATGTGTTCAAGAGTACTTCCTACTTTCTCTTCTACCAAGTTCAGTGTAATTGGATTTATGTTGAGGTCTTTGATCCACTTGGACTTGAGTTTTGTGCATGGTGATAGATATGGATCTATTTGCAATCTTCTACAGGTTGACATCCAGTTATGACAGTACCATTTGCTTAAGATGCTTTCTTTTTTCCATTGTATAGTTTTGGTTTCTTTGTCAAAAATTAGATATTCATAAGTGTGTAGATTAGTGTCCAGGTCTTCAATTCGATTTCATTGGTCAACATTTTGGTTTTTATGCCAATATCAAGATGTTTTCAACACTACAACTCTATAGTAGAGCTTGAGGTCAGAGATGGTGATGCCTGCAGAGGTTGCTTTATTGTACAGCACTGTTTTTGCTATCCTGGGTTTTTTTTCCATTTGAAATTGAGCATTGTTCTTTCAAGTTCTCTGAAGAATTGTGTTGGGATTTTGATGGGGATTGCATTGAATCTGTAGATTGCTTTTGGTAAGATTGTCATTTATACTATGTTAATCCTACCTATCCATGAGCATGGGAGGTCTTTCCTGTTTTCTGATATCTTCTTCAATTTATTTCTTCAGAGACTTAAAGTTCTCTGCATAATCGAGACAGTTGTGTAGTTTGATCTACTTAAGGGGCCCTGTGGCAGTAGGATCAGGATCCATCCCTGGGGCATGAGTGGCTTTTTGGAGCCCACTACCTATGGGGGGACAACTTGCACAGCCTTTGTGCAGGGGGAGTGGCTTGGACTTGTATCTCCTTAATGTACCAGGCTCTGCTGAACCCCCATGGGGGGCCATACCTTGTTTGAGGAGGGAATGGGGGGTGAGTTGGAGGTGGGAAAAGAGGCACATCTGTGGTTGGTATGTAAAATGAATACAAAATTTCTTAATTAAAAAAATTATATAAAAAAGAAAAAAGACAACAAATGCCAAAGACAAAGAGGATGTGGGAAATGGAAACCTCTCATGCATTTCTGGTGATTGTGCAAACCACTGTAGAAATCAGTGTGGTGGTTCCTCAGCAAACCAGAAGAAGATCTACCATATGACACAACTCTATCACTTCTGAGCACACAGCCACAAAACTCTATTTCCTATTACAGATGTCTATGTTCATAGTTATGCTATTCACAATATCTAGGATATAAATTCTAACTAGATGATCTTCACTTAATGAATATCTATAATGAAAATATGGTACCTACATACAGGAAATATTATTGAGCTCTAAATTGTCTGCTCTGAAATATGGAACTTGCCCAGAGTTGATCTTAGTATCGTACATAGTAGTTTTTAGTATTATGCAGACTTCTCAGAACTGCTTTTAGATCTTACGATGCCATTTGCTTGTCAGTACTATTTTTCCATCTTTTTTAAAAATAATCAGTTATTTCAAGAACATCATATGTCCTAGACTGCATCAAGAACTAGTGTGTGTGTGTGTGTGTGTGTGTGTGTGTGTGTGTGTGTGTGTGTGTGTGTGTAACATGACTGAAGACATTACATTGACATAATTACATCCTACTGAAATATATAACGTTTGAGTTATATATTTTAATATTTTAGATTTTAGATTTGTAATGGTACCTCCTGTACCCTTCCCATTAATGCCTAGGCAGGTGGGAGAGCTACCTTTGCATTCATAAAAGCAGGAGAGCTGTCTCTGACCTCCACCAGCTGCAACACTCAGGAGAGCAAGCCCTGTGGCCCTGTACCTCGCCAGGGCAGCACAATAGAGCGAACACTATTAGCACAGGTGTGAGTGAGTCAGCCTGAAATTGCGACCATGGGAGAATTGTCCACATTTCCCATCTGGTGAACCAACCCTAGGCCCAGACTAAAGGTTATGACTTGGCCTATGCCAAAATCCACCCTATCATTGGTCTGCTGGAACACATGAAGGGACCTGATCTGCAGGTCTGCAGGATCTTCACAATACAGAGCATTAGCAGGATGTCCAGGCAGAGTCCTAGTGGAAGCCAAGCATCAAATGTGTAATGGAGACCAGGGGTCCTCAAGCTAGACCAATGACTCTGCAAGGGACACTTGCAAGTAGAGATGTATGGACAAAGAGGTATACAGTGTGATTTGTTGGGTCACACTGCAGCTTCCCATGACAACATTTTAAAATTCCTTCTCTTTTTTTCATATTTTCTTCCCTTTTTTCTCTTGTTTTTTTTTGGGGGGGAGGGGTACAGGGGCAGAGGGTGGAAGCAAAGGGATAAGGAATGAATGGGATCAATGGACATGATGTGAAAGAAACATAGAATAAATTTAAAAATAAAAATAAAAAAAGAAGTTGTAATGGGGTTATTGGGCTCAGCTCAATATGTAGTATTACACCACAGTAGGAGTGTCACTAACATTTCTGGGGAAGGGACAAAGGTGAGAACAGGAATATTAGGAATTAAGCATCTATCCATACGTGAAATTTCATTTTCTAAAGTTTTGGTTCTTTCTTTCAACGGAAAGCTTGTACAAAAAGGGGGTGTAATAACCTGCATAGCACATGCTTTCAATAAATGAATCCATTTAGAAAAATAAAGCCTGCTCAAACCTGAACCTTTCGTTTGCTTTATATTTCTAATATTCTCTTGTACCCATTGTTAGCTTGCAATATTCTTCAGTTTTACTTTGTCTCTTCCTTCTTAATTGATAACTAACTTTTCTAATTATTTTCTTGAGGGAAAGTTACAATATCCATAGAGATTTGAAGCAGCATGTGTGGGAAAACATCTGAAAAAAATTAAAGTTTCTGGACAGATGTTATAGGAGTCTTGTAGAAAAAGCTATCAGCATTACAATCCCGATTCTAATTTACTTTACATCAGGCATTTAAATTTATTATCTTTAGGCCATATGCTCCAAACGAAGTAGGGTTCTATATTCATGAATCAGTTGACAATGAACAGTTAAGTTCTGCTAATTCAGAAAGGTGAAGTTGAGTGAGCTTATTTAAATGGCAGAATATTTGTAACTACAAATTCTGCATACCATCAGAAGACTTCCAAAAAAGTCCTACCATATGTTTAAAAACCGTGATGGAAATGGTTTAAGAAAAACTGCAACTTTTCCACAGCTATAATTGGGAATATCTTAGCATTTCCATTAAAATTCTATTTTGAGAGCTATAAACTTGGACATGGAATTCATTGTAGACTTAAATGTAGCATCTGAATTCAAAAGGAACATTAAGATACATAATATGATAAAATAATTAAATGATTTCTCACATTTCATGAATGGCTAATATCCTAGTAGTGCTGTTGTATTTGAATTAGTTTTTTAATGAGACAAATGGACTACTCCTTATGACTTACTTAGCTATTATAATCATGAGATATCACACATACCAGTCACAACATCCATGAATATTCATGATGTTAGGTAGAAAGAACAAAAGTAAATGTATGTAGAAAAAGTAGAAGCAAGAAAGTAGCAGTCTTTGGCCTTCCAAAGATCTTGGTTCAAATCCAAGGACACATTACAGATTCTCTGGAAAATAGCACACACATGGAGACAGCATGAATTGGCAGTGAACATCTAGAGACTGGGTTCCAAAATGTTTAGATAGAACCTACTTAAATAAACAAGACACTTCAAGTTGGAAGGATAGTGAAAGCTGTGTAAAATTATTCTTTCCATTTTAAGACATAGTCCCTTTCTACATTCATCCCAAGTAAAATTAGTATAAATGATCGGCTCAGAAAGGTTTTGGAAGGACAGTTCCATTCCTGTCTACAGTACAGCTTCAATGATGCTATTTCATGAGCAATGTTGCTCATTCTGAAGCTTAATATGAATTAAAGACATAATATAGAAGAGCAAAGGGCTTCTGAATTCTGTCTAAAGTGTGTGAGAATCTGAGGATGGCAGATTTGAATACCAGTTCCCGTTATTTTCAGCTTGTAAGGAAACACAAATCCCAATGTTTTGTTGCTGTTGTTATTGTCTTTTTTAATTTTATAGTTATTCACTTTTTGTGTGTTCATATTCACATGAGTGGACATATCCATGTAAACATATGTGTAGAGACCACATGTCAGTGTTGAGTGTCTTCATTTATCTCTATTCATCTTACTTTTGCCCCTGGTTCTCTTGAATCTGTAGCTCACTAACCATCTAGATGGGAAAGTTAAATAGATGCACCTGCTCTGCCTTCCCAGAGCTCTTGCTCCAGATGTTCACCACGTTCCTCTATTTCTAAAGTCCTTGGATCTAAAATCAGATCCTCACACCTATGTATCAAGCATTTTGTCAGCTGAGACAGCTTCCCCCCAACAATCCCATTGGCTTAAGAATTGGTATTAGTTAGGTAAATACAAAGTAGCAATCTTGCATTTATCACATAGCATGTTCAAGAAAACCTAATTCCAAACATTTTATATAATGCAATAACCAAATGAACTTGAACAAAACCATGCTAACATCTTCATTTGTCCATGATCTAGAAGGTTGATTTGACGTTCTTGAAATTCCCTGTGATAGTGAAGTAAGCCGAATCGGAATCATGGGGATGATAATCAGGCAAAACAAATCATACATTATAATTAAAACCAATTTCCATGTTTCTTAACTCTTTATTATATGGCAACTGGCTGGAATGTACTCAGAAGTATACAGCCATGACCTTCAGTCTTGAACTTGAAATTATTGGTTTTATTGACTCATCTAGTATTGTTGCCCAATATATTATTTGTACTAAGTGTTGATCATCCCTGATTAATTTGATCTTGTTTAATATTTGCTTTATTCTATTTCATTTTACAAAATAATCTTTCAGGTCTCATTTCAGGATAAGTACTACTCTAAATACTGTTTAGAAGGGAAGAAAAGAAGAAATATTATGTGCTTCTTGCTCTCAAACTCTTACTAGCTTCCTACTACGATGCTAGTGAGGGATATTTTTAATAGAATGGGATATGTCCAAAATAAGTAAAATAGGTTTATGTGTTGAAGAAAATGTCTTGTAAGATGTGAGTTTGTGGGCTTCTAATAAGTAACTGAAGCTCAGCTTATAAACAAAGAAAGAGAGAAAATATTCTAGCAGCCTAAAGAGAACATTATACAAGCTATTGAAATAATGCTATTTGGAAGGAGTCCAAAATCATAGTACTAACCTACCCAGAAATATATGCAAGGACGTGAAGAAAGACTTCTCTGAAAACATGTAGGGGTTGATTTACAAGATTTTAAGCGTAGAACTTATGGAATCATTTGTACATTGACTGTATTGTTCTGCTAGTGATATTAAAGATAAGAAGATCAGAGTCAACAAGACCTTTCAGGAATCTATTTAATAATCCCAATAAGGTGGACCAATGTATTTAATCATTGTTAATATTGGGAAAGTTGAGCTGACTTGTTTTATTTGTGTTATATAAGCCAATGGTAGTGTGAATCATATTACCTGTCAAAGATTGCAACAGAATTTCCTTGAAGTAATGCACACAATAGCATAAATCATGCAGTCAGTTAAAAAAAAAAAGCTGAAGGTAGATATTCGTGTTTTTCTTTTCAGTCCATTGTGCACTTGTCACGTGTGTACATACAGAGAGGTAGATCTGAGCTGTCTAATGTTTGTGACTGTGATGTGAGGTTTAGTGAAAAAGGTCGCAAGTGACATGTTATCTCTGGGTCCTCTGGAGAAGCTCTTCTCATACTTTAATGTGAGTCAACATCACGTGAGTATTTTGTTAAAATGCACACTAAAAGCATCGAATTCTGGAGCGGGGCCTAGATTAAACGTGTTGAGAATGCTCCTGGATAATGTCAGTGCTGCTGATCAGTCAGCAACTATCTGACTTAGAATACTGTAAGGAATACTTATAATTTTGTGCCTATCCCTAGCAGGTGCAGAGGCTGACATTTAAAAATAAGTGCAGGAAATGACCAATTAATATGCAGAAATATCCCAGGGATGGATCTGGTTCCTCAGGGTCCTTTTTATACTAAAATGGTTGTGTTTGCTTGTTTGTTGTTATCCTGTCCTCCTTAATGCACTCAGGATTTTCTAGGATGTTAAGAAAGACATGTCAAATTATGATTGAAGACATATCAAAAATGCTCATAGCTGCTGCACAGACTATTCTGCAAATTAAATATTAGACATACTTCAGCTAGTATTATTATATGGGTTAGAAACACTTTATAGCAGTAATAACGTATAATTTTGAAGTGTAGTCAAACCAAGTCTGAGGCATTTTTTTAAAACTAGTCAATATATTCTTTTATTTGACTTTAAAATTTGCTTATGATTTTTATGTGAATGAATTTTAATATTTTCCACTTAATATGATTCCCAAAGCATATGAGAAGTTTAAGAAAGATAGATCAATTTATTGGCTATCATGGAGCATCACTGATATTTTATTGAAAAGAATTAACCACGGTAATATTTTAGGAAAAGTAGGTAAAGCCTAAACATTATCTCTACCTATATTTCAAGATGTATATTATTGCCAAATATTGAAATAAGTATTTTATAAATATCATGAACATACAAATAAATGCTGTATATGAGAGAGTGAATGATGAAGTCACAAGGTACTAACACGCCATCTAGTACAACATCCAGATTTTTAGAATGTTATCAGAAACAGCATAAAACTTTAAAATCTTTCTTTTGTAGTTTTTTGGCAATAAGATTCAAAAGTTATCATCTGTGATAACAGTTGATAGTGTAACAGTTTAACTAATGTAATAGTTCAACTGTGATGCAGTTGAAAGTGTAACAGTTTAAAGAAATTATCTGAGAGCAGAAGGGTCCTTCACTTCAACAACGAGTCTTTTTCTTGAAAATGTTGAAATTATAGTAACAAATATATCAAGGTACAATTAAATTTGGATTAAAGATGATATGACACTTAGGAAAAAAATTGTCTTTTTGATACATTTTTTTCTTTGCTTTGTACATCTGTGTTATGTGCAGTAAAACTAGTTTTCATGGCAACTGGAGAATCACTTGTGCTGTTTCACAGTTAAAATCTTCTTTGTTTGAGAACTATGTTCCCTGTGTGAGTATGTGAAACAGACATTGAGAAGGCATATTAGAGATATTATACTAAAATTATTTTCCAAGTAGGTTATTTACTGTCAATTAAAAAGTACATTTGATAGTAGCAATGAAGAAATTCTTGATTAAATAAATGCAAACAGTTGAAAGTGTAACAGTTTAACTAATGTAATAGTTCAACTATGATACAGTTGAAAGTGTAACAGTTTAAAGGAATTATCTGAGAGCAGAAGGGTCCTTCACTTCAACAACGAGTCTTTTTCTTGAAAATGTTGAAATTATAGTAACAAATATATCAAGGTACAATTAAATCTAAATAGAAAGACATTCCAGTAAAACAAACATACAGCATAAAATTGCTGAATGTTTCAGCATTCTATGGTTCAGGACTTTTTACATGGCAATTTGAAATAAATTAAACATAAGGGAAACAATTATGGATTCATTTAGCCAAATTTCTCATCAGAGAACACAAATGCCCATAGGGATTGCAATGGATCAAGAAATTCTTCTAACCGTTTTTTGTTTTTCTTTTTGAATGATGTTCATTCTCTCCTCCTTCTATTTGGATAACACAGGATGCACAGCCATCTGCGTATCAGATTCTTTTTTATTTCCTTTTTTACTAAAATAATTAAAATCTGTGTGTATTGTGGTCTCCTGTGTGTATGCAGATGTGTAGAGAGGCTTAAAAAGAGTCTTGGCTACCCTGGTGCTAGAGAAACAGACATTTAGAAGTTGCTTAGCATGGGTGAGACCCCAACTTCAGTCCTCTGCAAGCCATAAAGAACTCTAGCTACTGAACCATCTTGACCATTCAAGTATTGGGCTCTAACTCTTTTCATTTTCAAACCAGAAATAAAGTGTAATTATCTTTCTGGGGGACAAATATGATTTTAAAACACCTAGGTATTGGTGGAAGTATTAAGGCAACTCCACATAGTTAAAAGGGAGGTTTATATGTGGGTTTTATTTACAACAAGTAAATGGATAGGTTACAGGGTCCAGGAGAGGTGAAGTGCAGTCCAGTGGTGTTCTCTGGAGAACTCTGCTCAGTCTACCATCCAACACCCAGGATCACCAGGAACTGAGAGACAGTACTTCCGGATCTCAGATCTTAAGGGCTCCCATCTCGGCCCTGCCTCAGGTGTAGGCCATAGGTAGGCATGACAGTTACTGGAAGCTTCACTGGGGGTAGTACTTCCAGGTCAAAGCTGGAACAGCTACCCACTACACCTAGGTTATAGCACACGTTTATTGCCTTATTTTTCCTTTTTAAATGGTTTTATGGAAAAGTAGCGATAATACTACAGCTAAAACTTCAGTGAATGACCTCACACAAAATGATTATTTCCACCTTTACTCATTTGTTTGCAAATTTTATTTTTCTTTACATTTGAATAAGATTCTATTGTATATATTTGCCACATTTCATTATGTATTCATTACTTGATAGACATCTGTAGTTGAACTTTCTTTGGACCATCAGCTACCAAATAATGACACAGAGACTTCTTATTAAGTATGAAAGCTTGTCCTTAGCTTAGGCTTGTTCCCAACTGTCTCTTATAACTAAAATTAACCTGTTTATATTAATCTATGTGCTGCATGTGTCTCACTCTCTCTCCTTTATACTGTATGTCTGACTTCTGCTTTGTCTGGCTAGTGATTCTATCTGATTCTACCCTGTAGATATAACCAACCGTCTTATTAAATAAGAAACACAGAGCCGATTCAGAGAAGAAAGTCAAGAGGTCAGAACTAAGAGCCTTACCCTTCCTACTTCAACCAAGAGAGCTCTCCGAAAGGGAGCTACTTTCTGTGTATTTGTCTTTATAGCCTTTCTGTTCTGCCTTCTCATTGGTTGTAAACCAATGCCTCGTCACTGCCTGTCTGTAAAGACTTCCAGGTCTTCTATGGTTGGGATTGAGATTAAAGGCGTGTGTCTCCAATGCTGGCTGTGTCTTTTTACACACAGAGATCTACCTAGCTCTGTCTACCAAGTGCTGGGATTAAAGGTGTGTGCCACCACCGCCACGCTCTTGCTATGGCTCTAATAGCTCTGACCCCCGGGCAACTTTATTTATTAACATACAATTAAAATCACATTTCAGTACAAGTAAAATACCATCATGCTACTCCAAGTTCCTCTCTTTCTCTCTTTCCCTGGAAGTCCCACTTATCCTCTCCTGCCTAGTTATTGACAGTTCAGCTCTTTATTAAACTAATCAAAAGATGTCTTAGGGAAGTGAGATAAAACAGCAACACATCTTCACACAATATGATCAGTTATCCTGCAACCAACATATAGAATATTTCCATTCCCTAGCTATTTTGAAGAGCAGCAATGAACATGAATAAATAAATTTCTCTGTAGTAAGAGGTACAGTCCTTTGGGTATATATGTGAGAATGATATAGCTAGGTCATGTGGCACATATATCTTTAGCCTTTTTAAAAGTCTTTTTTATTTATTCTTGTGTCTTTCATATCATGCATACCGATCCTACCCATCTCCCTCCTCCCCCAAAATAAAACAAAATAAATTTTAGGAGAAAAAAAGAAGGAAATAATCTTGCCATGGAAGCTTTAGTGTGATACAGTGAGTCACACAGTAAACTCCTTTATCCATATATTTTTATACTCAGTCATTCATAGCAAAGAATCATTGGTCTAGTTCGAGGCCCCTGTCTTTGCTACACCATCCATGCTGGGCCCTCACTGGAACTCTTCCTGGACATCCTGTTGTTGCCCTGCTTCATGGAGATCCTGCAGCACTGAGTCCACAGGACAGACACCTACCACCTCATTACCCCTGCCCTATGCTCCAGAAGATCACAGATGGGGTGAATTTTGGGGTGGGCCAACACATAACCCTAATTCTGGGCCAGGGTAGTTGGAGGGTTGGTCAGGATGCCAGCTCTCCCTTGTTTTCACCACCAGGGTGAGCTCTCCAGTATTGCCCTGGCTAGGTCGTCTCTTGCAGCAATGAGTAAGTGGTGGAGCCAGTTCTCAGACTTTCATGACCTCAAGGTCGATTCTCCAAAACCTACACCTTTAGGGTCAGATCTACTGTGTTGCCCAGGTGAAGTATAGGGCCCACTCTCCTGAGTGTTACAGCTGAGGAGGTTCAGGGAAAGCCCTCCAGCTCTTACGAACTCAACGCCAGCTTTTCCACCTGCCTCAGGTGTTGATGGGCAAGGTGTCATCTCCCCTCTGCCCATGCCACCACGTGACAGATATGTAATGGGGACAGCTCTCCCATGCTCTCAACATTGGGGCTGGTTCACTCGCACCTCTGCCAACAGGGTCAGCTCTACTGTGCTGCTCAGGTGAAATGCAGGGCCCACTGAGTGCTACAGATGATAAGGGGGTGGGGAATCGACTCCATTACCCATTGTAAGTGGCTGAGCCAAGGAAGTAGGGCATCTTTCCCTTGCCCTCACCACCACATGGCAGATGAGGAAGGTGTAGCCAGCTATCCCACTCTCACAGCCTTAGTGCTATCTCACCCATGCCTCTGCCAACAGAGTCAGCTCTACTGTGCTGCCTAGGTGAGGAGCAGGGCCTGCTTTCCTGAGTGTTGCAGCTGGTAAGGGGGAGGGTCACCTCACTCATATGTCACAGGTGATAAGGGGTAAATAGTAAGGGAGGCATCTGTCCCCTATCCACACACAGATGAGTAGTGAGGACAGCTCTCCAATGCTCACAAATTTGGAGATGGCTCACCTTCACCTCCACCAACAGGGTTGGCTTATTGTGCTGCCCAAGCAAGGTGCAGGGCCTGCTCTCCCAAGTGTTGCAGCTGGTGGGGGTCAGTGCCAGCTCTTCCACTCTTATGACCTCAGGACCAGCTCTCCCAGCTGCTTCAGGCATTGATGGGGTAGGGTGCATCTCTCCCCTGCCCATGCTGCCGTAAGAGAAATCCTCATGCTGATTTCCATGGTGCCTGAACTAGATTACCCTTCCTGAAGTGAATAAACATTCTCATTTTTTTTACCTCCATACCAATGTTTGCTATCATTTTTTTTTTGAATCTTAGGCATTATGATGAGGAAAAGACAAAACCTCAATACAATTTTAGTTTCCATTCCTCATAACCAAAAATGTTGAATATTAAAAACATCTAACTATTAATCAGACATCGGTATTCTTTCTTTTTTAACTGCCTTTAGTTCTGTCTTAGTCACCGTTCTTTTGCTGTGAAGAGACACCATGACCAAGGCAGCTCTTGTGAAAGAAAGCATTTAATTGGGGGCTTGCTTACAGTTTCAGAGTTTTAGTCCATTATCATCATGGCAGCAGGCACTGGAGTAGTCGTAGAGAGCTACATAATGATCCATAGGCAGTGAGAAAGAGACACTGAGACTGGCTTGGGCTCCTGAAACCTCAAAGCCTACCCCCATTGACACACTTTCTCCAAGAAGGCCACACCTTATAATTCTTTTAATCCTTTCAGACAGTGCCACTTCCTGGTCACTAAGCATTCAAACATATGAGCCCATTGGGGCTAGTCTCAATCAAACCACTTCCAGTTCACAACCCAGTTCCTTATTGGGTTGGTTATGTTCAAAGTTTTTATTTGTTTTAGTTCTTCACATATTCTAGACACCAGCACTCTGACAGATACTTAGTTGAAAAAAAAAAAACCCAACAACAACAACAAAAAACAACTTTTCCCATTGAGTAGACTGCCTTTTGGCTAAAATGTGTATTTAGGACCTCTTTTTAAGATTGAGGTGGCTGTGGGACTGTGGGATTATATGTGGATCTTCAATTCTATTCCACTGATCAATGAAATATATCTATCTATATGCCCATACCATGCTGTTCTTATTACTATAGCTCTGTAGTATAACTAAAATTTGTGAAGGGTGAAAAATCCAGATTTTATTTTTCAAGATTGCTATACTTAGCCTGTTTCTATACAAATTTTGAGATTATTGTTTTCAATTTTGGAAAAAAATTTGTATTGGAAATTTGATAGGAATTGTATTAAATCTATGTATTGTTTTTGATTGACTTGATTTTTTTAATGCAACATTAAATGTGCATGGGGGAATCTTTCCACTTTCTGGCCTCTTCTTCAGTTTTGTTTCTTCAGTGTCTTAAAGTTTTCATTGTATGGGTGTTTCACTTTTTCATTTATATTTATTCCAAGATATATTTTTGAGGCTCTTATGAATGGGATTATTTCCTTAATTTCTTTATTGGTATGTTCTTCATCCATATATATATGAAAGCTATTGATTTTGCATGATAATTTTGTGCCCTGCTACTTTGCTAAATCTGTTTATTAACTAAAGAAGTTCTCTGGTGGAGCCTTTTAGGTATGAAACTATATCATTTGTAGATAAGGTTATACTGTGTTTCTGAAAAGAAGATGATGCATGTACTCTTTCATAAGTAAATGTTAGCTTTAGAAATATATATATATATATATATATATATATATATATACAGTGTGTGTGTGTGTGTGTGTGTGTGTGTGTGTGTGTGTGTGTGTGTGTGTGTGTGTTTAAAATACAGTACCCATAGAAAGCGGGGAACTAGTAACAGACTATTGAGAATGTCAAGGGAAAGGGTATGAAACAAGAAAAGGTCTAATGAAATAGGAAAGGCTAAATAGAATGGAAGATGGGATTACAGAAAAGTTAGAGGAAAGAATATAGAGACAGAATTACTAACAACAAAGACCTTTGAAATGTCCATATGTTAACAGACTACTGTAGAAAATACACAAAAAAACATATACATGTACACATATAAAAAGAGTATAAGTGCAGTTACCATATATAAACAGAGACAATGCCTCTCCCAGACATCATAGGCTAACAAATAAAAATACCAATGCCAGGTATGCATTATCTGTTTTTGAGATGTTGGACAATGGAGTTCAGTAGATCCCCACCCACCCCAAATACCAGAGGGTACTGCCATTACTATTGATTACATAAGGGAACTTGATGGTAAGAACTTATTGTTGAAGATAACACATACTTGAATCAGAGAGATGGAGAAGTCAGCTGTTACCAACCTGAAAGCTTCATCCTACTGGGTACCTACAGTAGTGATGGAAGCTCTTTGTAGTTGTGGTGGCACACACTAGTAGGATTTGCTGAAGGAGGTGGGGGTAGGATCCAAGAGAGGTTAGGTACAGTCCAGCATGGTTCTCTGGAGAACTCTGACTTGGTCTGCAATCCAGCATCCAGGATTATGAGGAGCCAAGAGGGCCAGCCCATATGGATTTGGGTGTCAAGGGCTCCAGTCTTGGCCACACCCCAGGGGCAGGTCATAGGCAGGAATGGCAGTTACCAGTTGCTTCACTAGGGGCAGTGCTTCAAGGTCAAAGCTGGAACAGCTACCCACTACAGCTCTTAATGCTACTGAAGTAGAAATATAGTCATAGTAATGCCTAGCTATGGAATCTAGGAGACACAATAAAAATTAGTGTAATAGTGACAAGAAAGTTGTGAGAGTAACCAGCTACTTTCTAAAAGATTTAAACCTCTTTCACTAAGGTTAACAGACTGTTGAAGAAAGGAAGATGAAAGATTGTGTTAGACAGAATACATTTTTATAGAAAACATTATTTACTTTTCAAAAGTACATGTCAAAGCCTGGAATGCAGATGGTCATGGCCACCAGATCAGACTACAAGATCCAGAATCCTCCACTGTGGATAACAGGCTTACTTCCCACCACCTGCAGTTGACCTCCAGGCCCTCCTTATGGGAGGTGAACTTCATGCCTGCCAATCAGACATGGATTAGCCCTGAGTCCCATGGCCCTGACAGGAGGTCGGTGATGAGAGAAGGAAACAAGTGGCTCCTCTGGAGATGCTGCAGCCTGTTTACTTCTGTGTTTACAACTCTTGATTGCACTTAAAATATAGCTAGGGCATTTCTTGTACTGTATGGTGGGTTTTCTGTATAAAAATGATGAAAATGGCAAGATTGCCATTTTTTTTATGCTCTTGCTATATCTTTTCTGTTGTTTTGCCTTGTTTGTGTTTTGTTTGTTTGTTTGTTTGTTTGTTTATTCAAGACAGGGTTTCTCTGTGTAGTCCTACCTGTCCTGGAACTCTCTCTATAGTCCAGACTGGCCTCAAATTCACAGAGATCTGCCTGTCTTTACTTCTCTAGCACTAAGAATAAAGGTATGTGTTACTATTGTATACCTAATTAAAAAAAAAAAAAAGTACATGTCACTATTTCCATGAGGATGTGCTACATTCCTTCCTAAAGATAGGCGACATGTGTTATCTTAATGGTCTAAGGGGAGGATCTGTTGAGTCTTGATCATACAGATAGTGCAGAAGTAACCTAGAGTGTTAGATGTCTCTTGTTGTGCCTATGGGAGCCTCAGAGAGTCTCTGACCACACAGATAGGACAGATGTCTTCCAGACTATTGGCTACCTCTCATCTTGCTTGTGGGAGTTGGAGGAGCTAGGTATGGACAGGCCCTAAAGAACACAGAGGTTACCTAAGCTATTAGCCTCCTCCATTGCCAGCCTTCTAGGGGGAAAACAAGTTGTACATCTCTTTTGATGAAGAGATAATTCTTCATATTAAATGTTCCTAGCTTCCCTAGTACATATCTGTGAGCCGAAAGGACCTTTGTGTTCCCAATAGTGCAATAGATTATTATATAATTAATAATTAACTAATGCAGTATATTAACACCAATCAAAAATGTAACTGATTTTGTACTGACTTTTATTTTAAATTTTCTTTTAAGTTTTCATTACTACTCTATAACCAAAGCATGCTGTTTCCAAACTTCTCTATTCTTAAACATCGGATGATGCTATTTTAGGTTTAATCAGAATTTTATTATTATTAATATTTTTTTGTTTTTCGAGAAAGGGTTTCTCTGTGTAGTTTTGTGCCTTTCTTAGCTACTCACTCTGTAGCCCAGGCTAGCCTCAAACTCACAGAGATCCACCTGGCTCTGCCTCCCGAGTGCTGGGATTAAAGGCGTGCACCACCACCACAGCCCAGCTTAATCAGAATTTTAATACTTCAAAAATAATACTCTTTGTTTTAAAAGTAAATTGTATTTACTTAGTATAAATATATAATAGCATAATTCAGCAATGAATAATTTAATAAATACTAAAATCATCAAAAAAAATAAAACTGCCAAGAAATTAGTGAACTTTTAATTTTTAAAAGTGATAAACCTCATTGACTATTCAGGACTTTGGCAAAACCACCCTTGATTGTCATAAACATACAAATGATATGTGTTGAATGAACTACTCTCAGGATTTTATA
This sequence comes from Peromyscus californicus insignis, assembly GCF_007827085.1. Taxonomy (NCBI): domain Eukaryota; kingdom Metazoa; phylum Chordata; class Mammalia; order Rodentia; family Cricetidae; genus Peromyscus; species Peromyscus californicus. The sequence continues at coordinate 37,610,223 of NW_026294458.1, forward strand.
TTTAACATCTCAGTTAATTTAAAATAAATGGTTCATGAGTAATAACCATGATGGCTGGTGCTTCCCAATTAAAACGAACCAGAAAGGTACTAAATAAATTATAGTAAAATGTAGGTCACACTACATGTCTAAGTCACACAGCATTTTCCAGAGTGGTACCTGCCTTTGGAAGGTAAAAAAGGAAGTCAGAGTAATCTAAAAATGCATTTAGTGGTAGGAGATAAATTCCAAGGGCCATAATGGAAAGAAAAGTGGGTGTAGAGTAAGGCCTTATCCCCCCAGTCTTTAGTCACTCATTGGTGCTCAGCTGGACAACCGAAACACTATTCTGTTATCTGAAATCAAAAAGATACTAAATCTTTTCTTTGGTACAAATTTTACCAGCAGAGCAAATGTAGATTCATTTGCTAGGTTCTTTTGTAGATTCATTCCCTCAAATGTGGTAAGCAGCACATTCGTCTTTTTCCCTCAACCTCCTCCCTTCTCAGCTGTAAAAGAAAGCTTTGTAGTTTACATTTTGTGTGACAAAATTTACTCTGATAATTTTAATCTAAGCATCCTTGACAACATTGTTTGTCCTTAATGCAGGGCAGTTACCTGAGCATTCTCTGCATGTACTTTTATCAAGTGTTATAAGATTATTTTGAATCATTTTGTGGATGCACAATAGTCTTAGCGTGAGAATTTCCAGGACTCTAGTGTAGCTCAATTCTCTGATGTAGATTTTACATGTAGTGTGTCACACACCATCAGGGTTAAATAAAAGACAAGACATTTGCATTGTTTTCTGGATCTATGTTAAAGGGAATCAAACTATCTAGGCTTGGTTACACTGATTAAGTTATATTCTCCAATTAGAAAGAAAAAAAGATACAGAGAGAAAGGTTGCAGAATTTCACAGTTTATATTGGCCATAGAGCTCACCAAACTTCACAACTCCTAGGAGAATCTCTTGCAGAGCTGACATTCTTTGACTCTCCTTTGAGGATGGTGACTTTGGTGAAGGGATCTTTCTTTGAATAGAAACTCCATTTTGAAATCATGTCTGTTTTCCAGTTTCCTCACATGTGAAATAGTACTCTGCTCTCATTGTTTTCCAATTTCTGCTGTTGAACTTTTCCTCATTCTTAAAGGCCATTCTTGCATAAAATATATTAGCTAGTATTCAATAACTTTCCTGTGAAAATGTAAGAGTAACATAACTCAAACAAGTCTACTTTGACTTGCACATCTATGGATTCCTCATATGAACCAGAAATTCCTGGACAAGGGGGTGGATTTTCACTGTTGTTTCTATTTTCCAATTCCCAGACTGTAGGACTGTTTTTCTATGGCAGTCTGCCTTTCTCAACCAATATCCCCTTTCTAGCTTAGTGTAATATCCAGCAATTACAGAATTACAAAATAAAGAAAACAACCACGTTGGGAGTTTGACCAAGGTTGAAAAAACCTTTAGATGAGTTTTCAGACATCAGAGAAGAGGGACTCATTCAGAGCATATTTTAAAGCTTCTTTGCAGTTAGTATATTCAATTTCTTAGGCACTGAAAACGTGTTTAGGAAGAAGGTAACACAACACAACACTAAAGCAGGGCTTTGCATGAAGGTTTGGGTAGCTGGACTTTGGAGAGTTCATCTTTGTGGTGAAGCCGATTAGAAACTGATTGCAGTTATCCATGTGCGAACAAATGTTAGACAAACATAGCATTAGGAACAAAAACATGAATAAATGGGTTTTGAGATACAGAAGTGACAATATGTGATTTGCAGCCTTAGATTTATTAACTGAGGACATGAGAAGTAAAAGAAGTCAGAAGATGATTCTGATACTTTACAAGGTGATTTTTAAGTTCTAGTAATAGGAAGAAGTTAAATTAGTAATCAATTTTTGTATAATTATATAAAGCAGAAAGTAAATTGAGTAGAGATTCACCTGCATGTGTTATGTAAGCTGCAGTGAAGAACACTGCATCCCAGATAGTTTTTTCCCTACAGATTTTCTGGAAACAATCATGCGATACTGAGAAGTAATTTAGAAACCAAGACAAATCTGGTAGCTATAATTATAGTTATATTCAGCATTTTACTTTTAGTTATTGTATATTGTTTTATAATAATTTCTTATTTCTTGAACTATGTTATCATAAAACAATTAGATGAAATAATAAAATAATAGATCTTACTAACATTTGAAATAATCAGAGGTCTATCCATGTATCTAATTTAAAATTAAAACACTTTATTTCACTGTTTAATTTTAAGACCATACAGTCAGTAGTATTTTTCCTATGCGAAAGCACAGAGAATATGCACACATAAGCTGTTTGGAATAGAGAAGAGAGTAGCTCATTTTGCACATTTTTTTTTATCAAGCACCATTGCATTGCATTACTGGAAACAGATGATGTCCAGCAGTAGACAGAATCTGTTGGTCATTTCTTGGAGCAAGCACCCTAGTTCTCTAACTTTGAAAAGCAGTTCCCAAACATTGTTGGCATGTATACACATGTTTATACATGTACGCACAGTTTATTCTGGAAGCATCAATATTTGGAGGAGCATGACTCTGAACATGCAGAATACCTACATCACATCTTTATAAGTCATTCCAGTGTATGTAAATTACAGTAAGCTTCCCAAGATATACCAGTCCCTTACCTCTTATAGAAATACTGAGATGATTCTAACAAGAAATTCACTTTGGGTGTAAAAATTTTAGGTACTATCTTGTTTAATGCATATGACTTTTGGTAGAGAGTTTAATGTAACGTAAGATCATGTTAGAATATAATGCAAAGAGAATTTTAGTGAAGTTAAATGAGTTATTATCAGCACACATTTTTTTCTTTAGAGTCATTAATACATTTTTTGTTTAAAACTCCATTTAAATGTCATCAATATCACAATTATTATATACACTTTCTATAATATGATCTCCTTGATTTCTTAGGACCACCATATTTTAACTATGAATGTTAGCTTTTAACTATGAAATAAGAAAACATGCATTCATATTCTTAAAGCACCTAAAATTAAGTTACTTTACAAAATAAATAGATAGGTCATAAAGACAATTTTTCATAATTTATTATATTTTATCAACATATAATTATAAAATAAAAGAAAAATACAGATATATACCATGCCATTATAACAAACAGTAAGCAATGCTTAAATATTTATTAATATAGTGAATGTCTTTCAAACAATAAGATATAGTGCTACAAAAAATACAAGATTATGGTTCCAAGTTTCCCATTAGAGAATTTTCTTCATGGGTTACTCTGAATGTCAGAACACCCAAAGTTGATATGTCCTCATGACTTGTGATGAAAACTGAGTTGTTCTAGCTCATTCACTCACATTTTAAATTAAAAAGAAAGCATTTTAAGTAAATCTAAGGCCTCTGTTTCCAAACAAAGAACAAAACAAAACAAAGTAAAACCTTTATCTTCCATCCCACAATCAACATGATCAAATCCAAGAGTTCTATAACATCATATTAAAAAATCTTTAACATCACACAATAGAATGAGAATATACAATACTTACTGGTAATTTTTTCTTATTTATTTATGAAATCCCTTGTGATTTTTCAAGCATAAAAATTAATTGGATCAAGCATTCCATTTGCTTTATTTTTATTCTTCTCTCACACAATACATCACAATCTCAGACTTCCCTCCCTTCTTCCTCCCAGTAACCCCGCCCCTCCCCTCTTCCCCACAGCCATTCCTCCTCTATTTCCCTTCAGAAAAGAGCAGGCCTCTCAGGGATATCAACCAAACTCAGAACAAACTACAATAAGACTAGGCACAAACCCTTATATCAAGGCTGCATGAGGAAACCCAATAGGCAGAAAAGGGTCTTAAGAGTAGGCAAAAGAATCAGAGACACCCCCACCTCACTGTTAGGAGTCCCACACAATCCATAAGCTAAACAACCACAACATGTATGCAGAGGACTTAGCACAGATCCATGCAGGCAACATGATTGCTACTTCAGTCTCTGTGAGCCCCTTACTTTATTTAATTTTAATGAGATAATTTTAATTGCATTGTCTACATCTCTCAATGAATCCCTGCTCTAAGAATTCATCCCAGTTTTAGTTTGCTTTCATTTTATTTTATGTCACTATTTCTTTTATTGTCCAAAGCATTTTTTTACCACTCTTCCCTAGCTCTCCCTAGACCCTCTCTACCTCCCCTCCCACCAAACTCCACTCCTTTTCTCTCTCTCTCTTTAAAAACAAAGGAAAGCAATCAAACAAAAAATAAGAAAATACACACAATACCCACCCACAAAATGATTTAAAAAAACTTAAATATACATGCAAAAGACCAAAAGCAAAAAAAAGTTCAAATAAAGCAAAATGAGTCAAAATGTCTACAAAAATTAGGTCACTGTTATTTAAATTTTGAAAACTTGATTATGTATGTACCTATTTTTCTTTGTTATCCTATATTTAAATATTTAGAAACAATAGGTATGCTATTAAATGTTCATGTACTAATGCAATTACTTAATATTTGTTTTTATGCTAAAAATGATAAAGTAAATTATAAAGATTAACCTGCGCTATAATGTTGATACATCGCTTTAGAGCAAATCATAAGAATCAAATCAATATGAAAACATATCAATTTCATACTGAGTGAAGAATTTCCAATAACTAATTTTGCTTACCTGACCTCTCACTTTAAAAATATACATATTCCTAGCTACTATGTCTGCATAACTATGCCAGTTACCTACCCCAAATCTAGTATCTTTATTAGTTTTGTCTTATTTTTTTCTTATGAACACAGTACCAACACTGAAAGAGCAATAATTGTATTAAACACCTAAACTTGTACTTCCATGAGTTCTTATCAGGATGAGTTGTTCAATTATAGATGACTCTGATGAACTTTATCTGTTGTTCTTCCTACACATCCCTCTTTGAGTCATTTATCAGGCCGTGACCATTTTCTTCTGTAAAGTTTTAAATAAATGTCCTGTACGCCTTCCAGACTCACCCTCTTCTGCTTTAATCAAAACCACCATCTGATCTTCCTAAGGCTATAGCAATTATCTGCTAATTGAACTCCTTCCCTTAAGACCTGGGTAATACAATACACTGCACAAAGAAGAGCCTAATTAATCTTCTTAAAAAGGTATTTTTTTTCATGTGAGCCAATGTAGAAAATAATCACTCTAACTCAACAAAATAAAATTCTATCGAAATTGTATAAGAATTTCACAAGCTGGCTTTTTCCCCCTTTCAGTTTCTTCATTGAATGTTTAGCATGATCAACCTATAATTCTTATGGAAGAAACAATACAATGGACCTATTCTCATGGTGATGATTCAAGAAAATTTTCTGTGATGGCTAAAGCTGGTTGGCAATTTGATATTCCTGGGAAGAGGTACTTCTTTTGAGGAGTTGCCTTCATTGTAAATGCCTGTGGCATGTCTGTGGAACATGATTTGGATAGCTAGCTGGTGTAGGTGGCCTAGTCCCCAGGAAGGTTCGCTCTGGTTGTATGAGACAGGTAAAGTTGAGCCTGGGAGCCACCCAGTAAACAGCATCCCTCTAGGGTTTCTGTTACAAGTTCTTGTTTTGTCTTTCCTTGATGGTGAACTGCAACCTATAAGCCAAATAAACCCTTTGGTCCCCAACTTGCCTTTTGGATGTTATATTTTATCACAGAAACAGAAAAGCTAACTAGGACACTTTACTCAAGCTCAAACTCTTTTCTTGGGTCTGTGCCAATGATTGAGCAATGCACACTCCATCAGTTTCCCTTCAGTTAATAAAGGCAATGAGATCCTCTCATGATACCTTCTATTAAGAAATGAATCTCATCCTCAAGCTTTTTTGTGAAGAGGAGGGATGCCAACATTTACCAGATTGCAAGTTTTAGAGGTTCACTGGCGTCCAACTGTGGGGCAGGAATTCACACACACAAAAAAAACCAAAAAACAAAAACCAAAACCACTTACCTTCAGCTACAGTACACTATTTTTCCACATTTTTATTTTAATTTTTATTAGTATAAATTTATTTAATACAGCTTCTAATGGTTAGTAATATCATTAATATTAGAAAAGAATCTACTCCTGCCACTTTACTAGACCAGTATAATTCCTAATACACGCTAAACTATGTCCTTATAAATGCAGGTAAGGGTAGCTGTTACACCTTATAAAAGAACCTTTCTTTATAGCAAAGGGAGACCATCATAGAAAACCACAATTGGACACAATAAAAAGAGCAACAGATCACGGGGAACTGAACCACAAAAGATACATCTACATCACAGCTCCTACATACATGGATGGCTCAGGGAACATTGCAGGTAAATGGATGGAGCTAGAAACAAATGTCCTGAGTGGGGGAAGGACAAACAATGTGTGATATGTTACCACAGAGGTTAGCTGAGTAGTAAGGAACCAGAGGGGAGGAGGGACTCTTCAAAAGAAAGGGATATAGAGTATAATGTTATTTTGGGATAAAGGGGAGATTAAAACAAAAGGATTAGCAGAATTGTGGTTGGGAGGCAGGGTAGAGGAGGGAATATGAGGAGGATAGCAGGTTAAACTCTTTTTGAAGAGCATATGAAAACCCACTACTCTAGAAATTTGCTTAATATATACACGTATAAAAGAAATTAACTCTGTGAGTTTGAGGTCAGCCTGGTTTAGAGAGTGAGTTCCAGGACAGCTAGGGCTGTAACATAGAGAACCCCTGTGTCAAAAAACCAAAACAAAACAAAAGAAAGAAAAAAAGAAAGAAAGAAATTAAATGGAGTTAAGGAGTTACCACATAATGTGGTAGACAAGACCTCAGATAGATATGATATCCTATGAAATAAAGCCCCAAGGACAGGAATGGGTTGCAGTTTTTTGAGTTAGTGGCCATAAAGGTTTAATACTCACCCCAAACACTAGAGAGTATTGCCAATGCTATCAATTACTCCCCATAACTTGATGCTAAGAGCCTATTGTTGAAGACACTGAATACCAGTGTCATAGAACACAGAGCAATCTAGCTAGTACTCAACTGGAAATACTGGAGGAGAGAAGTAATCATCAGTCTCATCCTGCCAGCTCTATTAACAACTTCCTGCAACATATGCCCACTCATGTAATAGTTTCTGGAGTGTTAGGGGAGAAAATTTTCAAAAATTGGATTGAATGCTTTTTCTTGAAATGGAATGCATACCTGATAATGAGGCCAAGATCATGAAACAAGATAGGTGTGGGACCTAGGGAGAAAACCCACTAATATTATTTTGCTAAATGAATTTATCAGTTACATGTCTCTTAATGATATATTGATATAACTACTGATCAGTGTATAGCTCACCCCATTGGAGAAGCTTCTTTGTCATTAGATGATAATTAACACAGAGACTCAAATTAAGCAACATACATTAAGTGAGAGATTTTGTTGTGTTCAGTCCTTGATGGAATGCCCTTATGAAACCTGCCCCCTCAAGGCTCAGGAATATATCGGAAGAAGTAGAAGAGGTGGAAATATTATGAGACTCACAGGTGGTTAACAATTTTAAGGAAACAACATCTTTTTAACACAAAAGTGGAGATGCATACATGAACTCATAGACAATGTGACAGCAGGCACAAGGCTGTCACAAGCACAAGAAGACAAGAATCTCAGCATAGAGGAGGGGAAGTGGGCACAAAATCACACTGATAGCTAAGAGCTTATTTGTGAATAATAGCTACCAGGAGAGTGAAGTATCAGTTTTCTTCTATGGAGTGACAATAGCTATATTGACCACACTCCAGGGAAGGTCTCATGCTCAGTAATTTTGTATTTTAACCAACACAAATTTACTTCCATGCTTTTTTGATGTATTCTTTTGAGAGAGACAATGAAATAAGATGGGTAAGGAGCAGGTGTAGGAGGAGTTAGAAGACAGGAAATAATTTGTTAATAATAAAATGTATAAAATTCTCAAAGAATAAAAATAATCAACTATTTTGTTAGGATAATATGATAAGTTTCTGAGAATGGTAGCCAAAAGACTCAAAGTAAATAAGTAATTTCAAATGACTGTACTTGGACAATCTATCTGATATGTCTGATTTTTACTGATAAACAGGGACTGCTTATTTAAATTTATTTTTTTATTTGAAAATAATCATTACAACAGTATGTTATTATAATGTCCTCTAATTCCACTGTTGCAAATCAGAAGAAATCAGTTCACCATGAAGTATATGGGGGTTATCAAACACAGTTTGGACAATTTAGGTAGATAATGAATGGGAAGATTTCTCAAGAATGCTCATATGTCATATGTGTCTGGTGAGATGGCACAGGGGTACTTGTGTTTGCTGCCCAACATAAAGAGCTAGGTTTAATCCTCAGAACCCACATGGTAGGAGAAGATAACCAGCTCCTGTAAGTTGTCATGTGACTGTATATCTACATTATGGCACATGCACACAGCTCACATACTGCAATAAATAACTGGTTAACACAAAACACTATTTTGAAATGGCAGTTTGATATGTCTGGTTTTACATAACAGTGCCAAAAGTTGAGGTCAAAATTGCTGAAGGAACAAATAAACAAAGGGGGTTTCTAAAAACAGCATGTAGCATTGTAGTTCTGTGTTCATATACAAGTCCCAGTTTTCATGAAATTGCAGGAATATGTGATGAAAACCATTTCTTCACTTATTTGTATGCACCTATGATGGCCTACAAAGCTCACCTTCAATTGACAAATTGCTTTTTAATGAAAAACGATCTCAGTTTTCTCCAAGAACAACACAGAGAATTCTAAATTCTCTGTCGTGATTGGATACACACTTCCTGTCAGTTATAATTGCCTTCTTAATCATAATGAAGTGGAAGGAATAACAGGAACTGCTTTTAATTTTAGAGCTGTAGCTTGTAAGATCAACAGCATCCACAATGTAAATGGTATCTGACCTGTGTAATTCCATAAGATGCAATTATTGCCATTGTCTTGGGGGAGCCAAGAATGAACGAAGCTGACAATGTAAGTTACATTCTTTGAAATAGTGGTTCTCTAGTAATTTGGATCTTTGTGACAAATTCTGAGAAGTACAAAGATGTATGCAGTTAGTAGATGATTTAAAGATCTGTCACTGCACAAATGGGGGTGGTCATACATTATATTAATGGTAAAATATGTCCAGAATACTTACATTTGAGGAGAAAATGAGGAATTATGTATATGAAGGCTTTCGAGTTCAGATTCCCAAGAAACACATGCATTTTAAAAAGAGCAGGCTTGAAGACAGCTATTCTCACAAATCTAAGCTGAATAAATAAGCACAGTAAAATTCCCATAGGATCAGAAACCACAATTTGTGAAGCTAGTGCATCTATTAAGTCCTAAATTGATCAGGTTAACTTAATTGAAAAGGTGGCCATCTAAGTGTTTTTGTTTTAAATAGTTTCAAATGTTGAGAGAACGGGATTTGCTGAATATAGTATTGAAGAGTGAGTTTGCACACTGACAGAAATGTAAATTAATTGGTATTTGTTTTCTCTTAATTCATAGAATAGTGAAAAATTTGTTAGGAGACAAGAAGGTTAGGAGAAAAGTAGTGTTTTTTCCATAAAAGAAACTATTTTTTAAAAAGATAATGAATTAAACTCAAGTATAAGATGACTTAACATGAGTAGTTGCAAAATAAATGAGTATTTGAGTAAATAAACAAATTTTATATTCTTTAATACAGTATTTACAATTAAGTATCTTTTTTTCAGAAGATGTTTTCTAAATGCTGCCACAAGTTCATCTAATTATCATGTAAAGCAATATTGTCATTGTTATTTATTGAAATCATTGGCAAGCCTGAATTAAGTACAGACTAGTTTAGAGCTCCAAGGAAGGTACACAGCTGTTAGTTCACAGAGATGTACAGGTGGGATCACTTATACGAGGTGACTCTACTGCACATTCCAAGAACCGAATTTCGACATGTCCTGTCACCAAAGTTTACTTCCCTTCTCTCCTTTAAGGGAACCTCATGTTAAGAGAAAGTTTTCATCATTGTTGGAGTTTCTGATATAGTATATTAAATAACCTACTCATAGCCCTGAGTTTTCTACAGCTCCTTTCATTAAACAGTTGACACCAGACACTGAGTATTTTGTTGTTGTTCTTCTTCTTCTTTGATCATGTGGTCTCTGCAGTGGGCAAAATGATGTTACATAATCCATCTCCTCCATTCTCAAGGATGTCCATGACATAATCTTCAGAACCTGTGATATTCTGAAGACTTGAGATTCCCCTAAAGATGTAGTGACGGGAAGATTATGCAGGATCAATTCCATGAACACAAAATGGCCACACAATCCTTAAACGAGGGTAACAAGAGGTTAAATCTCAAAATAGATATGAAGATAGAACTTCATTAAAGTGATGGTTTGAAGAAATAAAAAAGAGCCCAGGTCTAAGAAAAAGGCTAGCCTTTACAAGCTTAAAGGCAAGAAGATAAGTCTCTTTCAGAGACTGAAAAATGAATACTTTTGGAATTCTTCTGATACACAGACTTGTCAGAAAACAAACAAACAAACAAAAAAACCTAAATATGAAGTAAACAAAAAATATGAAAACATGAAACACAAATTAAGTTAGCCTCTGGGTTTCTTTTCGTTTTTGTTTTAATCTTTTTTTTTCTCTTTCTGGTGTATAATTTTAACATTACTATTCACCTGGAATAGACTTTTATGTCTTCATTTTGGACTTTTTGTTTTCATGGATAAAAACATTCTGATACCAAATTACTGGTGAAATTATTAAGGCCACTCCACATGGTTAAAAGGGAGGTTTATTTTGTGGGGTAACTTACAAGTGAATGGATAGATTATAGAGTCTGGGAAAGGTGTGGCTCAGTCTGGCAGTGTTCTCTGGAGAACTCTGCTCGATCTACCTCCAGTGTCCAGGGTCTAGGAACTAAAAGGACCAGTGCATCCGGATCTCAGGTCTTCAGGGTCTTCCCTCGGCCCCACCTTGTAGGCGTGACAGTTACCAAAGCTTCAATGGGGTTGGAACTTCCAGATCAAAGCTGGAATGGCTACCCACTATACCAACTGCAAAAGGAATTTGAAATAAAAATGTACTGCTCTTTTATTCATTTAAACCAATACATATTTATTAAGCTGAATGTAGATATTGCCTTTCACTATCACTATATAAGTAAATAATAAACAGATAAGTAAATAATCATTTTCCCTTTATCTCTTTATAACATTACCATTTATTTTTCCTTTCTTGGAACATCCCTACCACCTATGATTCCTTACTAACATTTGTGGTTATTCTAACCGAAAAAAAATTCATGAAGCATTCCATATTTAAAAAAAAAACCACATATCTAAAGCTTAAAAGCTACTTCCACATATAAGAGAAGGTACACAATATTTGTCTTTCTGAGTCTGTGTTATCTAATTTGGCATGCAAATTTCATTTTTTTCTTAACAGTTGAAAAATACTCTGATTTGTAAATATACTACATTTTTCCTACCCATTCATCAATTGATGGCTATTTTCAACTTCTGACTATTATGAATAGAGCAGCACAAAATGAGAATGAGCAAGTGTCTCTCTAGCGTGAGGTCAAATCTTTTGATATACGCTCAAGAGTGATATGACAGACTTTTAACTCTTTGAGAACCTGCACTCTAACTTTTGTAGCGGCTACACTGGTTTTGACTCCCAATGTCAGTAGATAAGTGCTCCCCATTTTCTGTACTTTTGTAGCGGCTGCACTGGTTTTGACTCCCAATGTCAGTAGATTAGTGCTCCCCGTTTTCTGTACTTTTGTAGCGGCTGCACTGGTTTTGACTCCCAATGTCAGTAGATAAGTGCTCCCCGTTTTCTGTACTTTTGTAGCATTTGCTGTCAGTTATTTTATTTTTTTCTTTCATTTTTCTTTATTAAGAAATTTTCTACTCACTCCACGTACTATCCACAGATCCTCCCTCCTCCCTCCTCCCTCCTCCCACCCCCGAGCTCTCTTTCCCAAACCACCCCACATCCCCACATCCCCCAAATCGAGGTCTCCCATGGGGAGTCAGCAGAGCCCAGCACACTGGGCCTAGACAGGTCCAAGCCCCTTCCCACTGCACCAAGGCTGTGCAAGGAGTCACACCACAGGCACCGGGTTCCAGAAGCCTGCCCATAGACCAGGGACAGATCCTGAGACCCCTGCCTGGGTGTCCCCCAAACAGTTCAGTTCGAGCCAATCAACCGTCTTCCGTATCCAGAGGGTCTAGTCCAGTCCCATTGGGGCTCCACAGCCACCAGTCCACAGTTCATGCGCTTCCACTAGAGTGGCCGGTCATCTCTGCACGACCTCCGGTCATGATCTCGACGTCCCTCGCCTGCAGTGTCTCTCCTCTCTCTCATCAGTTGGATTCCCGGAGCTCAGCCTGGTGCCTGGCCGTGGATCTCTGTATCTGCCTCCATCAGTCACTGGACAAAAGCTCTATGATGACAGCTAGGTTATTCGCTAAGCTGATCACTAGAGTAGACCCGTCCAGGCACCCTCTGGACCACCGCCAGCAGAACAAGGTGGGGTAATCCTTGTGGATTCCTGAGAGCCTCCCCAGCACCCTGTCTCTTCCTATTCCCATGATGTCCTCATCTATCATGGTATCTCCCTCCCTGCCCTCCCACTCTGTCCCTGTTCCAGCTTGACCCTCTCATTTCCCTATGTTCTCATCCCCCACTCCTTGCCCTCTGCCACTCCTCCACACCTAGTCCACTCATGTAGATCTCATCCACTTCGCCTTTACAGGATCATCCATGTGTCCCTCCTAGGGTCTTTCCCTGTTAGCTAGCCCCTCTGGAGTTGTGGGTTATAGTCTGGTCATCCCTTCCTTCTCATTTAGTATCCACTTATGAGTGAGTACATACTATGTCTGTCCTTCTGAGTCTGGGTTACCTCACTCAAGATGATATTTTCTAGTTCCATCCATTTGCCTGCAAATTTCATGATATCATTGTTTTTTACTGCTGAGTAGTACTCCATTGTGTATATGTGCCATATTTTCTTTATCCATTCTTCAGTGGAGGGGCATCTAGGTTGTTTCCAGGTTCTTGCTATTACGAATAATGTTGATATGAACATAGTTGAGCATGTGTCCTTGTGGTAAGATTGAGCATTCCCTGAGTATATGCCCAAGAGTGGTATAACTGGGTCTTGTGGAAAACTTATTCCCAATTTTCTGGGAAACCATCATACTGATTTCCAGAGTGGTTGTACAAGTTTGCATTCCCACCAACAGTGGAGGAGTGTTCCCGTTGCTCCACATCCTCTCCCAAATAAATCAGTGTTTTTGATCTTAGCCATTCTGACAGGTGTAAGATGGTATCTCAGAGTTGTTTTGATTTGTATCCCCCTGATGACTAAGGATGTTGAGCAATTCCTTAAATGCCTCTCAGCCATTTGAGATTCTTCTGTTGAGAATTCTGTTAAGCTCTGTAGCCCATTTTTAAATTGGATTGTTCAGTATTTTGATGTCTAGCTTTCTGAGTTCTTTATATATTTTGGAGATCAGCCCTCTGTCAGATGTGGGGTTGGTGAAGATCTTTTCCCATTCCGTAGGCTGTCATTTGTTCTTATTGACTGTGTCCTTTGCTTTACAAAAGCTTCTCAGTTTCAGGAGGTCCCGTTTATTAATTGTTGCTCTCAGTGTCTGTGCTACTGATGTTATATTTAGGAAGTGATCTCCTGTGCCAATTTGTTCCAGACTACTTCTACTTTCTCTTCTATCAAGTTCAGTGTAACTGGATTTATGTTGAGGTCTTTGATCCACTTTGACTTGAGTTTTGTGTATGGCGACAGATATGGATCTATTTACAATCTTCTGCATGTTGACATCCAGTTAGGCCAGCACCATTTGTTGAAGATGCTTTCTTTTTTCCATGGTATAGTTTTGGCTTCTTTGTCAAAAATCATATGTTTATAGGTGTGTGGATTAATGTCAGGGTCTTCAATTCGATTCTATTGGTCCACATGTTGGTTTTTATGCCAGTGCCAAGCTGTTTTTATTACTATAGCTCTATAGTAGAGCTTGAGGTCAGGGATCATGATGTCTCCAGAGGTTGCTTTATTATACAGGATTCTTTTAGCTGTCCAAGGTTTTTTGTTTTTCCATATAATGATAAGTGTTGTTCTTTCCAAGTCTATGAAGAATTGTGTTGGAATTTTGATGGGGATTGCATTGAATCTGTATATTGCTTTTGGTAAGATTGCCATTTTTACTATGTTGATTCTACCTATCTATGAGCATGGGAGATCTTTCCATTTTCTGATATCTTCTTCAATTTCTTTCTTCAGAGGCTTAAAGTTCTTATCATTCAGGTCTTTCACTTGCTTAGTTAGAGTTACCTCAAGGTATTTTTTATTATTTGTGGCTATTGTAAAGGATGATATTTCTCTGATTTCTTTCTCAGCCCCTTTTTTGTTTGTATATAGGAGGGCTACTGATTTTTTTTTTTGAGTTAATCTTGTATCCTGCTACCTTATTGAAGGAGTTTATCTCTCCACAAATCCAGCCCTACAGAAAGCACTTGAAAGAAAAATCCAACCTAAGAATGTTAGATACACCCATGAAAACACAGGCAATAAATAGTCCCATACCAACAAATACCAAAGAAGGGGAACATACAACACTATCACCAAAAATAACAGGAATCAACAATAACTAGTCATTAATTTCCATCAATATCAATGGTCTCAATTCACCTATAAAAAGATTCAGGCTAACAGAATGGATACAAAAACAAGATCCATCCATTTGCTGCATACAAAAAACACACCTCGACTTCAAAGACAGACACCACCTCAGAATAAAAGGCTGGGAAAAGACTTTCCAATCAAATGGATTTAAGAAGCAAGCTGGTGTAGCTATCCTAATATCTAATAAAATAGACTTCAAACTAAAATCAATTGAAAGAGATCGGGAAGGACACTACATATTTATCACAGGGAAAATCCAACATGATGAAGTCTCAATTCTGAATATTTATGCCCCAAATACAAGGGCACCAACATTCGTAAAAGAAACATTACTAAAGCTTAAATCGCACATCAAACCCCATACACCAGTAGTAGGAGACTTCAACACCCCACTCTCACCAATGGACAGGTCTGCCAGACAGAAACTTAACAGAGAAATAAGGGAACTAACAGACATTATGAGTCAGTTATTTATTAATCTTTGTCATTGTGACTGGGGTTAAGTTGAAATCTCAAAGAAATTTTAATTTGCATTTCCTTAATGGTTAAGGATCTTAATCATTTTTAAAGGGTTTCTGAGGCATTTGTGTTTCATCTTTGTTACTCTCTGTACAGTTCTATACCACATTTTTAATTGAATTGTTTCCTTGATGCTTAGTGCTTTCATTTTTTTATATAATCTTGATTATAATCCTCTGTCAGAGCTACAATTGGTAAATATTTTTCCCATTTGAACAAATGATGGTATTGTTGCTTTACAGAAGCATTTTAGCTTCCTCAGGTCCCATTTGTCAAATGTTCATCTTAATGCAGGTGTTATGAGGATCCTGTTCAAAAACTAATTTCTGTGCCAATGAGTTCAAGCCTAGTCCCTACTTTCTCTTCTATAATATTAAGGGTATCTGGTCTTATGTTGAGATCTCTGATGAGGCAATCCAGAATGGGTCAGAAAACAAGCAACAGAGAGACAGTCCCTGCTCGCACTATTATGAGTCTCAAACAAAAATCAAGTTACACAACTACAACATATATGCAGATGTAGATGTAATTCTGAACGGTTTCATTAAATAAGAAACACAGAGCCAAATGCAGAGTTAAAAGCCCCAGAGGTCAGAGAACAGTAGCTAAGAGCTGAGACCAAGACCGCCTTCTTACCACCCGCTGCCGCTGCCGCTGCCATCTTCCCCTGAAAAAGAGACCTAGTTCCTGTGTGTCTGTCTTTTTGTTTCTGTTCTGCCTTCTCATTGGTTGTGAACCCAACCACATGACCTTCTTGTCACTGCCTGTCTATACAGACTTCCAGGTCTTCTATGGTTGGTATTAAGATTAAAAGCGTGTGTCTCCATGCTGGTGTTGTCCTTGAACACACAGAGATCTGCCTCTCATGTGATCGGGATTAAGGGTGTATGCTACCACAGCCAGACTTCTGCTATGGCTTGATATTAGCTCTGACTCCCAGGCACTTTTATTTATTAACATACAAATAAAATCACATTTCAGTACAAATAAAATATCACCATATTTCCCATTTCTATTTTAATAAAAAGGAAAAAAGTTATAACTCATATAAGAAAAACTATATACAAAAAGTACAATAACTATGTACAATACATACAAGCAATAAATACCTAAACAATGCCTAGTCCATTTGCATTTGAGAAATTCAGAGAAAATATTCCATTATCTATCCATTTTGGTATGTACCTGATTCATTTTCTATCCTAACTTATATTACTAACAGAATTATCTTATAATGTCTTTAAAATTTATACACTTACACCTCTTTAGTGAGTTTCTTTTCTAAAATTCTTAACAAGAAAAACTATAACTATCTAATCTTTAACTATAACTATAACTAATCTCCAACTATAACTATAACTAATCTTCAACTCCCTCAGAAACCCAAGAAGGAAACAATATTAGCTAACAAAAATAAAAACGGAAGTGCATGCAAGCGGCTTCCAAAAATATGTGAGTTGACAGAAACAGCCAGCTGCCTGGACAGTCACCCGAGGTTTCTCTGCAGCGTTGGGGCATCATCTTCAGCCTATAGGCTTAGCGTGTCTGACAGACTCATTTATGAAGTAGGATGTACACAAGGCCAACAGTCGACCTCACATTTGGTGAGAGCAGTCCATGCACCAGAAACACCTGAATTCTACTAGTGTCCTGTCATGATTCAGGATTTTAAATTCTGGAAATTGTTAATTGTTTTTTAATTCAGCTGTCCATTCTTCTTGGCTTGTGTGTGTGGTTTCATGCAGAGGACCTAGGTCAGTCCAGGAGAGCTATACTTTCTAAGAGAGTATCAGTTAAACACATGCCCCGAGACACACACACACACACACACACAAAAAAAAAAAAAAAAAAAAAAAAAAAAAAAAAAAAAAAAAAAAAAAAAAAAAAAAATTAAAGCTCTGGATTCACAAGTGAAGAAGGATTACACATCATTAAAGAAACACATTTCAAAAATGAAATTGCAGCAGTTACACTTTCTTGTGTTAAGTAGCTTGTGAAGAAATAAAAATAATGCAAGTAGGACACCCTTTGATGGTTTAGGGTGTGAAGAAAGAGAAAATGAGTTGAAACCTTGAAGAGAAGTTCATATCCAGCACAAAGAGGAGTTTTAGAATTTAGTCTATTTGTAAACTTATAAAGACACAGACTCTTGGGTCAGAGAGAAAAAAAAACTTTATTAATTCTTACCAAAAGCTGCCTCTGCAGAATATCAGCATTTGCATTTGTTCTCTGAGTCCCAAGTCACAGAAAGCAAGGTGAAGACATCCAGGTAAATTGCATCACATACAGTAGATTTAATTACAGAAAAAGAATAAAGTGTTTAGGGAATCTGTTAGAATGGTCTATAAGCTTGTCTGACCTTTGTCATGAAAGAAGACAATATAATTATTACACTGCAAAGAAATTTGCTCTTTTTTCCCCCAAAGGGAGATGCTATCTCTCTTCTAAAGCTATTTGTGAAACAAACAACCTTGAAAAGATAGTACAGAACAAAGTTAATCAATGCCTCAGCTTGCATGATGTGTGAAAATGTGAGAGATCCATGGAGAATTGTCTCTCAATAATTAAATTGGAAAGTAAAATTTTAATATGTGAAAAACTTTAGAATGATAGCAGAGAGATAAAAATCTCTTGTGAATACATTCGGTGATCGTGAAGGAGAAAGCAACCCAAAACCTTGGGTGCAGTGATTTGGACAGTTACTGTGGGGCCACACTTAAACAGTACTGCAATAAATGCATAAACTTTAAGTAATTTTACTTTGAAATATAAAAGCATTTGGAAGGCGTGCCAGTATTTTTCATTAAAAAAGAAATAGAAATACTTTCTGGGAATTGAAATTGAATAGGAGAAGATTTCACTAACATATATTATAGCCTAAATTATTGCACCATATATGAAAAAAGCAGAATTTAGATCCATGTACATTTTGTGAACTCAGAAGCACAAAACTATGTTGTTTGGGTCCAGTGGTTCTCAACCTGTGGGTCTCAACCCCTTTAGAGTTCCTGCATCTCAGATATTTATTATGATTTACAACAGTAACAAAATTACAATTATGACATAGCAACAAAATAACTTTATGGTTAGGGGGGTCACCACAACATGAGGCACTGTATTAAAAGTTGCAGCATTAAGAAGGTTGAAAACCATGTTCATTATTTGTAATAGCCAGAACCTGGAAACAACCTAGATGCCTCTCAACCGAAGAATGGATAAAGAAAATATGGTACATATACACGATGGAGTATTATTCAGCTGTAAAAATCAATGACATCATAAAATTTGCAGGCAAATAGACAGAACTAGAAAATATTATCCTGAGTGAGGTAACCCAGCAGAAAGACAAACATGGTATATAGTCACTTATAAGTAGATACTAGATGTAAAGCAAAGGATAAAGAGACTATAACCCACAGTTCCAGAGAAACTGGATAACAAGGAGAAACCTAAGAGGGACGCATGGATCGCCCAGGGAAGGGGAAATAGATGAGATCTCCTGGATTAACTGGGGGTGGGGAGCAGTAGAGGGAAGGGGATGGGGTTGAGAACATGAGTGAAAGGGATGGTCAAGCTGGGAGAGGGATGGAATGGGAGAATAATGAAAGAGATACCTTGAATGAGGGAGACATTATGGGGTTAGGGAGAATCTTGGTTCTAGGGAAATTCTTGGGAATACACAGGATAATCCCAGCTAAGACTACTAGCAATAATGGAAAAGGTACCTGAACTGGCCTTCCCCTGTAATCAGAGTGGTAAATATCCTGTCATCATAGAGCCTTCATCCAGTAATTGATGGAAGCAGATGCAGAGATTCACAACCAAGCACCAGGCTGATCTCTGGGAGTCCAATCAAAGAGAAGGAGGAGGGATTATATGAGCAAGGGGGATCAAACTCATGATGGGAAAATCTACAGAAACAACTAAATCAAGCTTGTGGGAACTCACAAACTCTAGACTGACAGCTGTAGAGCGTGCATGGGACCTAACTAGGTCCTCTACACGTGGAAGACCATTGTGCAGCTTGGTCTTCTTAAAGCGCCTTTAGCAGTGGGACCAGGATCTATCCCTGGTGCATGAGCTGGCTTTATGGAGCCCATTCCCTATGGTTGGATGCCTTGCTCAGCCTTGACCCAGGGGGGTGGGGCTTGGTTCTGCCTCAACTGAATGTACCAGGCTTTGTTGACTCCCCATGGGAGGCCTTAACCTTTTGGAGGAGTGGATGTGGGGGGAGGCAGAAAAGGTGAGGAGAGTTGGGAGGGAAAACTGTGGCTGGTATGTAAAATGAATAAAAAAATTTAAAAAATGTTGAGAGCCACTGATGAATGAATAAATAAATAAATTTAATAATTCATCATCTTATCTATGGTTTTATATCTCAATGTAGACCTCACACAGCCATTGCAGCTATATTTTAGGACTCAGATAAATTCAGTTTTAATCAAAACCTTTGCTCATTCTCTCCCACACATACCTTTAGAAATCTGGACTCCTCAGATGGCCTTATAACTTACTGGTATTTGGGATATCACCTGGATTTTCTCACCAGACTGTAACACTACCTTCCCCAATAAGAGCTATGCAGTTTTAAAAAGCCTTCTCTAAAGTAGATTGTCTTCCCTGTTCTGGACTCTCTTTCCTGTGCTGTTTAAACTTTAAGCAGTACAATTCCTACTACTATACATGGACTTGACCAGTAGTTTGCAACTTGGAACTGAGGTTTGCGTGACCAAATACATTTAGCTACTGATTGAACAAGGAGTAGATAAAAGAGATATTTAAATGTGGAAATCTATGATTCAACCTA
Organism: Peromyscus californicus insignis; assembly: GCF_007827085.1. Lineage (NCBI taxonomy): Eukaryota > Metazoa > Chordata > Mammalia > Rodentia > Cricetidae > Peromyscus > Peromyscus californicus. The sequence continues at coordinate 37,630,290 of NW_026294458.1, forward strand.
AATTCACAAAACAGGATTTTGTTATGCTTCATATTTTGACATTATTTATCTTTATGTTTGTTTAAAGGGGAGTAGGTAAAATTAGTTGAAAACAATCTACTCTACTCTGGAACTTGGCCCAGTGCTATGGCCACAAGGATGAAGATAACTTTATTTCATATACTCCAAAGTTGATTGAAAACTTAACTAATTATTCTTTATTAATAAAAAATAGGGAGTCATATATTGGGGTAAAAGCCTGAAAGATCAGAGAAGCAGGAGACAGCCACCAGTAGCCTCGTACCTCTTCCATTCCTTCTTCCACAAGGGCTGACTGAGATCCTCTCTCAGCCCCTCCTTACTACTTCCTGTCTCCTATCAGTCTGTAGTCCTCCAAACCTCTATGGTTAATTTTGGTCAGCTAGTGGCTAGCTCCACCCTCTGACTCCAAGCAAGCTTAGTTTGTCTGAAAACAATCAAAATATCACACAATAGTTTATTTCCTTTAATTTCAAGTTTAAGCAGAGGAGGGAAATCTTAACTGAATTATATGTAAACCTATGGGTAGATTTCCCAAGCTAATATTTTCAAGTATTACAGACATATTCAATTTTGAGGCTAGGTTTGACAATTGCATTCTCCCATTCAGAGTTTTTGAAGAAGAGATCATTATTGGCCTGTTTTAATTCTTTCTTAGCACTTTAACAGTTCATTTATCTAGACCAAGAAAATCCACTCAAGTCTCTTGTTTACAGAAATATTCTTACTTATTTTTGTTCCCAGGGGTTCTGTGTGGATCCCTCTATATATACAAATTTGGTGGCATGCTCAGATATTAGACTCCCCTTTCTTGCACTATGTTTTCCTATCATAATCACAAAGTCACACATCCTTACATTAATAGCTGTTTTTAAGCAGTAGCTACTTGCACCCCTTCCTTTATTATTCTGAAATATAAAATCATTCATCATTACTAATCTAAAACCTACATAACTTTGCCATAGTCTCCAACATGTACCCAATTTTCCCTGTGGATTTCAGGAGTTACAACTACTTTTCTGAAAGCTTTATGAAATCCTAAAGCAAATAAATACTCACCCCTTCCATATTGTTATTTAATAGTGCATAACAGAATTGGAAGATTTTTTTTAAATTCATTCAGTAACTCTCTGAAAGGTTTTGTTGTTTTGCTGCAGTTTCCCAAACACATATTTTAAATTTGCAGAGGAGATTTCATGGTGTCTGTATTTCGGTCTTCATATATATCTTCATTTTTTTTGTGTGTGTATTTATTTCTGCTTGATATGAATAGGTCTGATTATTTGGTTTCTCCCTCTCTCTGTTTCCTTCTGTAATGATCTAAAGTTTAACTTCCAGTACCCATGTCATTTGTATTGAAGTTTGCATTATCCCTTGTATGATGTTCTTCAAATCATAGTTTTGCCTTTCTGAATTTATCTAATATGAAAATACAACTAGCAGGCGGGCAGTGGTGGCGCACGCCTTTAATCCCAGCACTCAGGAGGCAGAGGCAGGCTGATCTCTGTGAGTTTGAGGCCAGCCTGGGCAACAGAGTGAGTTCCAGGAAAGGCTCAAAGCTGCACAGAGAAACCCTGACTTGAAAATCCAAAAACGAAAAAGAAAAGGAAAGAAAAGAAATACAACTAGCAACTTCACATTTAATATGTGCTAAAATTAGAAGAACGAACCTCATGTTCAGTCAAATAAAACCTTTGAAGACTGTAACCATTGCCATTGCTGTACTTACTTTGTTTCTTGGATTTATACACAGCAAGCACATTCAATTTTACTTCCAAGATTTTTGGAAACCTATCCATGGATTTGCTGAGAATATGCATGATCAAAGCATCATACTGTAAACATGTGGCTACCTAAAAGGCATGGACACTGGCCAGTGTAGACTAACGTCAGCTGGAGCAGAGACCAGAGTCTTAGAAGCTGCTTTAGTGATACTGCACAACCCATGCTAAAGCTTTGGTGGAAGCTGGGAGTGGAGCACAGTGAGAGTGGAGACTAACTGGCAGGAGTGACTATCAGAAGTTTGCTGCCATGCTCTTTAATATATTAAGCATCGATTCTATACCAGTGTGTTCCAGCTAAATGTTATCCTTACCTTAACACCTACTTACTTACGCCTATCACCTACTTACTTACGCCTATCAGTAAGAAATTCTAAATAATCCTTTCAGTGATGCTCTAAATATTCTAACAGAAAAATTACCTTTGGTTTCATGTTGTTATTTTATGTGGGGATAAAAATCCCTGATCCTCTGAATTAAAGTGTTTAAGGGGAGTCTTGTTGTTATGCAAGTGATTTTTCACATTGGGAAGCTAAGGAAATAGTGACTTGTAATATTTGAGCCTCACCTTAAGTTTATGATTGAGAACTGAGTTTATAAGGGTTATTTTCAGAAGTACTGAACCACTTCAATGTTTCATAACTTATTAAATAGGTAGGAACCAAGTTTTTGGTTTGTAAGTGTTACAGTATTGAGATAATTTTATTGGATTATACTCCTGGGATATGATTTTTTATTTTTACTTTATTTATTTTTGTTTGTGTGTGATGTGTATGTATGAGAGACAGACAGAGACAGAGAAAGAGAGAGATGGGGCGCATGTGTACCATGGAGCACATGCAAAACTCACAGGACAACTTCTGAGACCTGTTTGTTCTCTTCCACTGGGATTTCTGGGATCAATCTCAGGTCACCATGCTTTGACTTCAAGCACCTTTATCCAAGACATTTTTTAAATAGGTGCATTTTCTCACATTTTTACTTTTGGGGACCTAATTGCCTTGTATAAATGTCATTTTGTTATATTTTTGAAGATAATTTATTCAGCAACCATTTCTAATTCTCATCTACTTAAAAATAAATCATTAGCCTCATTAGCAAAATTTCAGGTGTATATTGTTATCATTCAAATTTCTTTCCTTAGTGATTTTTTACAACGAGTTTAGTTTCCTAAATTGTACGTGAATTTTAAAGTAAAATGAAAATAGCCAGGGATAAAATGGCTATCCATCATTTTTTTTTGCATTGCCTATTTCTTTTCTAAAACTACTCTGAACTGTTCTTGAGAGTTAATGATGGGACTTTTTTTTCAGCCTGCCTGAAATTTATTTGTTTTGATTTTTTTCCTTCTTAATGTTAAAATATATCATTGTCTGTCAATGAACGTCTACTAGGTGATAAATATATACAAAGACAATAAACATTCATTGATGGAGAAGGAGTAACTAAAACGTAGCATACAAAACTGAGAAGGTATTCATATGTCACTCATTTGTAAAACATCTGAGGTGTTCAAGCTGACTGGCTTTACCAATAAAACAAATGATTGTCATGAGCATCAATGATCACCTGAAGTACAGAGAGAGCTGCGTTCACTGCTGTGAACCTCAGATAGAATGTCCTTGTTCTTCCACTGAATATACCATCTATATGCCATCTATACACAATTTAACAGAACTATATGCTGGTGAAATGCAGATTTTGGAAATTAGAAACCTGCCATTAAATGAGATATTTTGCTATGTGGAAGGATTCAGAATTGGATCAAAAAATATGAATCCTTTCCTGAGGATCTCATTCATAGGTTAGAGAAAAATTAATAAATAAAAGGTATTTTAGTAGCTGAAAACATTGGGCAAAATATTGGGTGTTGGGATCTTGTTGAGGTACACATAGATATGTATATATATAATATATATATATATATAAATTATATATTATATATATTAATACTATTTAAAATGTTAGTACTATCAGAACTCTATATTGGCAAAAGAGAAAACCATTTTCTCAGTGAAGTATCACTAAGTATTTCAACCTTACTCCAGAGCAGAACCCATGCCCAGGAGTAACTGGACCAGCAGAAAACAGACACTGTTATTTTTACTTGTTTGTTTTTTTCCCTCTTTGTGGACTTTTTCATTGTTGTTGTTTTATTTTGTCTTGGAATTTTTGTCTTACTGGTGTTTTGTTTGTTTGTTTTGATTGCCATTATTTTTTGAGAGAGAGAGAACATGAAGTGGATAGGAAGGTGGGGCTGTGTTAGGGGATGGAGAAGCATGATCAAAATGTATTGCATGAAAAATGTTTTCAATAAAAATGGTCTTTTTCTCCTATGTCAAAAAATCAATTATTTCCATTAAATAATTTTTTTTTGGTTTTTTGAGACAGGGTTTCTCTGTGTGGTTTTGGTGCCTGTCTTGGATCTTGCTCTGTAGACCAGGCTGGCCTCGAACTCAGAGTTCCGCCTGCCTCTGCCTCCCCATTAAATAATTTTTATAATTAAAATATATATTTATATTTAATAATATAATTAAAAAGAATTTGACACATTTCTTTTGTATAATTATTTGTTGTCATTCAATTTATATTAACAGAAACTCCATTCCTGACTTCTGAAACATGTTTTTCACTCAGAGTATTCCTGCATTTATTGTGAATATATGATGTGTTTCCTCTACAGTGAGGCTTTAGGACTATGTGTGTGTAGGCTAAGTGTATTGAAGTATTACTGTAGATAACCATCAACTAACCAACAGGAACAACTCATGTATCTGCAAATATGTGACTTTATCATGAGATAAGACCAGACCTTGAAGAATTCCTCATAGAAGACAGAGTAGTTACCCATCTACCATATAACCAGAAATCCATCTTGTAATGTTTGCATCTTCGTATTAAATGAAGCCATATTTATGAACACTTTGTCACTAAGAACTCTTTGACAAGTTAATATCAAAATTTTATATAAAAATAACTCTAACACTTTCTTAAATCATTTATCGAAATCACCTTCCAAAGGCACTGAAGAAAAAGAGCATAAATATAGTAAGCATTATAATGTCATGAAATAAACTAGCTATGATTTCTATTAAAACTCTTTGTGTATTGTACTTTTTATTGTAATCATCTGTGCATGTCCAATACCACCTGCTGACTCAGTAGTTCTTTTTAGATATTAATTTTTATAACATGGCTCCAATTAGTGTTGTCTTTATATACATGAATGTCGAGTCATTCCCTGGACAACCTAATAGTGGCTGTACTCCCCCCACCCCCCAAAAAATGATGTTTTCTCTCCCAACAACCATGAAGGTCTGTAAATTCCTAACTTCTCCTATCCATGCTGGAATTTTTACTGTCTTGCTCTTCTATATGTCTTGTGAATGTAGCTACAATTATGATTTCACGGGTGTTGTGGCCATGTCATAAACAGAAGACACCATTTCACAGCATTCTTCCATATCTGTAACGTCTTTCCACCCTTCCTCACTGTTCTCTGAACTTTGGTTGGAGAGAATAGAAAGTGTTATTAACATTCATTTTAAAAATTAAAATTACTGCTTACTCTTATCATGCTTACTATCTTATTATGAATGGGATGAAGAGAGCCGTATTTAGAAGCTGAAAACTTAAAATGGTTTCATCAACTGTTCTACTTCATATTCTTGTAATAAAAGCCTATCCTGTCTCTACTTGCACTAGTAAAACCTTCACTGCTTTTCCAAAATATGTTACCCACTAATTATCATTGGAGTAGAAGCAAATTCTCTTCCCAAAGACATTCCAATATTTGTTCCTTGATTCCCAGAAACTGTGAATGCATTATCTTATAAGGTAAAAGTTACTTTTCAGATATAATTAATTCAGAATTTTAGCACTAGAAATGCTATATCATCCCAGGACTAGTGTGATCATAATCTGGATAGTAGGAGCTAGGGTGACAGAAGGAGGCAGGAAGGATTCACTTCTGCACTGGAGAAAGTAAGCCAGGGTAATCAAGCAGTCTCCACATGCCGGGGAGGCAGCAATCATGTACGCCCTTCGGAAGGATCCAGCCCCGATGAGATCTTCATATCACCACTAATGTCATCCTGAATGATAGGATGAAGTTATGAACACTTGAAAAAATGAAAGACTTCTGTTTAAATCCCTAAATTTGTGATGATATGTTACAATGATTAAAACCCTAAACAATGTTAAACAGTTCAATAAGCATAATTTCTCACAAACCACAAAACTAAAGGAAGCAAACTTATAGGGAGTTTAGTCTATCAAATCCAGGATATTTGCATCTAAAATCCCATTTCTACCATTTACTGGGTTCCTTTGCAAACCACCTGTGCTTCTGTATGCTAAGAATAATAGTGCCCACAATTAAGGATTGTTGAGATTAAATGAATTAAAAAATATAAAGTCCTGAAAACAGTGGTTGAGACAGTCTAAATTTAATTAAACTATAAAGCAGCAATAAATCATCTCATCATTGTCACTGTTAAAATTTTGATTACAATTTGTTCATTTAAACACGTCTGTGTTACTCCATAGTGAGTTTCCTATAGAGATGGTATCAAAATGTGTTAATCAAGTCTCTACCCAAGTCTTTGCCCTCATTCACCTGACTTGCATGAGGCAGAGGAAGAGCATGTATTAAATTCTTGCAGAACAGAAAGGAAAATTTACCTAAGGGCATAGATGTCCTTTCTTGTATCCCCTCCCTCTGAATCTGGAGAGTCTGATGCACAGATATGTACATTACATATTATGATATACTTCAGAACCTGTTATATGATTGATTTTTTTTTAATTTGAAATGTCAGTGTTTCAGGAAACTGTGTGACTCTTCTTTCAGATTGTTGTCCAATATTCTTGCCACCAGATGACATTATATTCAATATCACATAGTTCATCCACTACCACACAAACTGTTTGGTATAAGAATCATTTCCCTTTACATGCTTAATGAACCTAAAACCAAAACAAAAAATAGCAACAACAATAAAACTCTGCCTTACAGCCAGTGGCAAGCCCCTCTTCCATTAACAACACTATCTTCCTTTTAGAATGATAAAATGACAGCCCAGACATGAAACAAGAAAATAATAACAATTTCTGAGCCACGTAGTAATTTTCCTCTAAAATTAACCTACACAAACCTATGATGGATTTAGCAGGTACTATTTTCAAATGTCATCTCTAAGAGGAAGAACACTCAATGTGGATGACCTAGGAGCAAAGGAACAAAACCCAAGCATTTTAACTCCCCAAAACATCTTTGGCAAGAAGGTTTTTGTTACTTCATCAAAACTTATTTTGCACTCAGTATGTTGTTCATATTTGAAAATTATGATCAGTTTGCATACATGTGATTGAACAGCCATTATAAATACCTTTCTGTAAATAAGATTCAAAGACACGGGTGGTCCAGTCACTTTGATGCTGCCCTCCACTAGCCTCTATGCTACAACTTAGGAAAGTCAGGTGCCAAATGATAGGGGAAGCTGAGTCACGTGGATTTGCTTAGTATTCATTCCTTTCCCCTTGAGATCATGTCTGAAAGACTTACTTAAATTCATAATTTTGCTTGAAGCTAGTATAAGAATCAGAATAATAAAATAGGTCAAATATTCAAATAATTACATAGGACATAAACTACTCAAGTTAATTTAAGCTTGTGTCTTTAGCTATGAGAATTTCAAAATAAAAACATATACATTTAAAATATTTGTTTTATTTCATAGAAGTACTAAATCTGTCAAAGAAAACACATTCTTGCATGATTTGAAAGATGAAGTGATATAACTGTATGCAATAATTTATGCAGATATTTGATTTTACATTTCAGCTCATTTCAAAAATAGTTCACATAATACAAAATGAAAGGATATTTAATAAAATCTCTATTAAAAGTAAATGGGGTATATTCATATATAAACCTAGTGTATGACCAATTTACTGAGATTAAAGGAGTTTTGCATTATAATCCTCACTGAGTTGTTACATTTTCAAAACACTATGTGAGCCTACATTAAGTTAATTTATAACATATATTATGTTTTGGGGAACTGCAAGACGGCTCACAGGGTAAAAGAATTTGCCACTGAGGCAGATCCAATCTGTGGAAGGAGAGAACTGGCTCCCTTAACTTGACCTCTGACCTCTATATGTACACTGTGGCACACATCCACAGAAAAGAAGAAAATGAAAACAAAGAAAATGCATATATAACACTTGAGGTTTTTTTTTCAGATAAATGTTAAAGCATGAAAACTGTGACCAAAGAATAAGGTGCATATATAGATATAGACTAGGTATAGATAATGATATATAGATATATTTTGCTTTTTTAAATTGATTTTGGGGAATTTCACATCATATACCCCAATATAACCCATCTCCCTGTCTTTCACATCTGCTCCTCACCCTTGCAATGTCTCTCTCAAAGGAAAACTAACAAAGAAATAATAAAAATAATATACAAATAAATAATATTAATAAAATTTTTATGAATAAATAAAATGCAAATAAGACTACAAATTTCAATTTAAAGGCAAACACAAAAGATATATACCACACCTAGATTGACTATGATTGGTTTGCTTCATATTCAACTATGTTAATACGTATTTGGGGTACAGAGTTTGACAATTAAATATTAAGTTAGAATGTCCATAAGTAACACTTTGCCTCCCAACAGTGCCTACAAGAAAAAGCCAAATGGACAGAGGCTAGACTCTTTCGATCCAGATGTTCTTCAGAAGCAAACTACAGAAACTGTCTATCATATATTTAAGCCAAAAAAAGCTATGTAGTCAAGAGTTTGGAAACATGTACATTTGATGGTAAGATGGTAAATCTAGTCTTGACAGTCAATTAGAATTTCTGTGTGTGGCAGCATCAGTTTTATAGCAGAGAGCCTTGGCTAGAGCAAATCAATTTTGATTGCATCTATATCTTTTGGGGGGAATCTTCATGTTTTTAGTTCTAATTGCATTTCTAGGTGAAGGAGTTCACACTTTGCCACAGACCGAGCAATGTTTATTGTTAAATGATGCACTACTTTGCATGAGAGACAAAAAAAAAAAATATGGATGCATCTTGAAAACATGTCCTATTCTGCTGTGATGGCTACACAGACTAAATAGTAGTTTGCATTTCATTTCAAACGTAAATTAACATAAACGTTAGAGGATATAACAGAGAGCAGACAGGTGGGAAGGCTCAGTTGCTGCTAACCTGCCTGTCAGCAAACACAAGCCACGAGGACGTGAGTTTCACCTCCTGCAATCACGTAAAAGTCAGTGCAAGAGCACACACCTGTGATCTCAATCATTAAGGAGATGGAGTGAGGAGGATTACCGTATCTTATTGGCCAGCCTGTTTGGTAAGTGTGAAACATACCTCAAAGCATAAGATGGAGAACAATGCACACAGATAGCCAGTATTGGTCTCTGGATTCCACATGCAAATATACCCTCACACAATCGTACAGGAATGTACATGCACAAATTGTATAACTATTAATCTTGATTTTATGGTACATCACATTCGCAAGTAAATAATATATGATCTTCTGAATTTATAAATTCTGCCCACAAAACTACTAAATTTGTTACTCCTACTCATCAACAATTTTGTAAGCACTAAAATCTCTCTTCATGGAGCAAAACTATGCTAAACTTTCCATATGCTTATAAGCTGAAAACCTTTTTATTTTCATCTTTGCTAAATGGCATCTGCTCCATCTCCATGTTAATTTTTCTAAATGAGGTTACTTAAAATTGATTTCTCTTCTTGTGAAGTACGTTTGCCAAAACAGAGAAAATGCATCCCAGGAGACCAGCAATTACGGGAATGTAACCACTTTACACATGGCATTTACGTACTTAGCAGTTTAGATTACAATATTTTACACACTTACCTGTAACTCTCTGTTTTTCACTCAGTCAAATGTAGGAAAAGTTTAAACAGTAAAAGCCATACCTTTTAGCAAGCAGACTCATGATTACTTTTGTAGCTGACAGTAACTTTAATAAAGCTTTCATAACATATTAACCTTTCTGCTAGATTATTTGTATGAGGTCTAGAGTTTTTCTATTGGATAATAGGAACAGTAAATTCTTGATTACAGGTAATGGTGCTGTTGTCTTCCTCTGATTGTCTCCCTATTCTCTCTCTTCCTCTCATGTTATTTTTCCTCCTTGACTCAGCATGTCTCATACACACACACACACACACACACACACATATACACATCTACGTACATGTGCACATGACATATCCTAAAACACAATGTTTCTTGATTTAGATTCTGATTTTGGAATGTCCTGAGTTTATACCCAGCTCTACCAAAAACTGTGTATAACTTCAGTGTGTTACATCTTTAAGGTGTGTCTTAAGGTGTATCATACATAGGTGTGATACATCTCCACAGTGAAAATGCTCATGGCACAATCATTGCTTTCTATGGATTAGACCTTTTAGGCAAAAACATTATTTATCATGTTAGTAAATATTTGTACTTTGTCGCATATATTTGAGAAGTACATTCTCAACCATATTCATAAAAATGTATTGTTAGGAAACTATTATGGTAACAATGTGCATATAATAAATTACAATTATGCACTCTTGGGTATATCATAATTCTAGCAAATCATAAGATAATCCTATAATTAAAGATTTAGATTCTCTCTACATATTTTTAATCATTGTTTTGTTATTTAGTTATCATACAAAACCAGATATGGAAAGAAACTCAACAGTACTGACTAAAGAGGAATTTTTTTAAAAAAATGTTTAAGAGAAGCAATACTTTAAATTGTATTTTGTTACATCATTGCTAATAATATTTTTTATTTGACAATACAATTAATTTTAATTAAAATTAAAATTTTATTAAGAGCTTAATGAAGAGAATCCTAGAAAGGCGTGGTGCCATGTCAAATACATAACTTTAGATCTAGGTGTGTGCTGTTCACTCCCATCACTGTGCTACATGCTTTTGGTTCCCTCACTAGAACTAGGATCTAAATGACAAATATTAATCTCTTTCATGTTGTCTCAAAGAATGTAATCTTTTATGGATTAACTTTTCTTTTTTTTTTTTTTTTTTTTTTTGTATGTGTTAAGCTTTGGAGCTTCTTCTTCTTCTTTTTTTTTTTTTATTTTGCAATACAATTCAGTTCTACATATCAGCCACGGATTCCCTTGTTCTCCCCCCTCCCGCCCCCCTCACCTTTCCCCCAGCCCGCCCCCCATTCCCATCTCCTCCAGCGCAAAGCCTTCCCTGCGGACTGAGATCAACCTGGTAGACTCAGTCCAGGTAGGTCCAGTCCCCGCCTCCCAGGCCGAACCAAGCGATCCTGCATAGGCCCCAGGTTTCCAACAGCCTACTCATGCAATGAGCACAGGACCTGGTCCCACTGCCTGGATGCCTCCCAAACAGATCAAGCCAATCAACTGTCTCCCCCATTCAGAGGGCCTGATCCAGTTGGTGACCCCTTAGCCATTAGTTCATAGTTCATGTGTTTCCACAGGGTTTCTCTTTGTAGTTTGTGCCTTTCCTGGAACAGGGTTTCTCTTTGTAGCTTTGTGCCTTTCCTGGAACTCACGTGGTAGCCTAGGCTGGCCTTGAACTCACAGAGATCTGCCTGGCTCTGCTTCCTGAGTGCTGGGATTAAATGCGTGCGTCACCACCGCCTGGTGGATTAACTTTTTTTTTTTTTGGTTTTTCGAGACAGGGTTTCTCTGTGTAGCTTTGCGCCTTTCCTGGAACTCACTTGGGAGTCCAGGCTGGCCTCGAACTCACAGAGATCCGCCCGGCTCTGCCTCCCAAGTGCTGGGATTAAAGGCGTGCGCCACCACCAGGCTATGGCTGAATTGTAGAGCATTTGTTTAGCAAGTGAAAAGACCCGTGTTCAATTCCCAGTACCAGAAGAAACATCAAGACACAACCATCAAGTCATATCTGAGTTAAGGACATCGACATCTTTTGCTCTTTTGTTCTCACTCATTTTGGTTTAGGCTTCAGGCTACAGCATACATAATTCAGAAATCTCTCCTTTATAAAAGTAAAAAGAAAATGGAACCAGCATAGTGTAAGGGAACAAATACTTAGCAAGGAATCAGAGGCTACAATTAAGTTCTGATTTATCTATATATCCTGGTGACCTTTAAGAAATAAACCAAGCCTTCCTGTAAAATAAGAACATTTACTTAAACATTTATAAGTATCTTTCCAGTGATAATGTTCCATTGTTGCTTGGCTAGTTTAATTTTAATATGACCCTTTTTAAATCACATAAATGCATGCAAATAAATTGTGCACCTCACACTACAAACACACACACACACACACACACACACACACACATACACACACACACACGGCCCTACCTTCTCTAGCCAAGTGTGGAAACCCAGTACTATTATACAAATTAAATGAAAAGTATATCTAAAAGGATTTATCATTACATAACACACATTCTTTGTACACTCATTTCTCTGGGGTAAATACATGTGCTAGTGATAAAAAAAAAAAACAAAAAAAAAAACAAAAAAACCTTGGTCTGCCTTTTATTTAGTGATAAAACATTATTTTCTTTCCCAGGAAGGAGAAAAAAATAAGAGAAAGAAGTCATTTATCACTGAGAAAATGAAAGTGTTCAGTAAATGTTAAAGTAAAAACCTCCTCTTCATTGGGACATAGGTCTTCCTAAATGTATACCCAGTTTATTATTGATTTTGTAACCCTTATCATCAAGAAATATCAAAAACATATTCAATTTTAGCTTGTGGAGTACATAGAGCAAAATAAAAGTAACATCCCTACCCTATCAAGCTGTGGCAATATATATATATATATATATATATATATATATATATATATATATATATATATATATACTTGGCTGATCTAATAGGACTTTCTTGACTGAATTTATAGCTCTGAAAGTTAAAACCTAAGCTAGACTAGAATGAGCACCATGATATTAGAGAGAGGAAATCAGCAACTATGGAGGTAAATTAAAACCACATGCTCTTATCTGAGTCAGAATTTGCCAAGCAGCTTTGCTTGAACTCTAAGGTGATGTGCAATTCTAGTCACAAGCAAGTGAAGAGGCAGAAGAGGTACCAAAAAGAAATCGATTCTTACTCATCATCAAAGGAAACGCACAGTCATGGTGATATATCCTCTCTTAGTTCTTAAACTGTAAGATAGATTTTACACAAGCAGCCCAACTCTGGGTTATTTTAACAATGAGAGCAGAATAATGTTGAATCTAGAATCGCACCCTGATAAGGCCCTGTGTGATTCTCTGGTAAGGAGCTGGGTGAACCTGCTCATTTTCCTGCTTTGTATTCTTGAACAGAAGCATGGAGTTTCTGCTCAGCATTGTATAAGGTGGCCGTGTTCCATTGTGATAAAATTATGCAAACAAATAAAAAGTCATTAATGATTCACTTCAGTATTTTAAAATTATAAAAGCTGACATCAAGAATTAGTGTAAGTAAATGATCACCTTAATGATTCTGGCTTTTACAGGTACAATAGTTGGCAGAATAAAACTGGACAATTACCTGAACCCCCTGACCTTGTGCTTTTGAGCACTTCCTACTTTCTAGTGATCTCTTAGCAGAAAGGTTTGAAAACTGTGCCAGATTTTATGTATCTCTCCTGAAAAGTATAGCTGAAAGAACAGCTATTCCTGGTAGCTGGAAAGTCAGATGACAGTTCGAAAATGCCAACTCCAAAATTGAAATGCCGAGAGCAGACTTGTAGGAATAACTATACTTTTGTATTGAACTGGTAGACTTTAGTGAGCTCCTTTAACTCGTACTTATAATAACTTTCAGTGGAAGCTACTAGAAGTATTCACATTTCCCAAAAGAGAAGACAATCGGCTACAAAATTTATTTGAGATATTCAACTCATGAATAGAAGAGAGAGTGTTCATGACTGCGTGTCACGACCCCAGCATCTCCTTTTAAGTATTCTGCCTATTGGGTACTTATAGGTAGCAGGAAGCATAGATAAAACAGGGATAATGTGTTCATTCTCTGTTATGAAATATTTTATTAATTAAATGATGCTACTGTATTAATTGAAGAACACATTGCCATGTCAATAACAATATCATTAATTACAATTTTATTTCCCTGGAGAAAACAACACTGTTATAATTCATGCTCTTTAAGTTTTGCAGATTAAGATTTAATGGACAAGAACTATATAGCTTTGCCATAAGGCATTAGAGTCTAAGACTTAATAGAATAAAACAAAGAAAAACAATCCTTTCAGAATGTCAAAATCCTTTCCTAACGTAGTTAGTAATCAAAAATCATAGAGAAAGAAGCCATCTAGCTTTACAGACCAGATTAAAAGTACCCATTTCTATAAGACAAAGAAATAAACAAAAGAAACCCATAAATGTAAAGCTAAACTTAGTTTTTTTATTTCCTCATTAGTCCAATCTCTAGTTATGAGTTCATTTTTCACATAAAATAATAATGGATAATTGTGTGCATTCATGTCTTCTAGTAGGATAATGAAGATACCAGAGTATTTAAAGTCTTCTTTTTATAAGTCTTTAAAATATAATGTTTATTTTAACTTAAAGTTTTAATGTTTTGAGGATTTTTTTTATTTTTTTAATTGAGAAATTTTTTTTTTATTCATTTCACATACCAACCATCGATTCCCCTCTCATCCCTCCTCCTGCTCCCCTCTCCTCTCCCCCCACCTACCCCATCCCTTCATCTTAAGGCCTCCCATGAGGAGTCAACAAAGCCTCCTACATTCAGCTGAGGCAGGACTAAGACCCTCCCCCTTGCATCAAAGCTGAGCAAGGCATCCCACCATAGGGAATGGGCTCGAAAAAGCCAGCTCATGCACCAGGAGTAGATTCTGATCCCACTGCCAGGGGTCCCTCAAACAGACTGTCTCCCGTGTGCAGAGGGCCTAGTCTGGTCCCAAAGTTCTCTTTTAAAAGTAAAATATGAGGGGCTGGAGAGATGTCTCAAAGGTTAAGAGCGCTGGCTGCTCTTCCAGAGATCCTGAGTTCAATTCCCAGCAACCACATGGTGACTCACAAACACCTATAATGAAATCTGGCGCCCTCTTCTGGCCTGCAGGCATACATGCAGGCAGAACACTATGTATGTAGTAAATAAATATTTTTTTTAAAAAAAGATGTGTTTAAAAAAAGTAAAATATAAGACATTTAATAAGTGTGTAATTTTGACTTGCTATACAAGTTCCCTGTTTGTGAATAGAATACTTCCCTTTAATAGAGTAATTGAACTTGAGCTATTATATCGAGTGATATAATCTTTAAATTTCATAATGGAAAGCAAGCAAACATAGACCAAAACAAAATAATTTACACATCCGTCTGGTCACTGTCAAGTTAACCACTTGAGATGGAATTCCCAAGTTTTGAACAATACTGCAAATTTGTACAACAATCCAGGACTGAACTAGAAAATAAATGAATGTTTGCACATTCTTTCAGCTTGTGCCTATTATATATTCAAAATATGTACAATGTTCAATGACTGACTGCAATTTAAAAATAAAAATTAAATAAGAAACATTACCACAACTAATGCCAATTTATAAACATCCAATTTTGGCCATCAACTATACAAATGAATTAATAGTGTCAGCTTATGTAAGTGTATATAGGACTGCACTTATACACAAGATATAAGGAAGCTACTAAATTTGTTGAACACATACAATATGTACAAGGGATGCATATACCAAGAAGGTGGAAAAAGAATTTAAGATGGCTTCTTCATTTATGGAGTTTATGGTAAAATAGCCTCATAAAAATGCTGAAAGATTTGTGATTCAAGTTTTCTAAAAAAAAAAAATTGTTAAGCTTATGAATTTTAAGCACTTTTTTTTTGAGGCAGGGTCGCACTATGTAGTCCTGGTTGTCCTGGAACTGTCTATATAGTCCTAACTGAATGAGATCTCACAAACGTGTACCTTCCTCTGCCTCCTGAATCCTAAGATTAAAGGTGTACATCACTAGGTTTGATTAAATGACATTTATTGTCTATGCTATCCCATAGTATTTGTTTTGAATTTATATATACACACTGTCTGTCTGTCTGTTTCTCTCTCTCTCTCTCTCTCTCTCTCTCTCTCTCTCACACACACACACACACACACACACACACACACACATACACACACACATACACACACACCAGCTCTCTGAGGTATATCACAGGGTAATTGGATAAATATTAATTTAATGAGGAGAAAAGGATTATCCACAGAGACATAAGACACTAAATGCCAACCTGCAGCATACATAATAAGCCAGTGATCAAGAAGGAAGAATTTATGTGGATTTCTTATTTATTTTAAAGGAGTTTTGAACTGCTATAGAAAAAATAACTTCTCAGAGCTATAAAAATGCAACATAATCCATGCAAATTTGAACATTTTTCTCTATAGGCATAAGAAGAAACGGTCACAAGATTCAGGATGAAAGAACAAAGGATATTCCTGAGACAGGGAACTTTTATAAGGAAAGTCAGTTTTCTGAACATGCTACATATTCCCTTTAATATCAAAGCCTCAGCCACCAGAATAGAGGGGAAAAAGTATTATCTTCAGGATGGATATTTAAGACCGTAGGCAAAATACCATTATCCCTGAGAAAGGGCTATGTAGTCTGAGTTTTCCTTTGTCCTGCCCAGTCTGCAGCCGCTCAGACCCAAGTAAACACACAGAGGCTTGTATTATTCACAAATGATATGGCCTAATGGCTCATATCTAGTTAGTTCTTATATCTTAAATTAATCCATTTCTATAAATCTATGTTTTGCCACATGTTCTGTGGCTTTACCTGTGTCCCATTACATGTTGCTCCTTAGGCGGCTGGCTGGCATCTTCTCACTCAGCCTTCCTCTTCCCAGAATTCTCCTTGTCTGCTTATCCCACCTATATTTCTTGCCTGGCAACTAGCCAATTAGCATTTTATTTATCAACCAATCAGAACAACATATTCACAGCATACAGAAAGTCCCATAGCAAGGCTGTTTGTTTTCATGGTCCTGGTTACCAGAAATTGCCCAACAATGGATCCAGGGAAATCACTCAGTAGGAGATGCTCACAATGTGAGAATCAAGAACATATTGCAGGCCAGGCGGTGGTGGCGCACACCTTTAATCCCAGCACTTGGGAGACAGAGCCAGGCAGATCTCTGTGATCTACAGAGTGAGTTCCAGGAAAGGCACAAAGCTACACAGAGAAACTCTGTCTCTAAAAACCAAAAAAAAAAAAAAAAAAAAAAAGAACATATTGCTTGCTTAAAATTGAAGCAAAATCAGAAAACCAGAGAATTTCCAACCCCCCACTCCTTGTACTACTTACCAAATATCCCATGAGTATAAGCATTCTATCATTTGAAAAGGGACAAATTAGTTTTGACATAAAACTACAAAGAGAAGAGCTAAAGCCAAGAATGAGGTAGACATTGATTAAATTCTTCTAGTAAGCCCCCTTTAAACAAAAGATGTACTTCAAAATTGATGTCAGTGATAAAATAAGAATCAACTAAAAGAAATGCAACTATTCTTTTGGCTAGAATGAATAAACTTCACATACTGAGCATTGCAAGCTTTTGAAGACATGGAAAATGTGTCTAACTTAATAAAACTATAAGAAATTATAAAAATATAAGAAAATTTGTAAGAAACAGAAGACAACAGAAATATGTCATTAAGAGAGAATGAAGTGCAAAGAACTAAGCTTGTGTATGACTTAGATTTGAAAAAACCAGGCAGAGAATTAAAGATGAATAAAATTGCTTCAATTTAAGTTAATTAAAATGGTACATTCTCTAGAGAAAGATAGATATTGAATATGAATATGGAAAAAAGAATTACAAAAGAGCTAGAATTTATAGAAAGTATTTAATGGGAGCATTATAAAAGAAGTTAATGAAGTCTCTGTTTCATACTGTAAGAAGAAAGTGGTCATATAACTAAAAAAACAATAAATTTTAACATCTGTGTGGAATAGCGGAACACAAGCTGTCATATTCAAAGGCATTTTATGCAAAAAAGAAAAAAATGCAAGAGCCATTTTACTAATTTATAACTGTGCCATAACCCTGTGAACACAACAGTGGGGAATTGCATAAACACAGGTCCATGTAACAGGTAAGGAATCTAAGTCCTATGAGGGTTAGGGTTCGAATCTTAGATTCTAAGAATGCAAGCTTGGAAAAGCACCATTCTTTCAATAAATGAATCTAACTACAAAGAATATTCAAATGCAGAATTTATACCCCTATCTCTATACTGGCTTCCAGAAATCTACATAAATATGAGATCAGAAAATTTCAAACTACTTAGAAGTCATGGAGAAACATGCCTGTACATTATTAGAATGGGGACAGATTTTCTTAGCTAAGATATTAACAGTACAGGGGAATCAAACAACAAATATAGATAAATGAAATTATATCAAACTAAAACTTTCACTTCACAGTAAATTAGTCCACAATGAGAAGAAACAACTTTCCCAAAGAAAAAGTGGTCTAAAACTTTACATTTGGCAAATCATTAATAGCTCGATATCCAACAGGATCTCCATAATTCAAGTAACCAGTTAAACATTTCAATTACAAATACACAATGGATCTAAATATCTTTGCTCCATTTTATGAAAAATGTTTGCTATCATTATCATCAGAGAACTGTAGATCCAACCAACATGTATTCCCTTCATTCTTATTAGAAAGAATATCATTAAGTGAGTTCTGGCTGTAAGGACTCTTGTTCATTTAGGGTAAGAGCATATTTTAAAGAAACCACTACTAAAGATATTATGTAATTTTCCTTTAAAAATTGTAATGAAACCACCACAACATCCAGTGACCCTAGCGTTGAGTACACATCTGTCAAAAGCTAAATCAGCATTTCAAAGCAATAGATACGCTACCATGTTTATTGTACTTCAGAAAGATATGCAATTTTTGTTGACCTGTGAAATATTTCACAATTATTCAAGTATATTATAGGTTTTCCTTACATGTCTCATGGAGTCATTCCGTTAGACAAAAATATCCTTCTTAGTCCTTGCCTGGTTATCCCTATCTCTGTTTCTGGCTTCTGAGATTGTTGGAGAGGTTATACATGCCACATGACCCATCAGTTTTCAGTGCCCCACCCCACCCCCACCCCTTGTGAATAAAATCTCTCAACTCTTATTCATTCTGAAACATTAAACACTATTTCCAATTTGTATACAAAGTGCTCTTTTCCAACAGTGGATTAAATTTAGCATTTTTCCCATGTAAATAGCCTGAAAGGTTCCTAAGTTGTCCTGTCTTGACTTAGACTCATCACTTCAATATATATATTTTCCTACTACATTTTTTAATGAACAGTAAGAAGAAAATAGGTTGCATTCTTTTTTGCCTTGTTCCTTTTTTCCCTTCCCCTTCCCTTCCTTCCCTCCTTCCCTCCCTCCATCCCTCCCTCCATCCATCCCTCCCTACCTCAATTCTTTCTTTCTTTCTTCTTTCTTTCTTTCTTTCTTTCTTTCTTTCTTTCTTTCTTTCTTTCTTTCTTTCTTTCTTTCTTTCTTTCTTTCTTTCTTCTTCTTTCTTCCTTTCTTCCTTCCTTCCTTCTTTCCTTCCTTCCTTCCTTTCTTTCTTTCTTTCTTCCTTTCTTTTTGGTAATCAATGGGATTGAAGCCTTTGGGGATCAGGGAGGTATGATACATGCCCAGCCAAACACACATGAAAACTATCCTTATTCTAGTAGATATGCTTAAAAATCTAGGTTTTAAAAAACATGATGAGCCAGGCGGTGGTGGTGCACGCCTTTAATCCCAGCACTCGGGAGGCAGAGCCAGGTGGATCTCTGTGAGTTCAAGGCCAGCCTGGGCTACCAAGTCAGTTCCAGGAAAGGCGCAAAGCTACACAGAGAAACCCTGTCTCGAAAAACCAAAAAAAAAAAAAAAAAAAAAAAAACATGATGAGCAGCTGGGTGGTGGTAGCACATGCCTTTAATTCCACCAAAGGGAGGCAGATTTGCTGAGTGGTGAGTTTGAGGCCAATCTGCTCTACAAAGTGAGTTCCAGGCCAGCCAAAGAAACCCTGTCTCAAAAAGCTAAAAGGGAGGCGGGGAAGAAACACGGTTAACCCCACCTAATGTTGCATGCTTATAATCGCAGCACTTGTGGGGAGGAGGAGGAAGCAGAAAGGCTGCAAGTTTTAAGCTCTCCTGGGATACATAGCAAAATAGAGTATGAAAAAAAATACCTCCCCAAAAAAAACCCAAAAACACAAAACAGCAAATAAACAAACAAAACACACACACACACACACACACACACACACACACACACACACACACACACCATACTTAGCATTCTGATTTATTTGTGTGCACCTGTGGCAACCCTTTATTGGGAGCATTCATCAGTGAAGGGAAATTCCCAAATATTTTTTCTTGCCTGTGAGTGAGACAAAAGTCAATGCAAACCGCTGAAAGAAAAAGCAGTTTTTGTCTAGAATGCTTTAATGTAAAAGAGACATCTGACTTTTCCTTTACACCTGCCTCCAGATGAAATCAGCCTGTAAATATAAAGATCCAGGAAATGCAATGGTAAATGTGCATGCCTCAGTTCATTCACCCTGTAAGAATTTCAGATCAAGGGTAATAAATCACACTGTCGACTATAGTCACGAGAGAACATGAGCCAAGCGTCACGTTCCTCATGGACATCACATCATTCTGCCTTATATTTAAGTGGTACACCTGGCCTGGTAGCCCAGTCTTCAGTGCTACACTAGGTGACTGCTTAAACAGGTATCATAAACTGTAGACATTTGATGTTCTATGACGAATCAGTGTCAATCTTTAGCTGATTCCAAGTTGCTTTTGTGGTCTTGGTTTTGTTTTCCCACCTCTAATTAGTTTTCCCTTCGTGTGTTCTGCTCTTTTTAATTTGCGATGCACATTTTGACACATTCTGATCTCATTCATCAAAGTGTAAAAGGCTTGATTTTCTAATTAGTCATCTTTCATGTTTTTCCAGTTTTTTTTAATGGACTTGGAGACTTGAAACACTTCTTTCAACACTCTTGAACAAGAATTCCTATTTTGTTGACAAGAATGTCGACTCATAATGTGTTCTATTTTTTCTAACAATAAAATGTTAAAATTGTTAAATTGCTTCTGACACCACACAGCTTAAATAAAGTTATATAACTTCTTGCTATAGTTGAAAATTTTAATGTTAGAATAAAACATGTCAGACACAGTGGCGCATGATTTTAATCCCAGACCTTGGGAAGCAGGTGAAGAGAAGGAGGCACCTCCCTCTAATTTCTAGGGCAGTCTTGTCTACACAGTGATTCAGGCTACTCTATGCTTCACAGTGAGAACCTGTGTGTGTGTGTGTGTGTGTGTGTGAAATAGGGCATAGCCAAGGTCAAGCCCTTTGTTCTGGACCATTTTCTATGGAGATTTAGGATTTGGTTTAAGGGCAAGTACAATTCTAACTATAGATGTTTATGACAGCAGTTAAGGAAAATGGTGAGTCCCTAGGTGAGGAATATTAAATTTATTTTGAAATTAGGAAAGTTTGAGAGGCAGGAAAGTGCTGTTGAAGCATCTCTAAAACCACTTGCCTGAAGTTGGTGAACTCAACAATGTTCTACACAACATTTCTGCAGGGAGCTCAAAATTCTTCCTGTCAGTCAGGAACTCTGAAGCTCTTCTGTCCCCATACCCTTTAGTCCTCTTGCTGCATTATAGCCAACTGAACTGTCTTGATCCCACCTCCTTCTCCTGACCACTTTTTCACTTGAAATCAATTAACTGTATTTCATCCATTAAATACTTCCCTCATAATTAAATACAGGGCAGTTACAGTATCAATAAAAATGATTGTACAGCAAAGAATAAGGAACCATTCTAATTATCCTCGAGCTAAAAAGATCCCAGAATATGAGCCTTTCATGTAAATAGGAGGGCTAGTTTCACAAAGACTGAGGAGATCTGGCTGCCTAAATATAACATTATAATAGTGATGACCTTGGGGTGTTTGCTGGGTTTGTGATCACAGACCACACATGACCTTGGGCGTTAGAGGTGGCAATCAGAAGATAAGCAATAGCACCATATTTTAAATTGTATAAATTTATTGCTTTAAATGATATGCCCTACTTAGCTTCAAAAATCCATTGTAGTAGTGTCTGTTCACAACAATATTGGAGAAACTTAAACTAGTAAAATATCCAAGAAATTAAAGTCTAGGCATAGTTCGTGGCAAATATATGAATGGGGTTACTTATTTTTTTATATTTGTCACTCATTTGCCTCATATTTATCTGCCAGTTCTAAGTCCAACATAGTTAAAAGCACTACAGTTAAGGGGAGAAAATGAAACAAGGGCATGCCTCATACAGAAAATACCCTTTACTAACCCCTCCCCATAATGTTGCAGAAACAAACAATTTTAACCCAGTTTCCTCAACCTACGCAGACACTGTACACAGCTCACAATTTTACAATAAAGAATAAGCCATCAATCACATACGTTGTTAATTTAAACACCTCTGTTTTAATTAAATGGCATGGGGGAAAATTGTATTTTTAATAATGAAAAATGAGAACATAGAAAAATCTTATCATACTGCACCATAGATACTGAGATGCCATAGTCTGGTGCTCCATGTGCATTATGGCCAGAATCAGAAGCTGCCTGAGCTGAAGAAAGCTGTCCTTAAAGCAGCATGTCTCTTTTTAAGAGATTTATCTTCCAATGGCTCCTTCAGATGAGAGCCTGTTCCTTACCATCCAGCCACAGCAGCTCACCAGGGTATCTCAGCTTCTGTTGACAGTCCTGAGCCTCCCATCTCCTTCTGCAAAATATTTACTTCTTTTTTTTTTTTTTTTTTGCAACACATCTGTTTAAACAGTCAGGATTTGTATGGATCAACAGGGATAATTTACAAAAGATTAAATGATGTTTTGTGCATGGTAAACAGTCTGTAGATGTAAAGTTTGCATTTTTACGATTGAAGAAAACCATGTATTCCACATTAGAATCCATGTGACATGTTTTTTTTCATCAGCACACGGAAAATTCTTCTAAGGTAATACTTACTGTTCACATTAAGAATCCTGATGAACTTGTTAAGGAATAATTCTAGGCCAAATTACTTTCCCTTCATAACTTTGAAATATTTTCCTTTATAATTATAAAAAAATAAGTAAACATATTCCTTTTGCAGATTTTCAGGTTTTAATCTTTCTTGGAGAGAAAGAAATTGCAATGTCCATACACTATCCTATGTTTCATTTACGCACATTAAATTATGTTGGATTCATTTTGTTTTCTTTTGTTAAGGATTTTGAAACTTAACATAGCACAGTATGAGTATGACCTTTTCATTTGCTTCTTGCCTATAGAGTGGAGAAAGAATCTCCTTAGGAAAAATGCAAATATATTTATCTTACATTTTAAATATAAGATACATTCTTTTTTTAAATTTATTTGCTTAACTTATTTATTTTACATTCTGACCACTGTTTCCCCTCCCTTCTCTCCTCCTAGTCCTTTATGCCCCCAGCCCCAATCCACTCTTCTCTGTTTCTGCTTAGAAAGGGACAGGCCTCCCATGGGTATCAACAAAGCATGGCACATCAAGTTGTGGTAAGGCTAAACACCTCCCTCTTGTATTAAGAATGGTCATAGCAATCCAGTGTGAGGAATAGGTTCTCAAGAGCAGCCCAAAGCATTAGGAACAGCCACTACGCCCATTATTAGGAGTCCCACAAGTAGACTAAGCTACAGAACTGTCACATACATGTAGAGGACCTAGGTCGGTCCCATGAAGGCTCCCTGGTTGTTGGTTCAGACTCTGTAAATTCCTATGTGCCAGGTTAGTTGTTTCTGTGGGTTTTCTTGTGGTGTCTTTGACACGTTTGGCTCTTACCGTCCTTCCTCTCTCTCTTCAGCAGGATTCCCAGAACTCAGGCTAGCATTTGGCTGTGGGTCTCTGCATCTGTTTCCATCAGTTATTGGATGAGGGCTCTCTAACGGCAATTGAGGTAGTCACCAATTTGATCACAGGAGATAACCAGTTCAGGTTACATATCCACTATTGCTAGGAGTCTTAGCTGGGATCATCCTTGTAGATTCCTAGGAGTTTCCCTTGTATTAATTTCTACCTGATGCTGAAAAGTACCCCCTTTCCAAGTATTCTCCCTCTCCTCCCACCCCAACCCGATCCCTCAAGTTTCCATCCCTACCACCCTCAGTCCACTCAGGAGCTCTCTGCTGTTTCCCCTTCTCAGGGAGATTCATGCATCCTGCCTTGGGCCATCCTTGTTACCTAGCCAGCCTCTCTGGGACTGCAGATTATAGCATGGTTGTCCTTTACTTAACAGCTAATATCCACTTATGAGTGAGTAATACTATGTTTTTCTTTCTAAGTCTTCAACAAATGGTGCTGGCATAACTGGATGTTTGCATGTAGAAGGATGCAAATAGATCCACGTCTATCACTCTGCACAAAACTCAAGTCCAAGGGGACCAAAGACCTCAATACAAATTCAGTTACACTGAACCTGATAGAAAAGAAAGTTGGAAATAGCCTTGAATTCGTTTGCACAGGAGATAACGTCATGAATAGAACTTCAGTAGCACAGACACTGAAGATTGGCAATTAATAAATGGGACCTCACAAAACTGAAAACCTCTGTAAGGCAAAGGACACTGTCAGTAGAACAAAACCACAGGCTACAGAATGGGAAAAGATGTTCACTACTCTATATCTGACAGAGGGCTGATCTCTAAAATACATAAAGAACTCAAGAAACTAGACATCAAAAAATCAAATAATCCAATTAAAAAATAGGGAACAAACCTAAACAGAGAATTCTCAACAGAAGAATCTCAAATGGCAGAGAAACACTTAAAAAATTTCATTCTCTCCAAGAAAGATTAAAACCTGAAAATCTGTGAAAGGAATATGTTTGTTTATTTTTTTTATAATTATAAAGGAAAATATTTCAAAGTTATGAAGGGAAAGTGATTTTGGCCTAGAATTATTCCCTAATAATTTCAAGAGGATTTTTCTACATCCTTAGCCATGTAACTCAATGTAATCAAATGTAAAGAAATATAAATCAAAACAACTCTGAGATGACATCTTACACCTTTCAGAATGGCTAAGATCAAAAGCACAAATGACAGCTTATGTTGGAAAGGATGTGGAGCAAGAGGAACACTCCACCACTGCTGGTAGTAGTGCAAACTTGTACAGCCACTTTGGAAATCAATATGACATTTTCTCAGAAAACTGGGAATCAACATATCTCAAGACCCAGCTATACTCTTCTTGGGCATATACCCGAAGGATGCTCAATCATACTACAAGGTCACTTGCTCAACTATGTTCATAGCAGCTTGAGTCTTAATAGCTAGAAACTGGAAACAACTTACATGCCCCTCAACCAAAGAATAGGTAAAGAAAATGAGGCACATTTACACAATGGAGTATTACTTAGCTGTTAAAGACAATGACATCATGAAATTTGCAGGCAAACAGATGAAACTAGAAAAAAATCATCCTGAGTGAGGAAATCCAGACCCAGAAAGACAAACACGGTATCTTATATTCTTCTTATCCTTACTATACATATAAATAGATGAAAAAATAATAGGAATGAACAAAATGTTCTTCTAAAAGAAATTATTCATAGAGTGTAGAAGATACAGATGCCTAGTCAACACCATTGTCCTTTCCACAAACTAGAATATACAGAAGGTCTACATGAATATGCTCCTCCTCAGGAACTT
The DNA here is from genome assembly GCF_007827085.1 of Peromyscus californicus insignis. Taxonomy (NCBI): domain Eukaryota; kingdom Metazoa; phylum Chordata; class Mammalia; order Rodentia; family Cricetidae; genus Peromyscus; species Peromyscus californicus. The sequence goes on from NW_026294458.1 coordinate 37,655,944, forward strand.
ATGTCATGAGTGGACATGGGACCAGATGTGAAAGTGAGAACAAGCTAGAACATTTGTCAACGAAGCAAATCTCTTGCTTTCCCTGAGGCTAAGCATTTTTTCAGGGACAATTTACCAGGACCATATTAATATGGACCAGATAGAATTCCTTTTATGCAAGATGTTCCAAACAGTGGTAAGTTATAATTATTATTTTATGGAGATAATTTCATATTCCTTTATGTTTTCACTATTTATAAAGTTACAAACTGAACAGAATAAGAAACTAAAATACAAAAAAAGATATATTGATGATTACAAAGGTTTTCCACTCTCAACTTTATAAATTTCTCACCTATTACATAAATTTTCCTAAATATAATGCAAATTATTGGCTAAAATTAATTCATTACTTTTTAAGGACATCTGTGAAAATGTTGCCTTTTAATGACCTTAATTTTTAATTTAAATGCATTTATATAAAAACCTTAGAGTAGACAAATTGTTTTTTTTTTCATAAGTAGAACCAAATTAGTGGGTTTTTTTGGCTGAGTAACATAAGATAAGAAGATGCAATGAGTGTGATAACATGGCTGTGGGTCTTTCTGCCTTTGCTAGAATAACTGGCAGGTGCAGGCTCCATCAAATGATCAGCTGCAACAATATTGCTTCATAATACACACAATCTACCTGAGATCAAAGGGAAATAAAATTTAAAACAGAGTATAATGGAGGGAGAACAATCATCACCGCTCATTATTTTTCATTTCCTTTTTTTTTTTTATCTTTAAATGACTGTTTTTACTGACTCAAAGAATGTGGCAGTTGTCATTTGTGTCTGTCACAGGGCCTGGCAGCTGTCTGGAGAGCAAGAATACCAGGTAGGGATACCAAAGAGGTGATATTTTATAATTGAGAAATAGCAGTCTTAATGCTTTCACATATTATCCCAAATGCTTATATTGTGTGAATTTTAGGAAACCAATAACTGACTTATATTTTTTGTCATTGCTTTTATAGTCTACAAAATGCATGCCTCCTAAACACTGTGTTTACATAGCATAGCATAATTGGTCTTCTGCAGTGAAGACAATGAAATAAATGCAAGAAATACCTTGGCCATGGGCATGTGAGAAATATACAACCATTCGTCACTTAGGACAGTTCTAATTGCCATCAAGCTAAAAAAACACCAAAGACTATTCCTCCGTCTGTGACCTGGTGTATATGCTATTACCCCAAAACTTAGTAAAATTCTCTCTCTCTCTCTCTCTCTCTCTCTCTCTCTCTCTCACACACACACACACACACACACACACACACACACACACACACCACATAAATTGCTCAAATACCCACTGAAATTACCAATGGTAATTGAAGCAGTTCTATATACAATGTAAAAAACAATGTTTAGCTGCCTTTATAATAATTTCAATTTTTAAATTATAATATAATAAAGTCATCATTTCTTATTTGCTGTACCTGTGTGCTAAGAATTCAACAAAACTCATTATTTTATTTTTATTTGTCAATATATTTTCAGAGTTGGCTGATAAACAAAGATATATCTCTACAATTTTTTTTTTATTTTTAAGAGGAATTTTAATGTTTCTAGCAGAAAACACTAAGTCTGGGAGATGATTATTTGAAAAGAATAAAGTTATTTTCACACAATACACTCCAGTGTATTGAGTTTTAAGATAGGAATTATTAGGTTTATGTTTAGAGGATAAGAAAGGTGATGTACAAATCCCTGAAAGGAGAGCTGGCAGGAGGGACAGAGAGAGGAGGATTATACCTTCAAATATGTGATTAGGAAAAGTATTTTCTGTAAATCTACCAGAGGCCAATAACATGCCAGCATATTCAAATACTCATTTAATATAAGCAACATTTTTGTAAGGAAAACACACTGTGGTGGTTAGAATGAGAGTTGCCTCCATTCGTTTGTAGATTTGAATACTTGGTCACCAGGGAGTGGCATTGTTACGAAAGGATTTGGAGGTATGGCCATGCTGGAGGAAATATGTACTAGGAGTAGGCTTTGAGGTTTTGAAAGCCTGGAGTGACTCTCTTCCTACTCCCTGAGGATCCAGATATAGAACTTTCTGATACTTCTTAAGCACCATGTTTCTCTATGAGCCACCATGCTTCCTGTCATGATAATACTAGACTAAACTTCTGAAACTGTAAGCAAGCTCTGAATTAACTGCTTTCTTTTATAAGAGTTGCCATAATCATGGTGTCTCTTCACACCAATAGAACACTAATTAAAACACATATATTTATGCCCACACTTGTATATCCTTTTGATTAAAATAGTTTGAGAATATTTCAAAGATATGCCTATGATTGTTGGTATACTGAGGTCAAAATGTTCAGTGCCAGGTGACAAAATTCAAGGAAAGAAAACTTGAGTCTTTTTATAATTAGTAGTAGTACTACATTGTTGACATTACTAAAAGAACACTACCAGCTGGACTTCAGGGATTCAACAATGGTATCTAGAACAGCATTTTTTTTCTCCCTGACTCTGATATATTCTTCTGTACCATTGCTTTCATTTTTTTTCAGACAGCCTCTTACAGCATGAAAGAACCCTGAACACTGATGTTATATTCAAAATGTGTGAGAGAGACAAGGATTTCATTTGTTACCCCTGTTTCCAATAGTAGTACTTTGTAGCTGAAGTTTTCTCCAATCCTACCCTGTAGCCACTTATAAAATAATCACTCAGAAGCTTGTATTAATTAAAACTGCTGAGCCATTAGCTCAGGCCTACCACTGACTAGCTCCTACACTTAAACTCAGCCCATTTCTGTTAATCTATATGTTGCCATGTGTTCCGTGGCTTTACCTGTGTGCCTGTTACATGCTGCTCCCTGGACAGCAGGCTGGTGTCTCCTGACTTAACCTTCCACTTCCCAGAATTCTCCTTGTCTGTTTATCCCACCTATACTTCCTGCCTGGCTACTGGCCAATCAGCATTTTATTTATTAACCAATCAGAGCAACACATTCACAGCATACAGAACATCTCACAGCACCTCTCCTTTTCTGTCTAATCAAAAAGGAAGGGTTTAACTTTAACATAGTAAAATTACATATAACAAAACAGTAATCAAGCAAGAATTACAGTTATAATATCTAGTCTACTTCTATTTTGTAAAATTAAAGAAAATATTTTATCCTGTATCCTATATTTCTGAGTCTAAAGTTTTATATCTAATTTATCTTTTATCATAACCAAGGAAAATTATAATTATCTAGTCTTTAACTACATCAACGATCTCAGAAGGATATAATATTATCTAAGTAAACAGGAAGAGCATTGTAAGCATCTTACAAAAATCTAGAATGACAGAGACAGCTGTCTGCCTGGACAGTCACTCAAAGTTCCTCTGCAATGGTGGGGCATCCATCTTCAGCACACAGGCCTAGAGTCTCTCAGTCCCTTCTTCCTGTGTCCTGTGGAATGTCTGACAATTTCTTCTGCAAAGCAGGAAACTGAAGGACCATCTCGCCTTGCAAAGTACAATGGTCACCTTCCTATGGGTCCTGCATGTCTAGTCGATACAACATATTTTCAAGCAGTCCAGGCAAGAACAGTTTCTTGCCCAAAGGGCTATTTTTGCCAAGAAGAAGATAAACTCCATATGGAGTATCTTCGATGCCTATCCTCCTGTCTGAAGTAAATGAGTACTGCCAGGAGCAGATGTGTCTCACTGTCCAGAAAGTCTAAGTTTTTAAAACATTTTAAATGCCATATTCTGTAGGTCTTTGAAGTGTTTGAAGATTACCTATCTATCTGAAATATATCTATGTATACCTAGAAAACTAAACTAACATGACTATAATTTTGATTATCATAGATGATTAACTATTAATCTGGGTTTCTTAATGATACATTACAATTTTAAATGAGTTGTATATACATAATACCTTAAACAACAGTAAAAATATACATAAAATACAGCAAAATTAACTTCAAATTTGTATCAATAAACTAAAATCTACAGCAATATAAAACATTTTTAAACAAGTTGTTGCTCTTTAAAAGTAGGTTCATTAATCTACCATTTCATCCTATAATATCTATATTCTACATTTCTATACCATATGCCCCTTTCTTCTTTTAGAAAGAGATTGACTATGACTAATAACAATTTGCAACCAACAATATAAACAAAGACAAACATCCATAATCCATTTTTTTAGGAATGTGAGCATAGTTTTCTAGGCTATTTCTTGCTGATAAAGGGCACTGGTAATCCTATGGGGACACAAAGAAAATTTTAGGATTATGGTCAAGTCCTGACTGGAGTGGTCTGTGAGGCTGTGTTCTCTGAGCGAGTTGCCTTGAAATCATTCTGGATGTTGGATCATCTGGGCCATGGTGTCATCAGAGACCTTTCAGGGGGTCTTGGCTGGTCAAACCTGATGTATCTTAATCTGGAACAAATCCATAGCCTCTTGCTTCCTGTGGAAACAAAAGCAGAGCCTCCTTTCCAAGGCAACATATTTGTAGATCCAAATTTTGAGGTCAAAGTACCTTTAAAATATGCATATTGGTTTAACTGAGCAGCCTTTACAATCAAATGTCTTTTTGCAGTTAAAAATTCCAAAGACAACACAATCCAGATTCTCTGTGTAATATCCATCTTTACATGGCTTATTTTTTATATTACTTTCTCTTAAAGGCTTTATTTTTTAAAACTTTCTATTTCTTTATATAACTGCATATATTTTTTTCTCTCTTCCAAGCCTATGTATATTTTTACACACATTGTAAACCGTTTAGGTTTATTTCATCTGAATCTGTTTAATTGTGAATCTATTGTTTTAAACTGCAGCATTACTAAGACAGAAATGGCAGCTTTGGCTGCTGCCTCCACCCACCTCAGCTTCTCAACATGGCGGGTGGTATGTTTACTGCTAGCTCTGACTCTGGGAGCCATGTATACCACCAACTCTTGGAAGCAGTGGGTCTATGCCTCCATCAGAGCTCAAAGCAGTGTGTAGCCCAGAAACCTTTTTTTTTAAAAAAAAAATACGGTTTTAATTTTTTTTTTTTTTTTTTTTTTTTTTTTTTTTTTTTTTTTTTTTTTTTTTTTTTGGTTTTTCGAGACAGGGTTTCTCTGTGTAGCTTTGCGCCTTTCCTGGAACTCACTTGGTAGCCCAGGCTGGCCTCAAACTCACAGAGATCCGCCGGCCTCTGCCTCCCGAATGCTGGGATTAAAGGCGTGCGCCACCACCGCCCGGCTTTTTTTTTTTTTTTTTTTTTTTTAGCAAAAGGTATATCCACCACCCACCATGTTGCATGGCTTGCAGAAGCTTCTGTGTACTAGGCAGGAATGTGCCATGCAGTACCTCCAGTCTGCCCACTGAGACCCCCCATAGAGCAGTTCAAGCCCGAATGTTGCTGCCTCTTGCCACCTGCATGAGACATGAAGCTGGAACCTGTTTATGGCTCCATTTAAAATTGCTTATTAAGTATTCTCAGGTTTTAGATGGAAAGTCGAGCCTTTGGGTGCCATTTGTAGCTGAAGTTTTCTCCCATCCTACCCAGTTCCACGAACCCACAGCCACTTACAAAATAATCACTCAGAAGCTTATATTAATTAAAACTGCTCAGCCATTAGCTCAGGCCTACCACTGACTAGCTCCTACACTAGAACTCAGCCCATTTCTGTTAATCTATATGTTGCCACATGTTCTGTGACTTTACATGTGTGCCATTACATGCTGCTCCCTGGACAGCAGGCTGTCATCTACTGACTCCTTCCTATTCCCAGAATTCTCCTTGTCTGCTTATCCCACCTATGTTTCCTGCCTGGCTACTGGCCAATCAGAATTTTATTCATCAACCAATCAGAGCAACACATTCACAGCGTACAGAACATCCCACTGCAGTACTTGAACTTAGGATAGTAAATCATGAAGGACATGCATGGAATCAGATTCATTAATAAACCACCAACTATCATTGTGTTGGACTTTATTATCAAAACTTAAATTCTTTGACCATTTGTGGAACTAAGAGTTCAGGTCAAGCAAAAATAAATAAATAAATAACTGTATAAACAAAAGATAGAGAAAGGAGATTAGTGAAGGACAATGAGAGATACTTGTCATCAACAACAAGGAAATTATATTCTTCAAAAACAATAGGCTTATTTTACACTCTTTATTTGGAAAGTGACACAGTAGACTGTAAATGCTTATTGTCAATTTGCTACTTAAGATCCATATGACCTAGAACACTTTATATTTGTTCAATTAATGTATGTCTAGAAATGTAGACATTAAATCTCTTCCATCACAACACTATTTCAATCCATGTGTTTGCTATCATTTGCCAGCCTCCATTCTCTTTGGCTGGCAGTTATATGTTATATAGACAGAAAATTTCAAATTGGCCTCTACTGTGTAATTCTCAAGACTGAAGATATTTTATGGTGCTGCAATTTTAAAATGAATAATTCCAATTCAATTCAGCAAACATTCAATGACTTACTGAGAATATTTTAGGCATTAGGCACTGTAAAGCATTCACTAAATACAAACAATATTAAGCCTCAGTTCATGATACTCATAGCTTAGAATCTCCTATAGAAAATAACTAAGAATAATTATTGAAGCTATAATAAGAGGATAAAAAAGAAAGAGCAATTGATAAATTATATGTCAATGGATAGTTGTTGCATATGTGACAGTTTGTTTTTTAACAAACTTTACTCCATGTAGACCCTTTTAGGATGACTATTCTCAATTCAAGTAATTTTGTTGAACACACACACACACACACACACATTAAGCTAACAGAATAGATAAAGATATAGATTGTGGAGTAGATAAATAAGCCTAGATGTAAAAGGTACACAGAGATGAATTCAAATTTCATTTCATTTAAAATAATTGTGATAAGTAGCTTAGAGAAGTAGATCAAGTGTTTGAAAGAATAAAGAGAATATACGTGCAAATTATAGCATTCCCAGGCAATATAGCAATGTTTCCTAAGTTACAAGTGCACAAAACTTTTTCCTCTGTAAGTTCATGTATAGAAATTTTTTCTTGTAGATGAACTCCTTAAAAATAATATAGACATGACATTTGTCATTTATAATTGCTTATAACAGCTAGACTGAAACTAACTTAAAATATATAAAATAGGATTGAAATAAAATATGTCTTGATTAGAAAGTATGTTGAATTTTATAGTAATTATAATAATATGCAGAATGTATAAGACATGATTATTATATATATTATATATTCATAAAGAAACTATTTTTTCTTTATATAGTCTCTAAATTATATCCATTTATTCCCCTTTCACTGACAAACTTCTATATTCCCATTAATTTTCTAATCATGCACAGATTTTAAACATTACTATGGCAATTTAGCAAAGAGATTTATACTTAAATTCTATTCACATGACATGTGATCCTAAGCTATTACTATTTATACTTACTTTGTTCAAATATTTAACTCTTAAGCAATGCTGTGACTCCACCTCATGCTTCTTGGTAATGAATTATGGTGGGTTCATCTTCTTGTCTTTCCTGTTCACCAGTCATGAGCTCAGAGCTAATGGGCTATGAGAGAGGGAAGAGGATACCAGGATGTCACTTCATAACTGTCTAAAGTTTAAATAATCAAATTGACAGTTGTATTTGTGTAACACGAATAAGGGTAGATTATTGAATCTACTCTGAAAAGAAAAAAGTGAGAATATGGATATGATAAGATAAAAAGGTAGATTATTAAATCTATTTTTAAAAAGCAACTACTAATTTTAAATATTTTACATTGGATTGGATTTTTGTATATTTTATATAAATTTTCTATATTGATACAAATTTGAGATTAATTTTGTTAGAACACGCTATACATACATTTCTAATCTTGTTCAAGGTATTGTACCTATACAACTCATTTAACAATGTAATGCAAATTTCTAGTCCTTGACAGTTATTATTACCAATTAATTAGGCATAAAGAAATGCAAGTTAGTTATCAGTCACCAATTACAATTGAACTTATAGTCATAATAGGTAGGTTCTCAAGGTCAAACAGATATATTTTAGATGGACAGGTCATCTTCAAACCATTCAGAGGTCTACATAATATGACATTTAAGATATTTTAATAACATAGATTCTTTTTTTTCATGACTATGAGACATGTCTGCTCCTGGTAGCACCAATCTACTTCAGAGAAGGTGGGTGGGAATTGAAGAAACTCCTTATGGTGTTTACTTTCATCACTGGACAAGAAAATGCCCTTGCTTTGACTGCTGACAAATGGATGACAAATGCTGTCCAAGTGGATAAGCAGGACACAAAAGAAAGGACTGCTAAACCTTGCCAAGACAGGTGGGAAGATAGGAAAGCCATTCAGAATGTCCTGCTTTACAGATAAGTCTGTTAGATGTGCTAGGCATGTAGGCCAAAGACAGATGCCCAACATTGCAGAGGAAACTTGGGTGACTATCCAGACAGCTAGCTATCTCTGTCATTTCTCACATTTTTTGGAAGTCACTTGCCTGTACTTCCTATTTACTTAGGTAATATTATTCCCTTCTTGGGTCTCTGAGGGAGTTCAAGATTAGATATTTATAGTTATAGTTTTTCTTGTTAACAAATTCAGAAAAGAAACTCACTAAAGAGGTGTAAAGTGTTTAAGTTTGAAAAATATCAAAAGATAGTTTCGGGTTGGTAATATAAGGTAGGATAGAATGTGAATTAGGTACAACATTTTAGACTCACTAAAATACGATAAAAAATGGAGTATTTTTTCTGAATTTGTCAAATGTTGACCGACTGGACATTGTTAATATAATTCTTGACTGTATATATTATATATACCTATTATATATAGTTTTTTTCTTATATTAGTTATAATCTTTTATTATTTTAGACAAAAAAGGGGAAATGTGTTGATATATTGTCTACCCTATTAAAATTTACCTGAAAATCAGACAACAGAACAAGCCACTAGATTAAACATAGATGCCAGGCAGTGGTGGCACATACCTTTAATCCCAAACTCAGGAGGCAGATATCCATCCAGATCTCTGTGAGTTCATGGACTACATGAAATTGACTCAGTTTAGAAGAGAAACAGAGCCAGGCAGTGGTGGCACACATCTTTAATCCTAGTACTTGGGAAGCACACATGCCTTTAATGGCTAGGTGGAAAAAGGTATATAAGGTGTGAGGAGACAGGAACTAGAAGCCTTTTCAGCTAAAGAAGCTCATTTGGCTAGAAGCCTATTGGCTGAGCCTTTTCAGCTGAGAAGTCCTAGAGGTAAGATGTGGCTTATACCTTGTCTCTCTAATCTTTCAGCATTTACCCCAATATCTGGTTCGGGTATTTTTTTTTTTTTTTATTAAATGACAATTAGCAAACTACTAGTCTTAAATATTTTACATTGGTATGGATTTTTGTACATTGATACAAATTTAAAGTTAATTTTGTTATACTGTATGTATATTTCTACTCTTGTTTGGGGTAGTATGTCTATGGAACTCGTTTAAAAATGTAATGTGTATAATTAAGAAATACAAATTAATAGTCATCTATAGTAGTCAAACTTATAATCATGTTAGGTATGTTTTCAAGGTCATACACATATATTTAGATAGATAGATGCTCTTCAAACACTTCAAAGACCTATAGAATATGGCATTTAATATGCTTAATTAACATAAGGCTTTTCATGACAATGAAACACATCTGCTCTTGACAGTACCCATTTACGTCAAAAGAAGATGATGGGCATTGAAGAACCTCTGTATGGGATTTGCTTTCTTTATGGCAAAAGTAAGCCATTTGGGCAAAGAAACTGCCCTTGCCTCAGTTGCTGACAATATACTGTCCAAACTGGACCAGCAGGACAAAAAGGAAAGCAATTGCCAACCTTTGCCAAGACAAGGTAAGACAGTCCTTCAGAATTCCCTGCTTCTCAGAAATGGCTGTCAGATATACCAGGTCCATTGGCCAAATTGGATGCCCTAATGTTCCAGAAGAACCTAGGGTGACTGTCCAGGCAGCCAGATATCCCTGTCATTAGGTAACAATTCACCTTTCTGGGGTCTTTGATGGGGTTGAAAACTAGATAGTTATAGTTTTCCATAGTTATGATAGAAGATAAATTAGGTGCAAAACCTTGGAGTCACAAAGATAAAATAGATAACAGAATATTTTCTCTAATTTTGTCAAATACAAAATTTGTAGCTGTAATTCTTTTTTTTTTTTTTGGTTTTTCGAGACAGGGTTTCTCTGTGTAGCTTTGCGCCTTTCCTGGAACTCACTTGGTAGCCCAGGCTGGCCTCAAACTCACAGAGATCCGCCTGGCTCTGCCTCCCGAGTGCTGGGATTAAAGGCGTGCGCCACCACCGCCCGGCGTAGCTGTAATTCTTACTTGATAACTGTCTTATTGTATATAATTTTACTATGTTAAAGTTAAAACCTTCCTTTTTGATTAGACAAAAAGGGGGAAATATGGAATATTCCTTTACACTATGAATATATGTCATTGTGATTGATTTACTAAAAAAAAAAAAAAGATTTGACTAACATATCTGGCTCATTCTCTTGTGGAATATTCTTCTGATTTTGGAGAACTGCTCTGTTTTCACATATAGTAACTGCATATATATATATGCATCTCTACTTGATGACATCCTCATCCTGCACATATTCTTCAAAGAGATTTAGAAGAATATTCTCATGGATTTCTCTACATACATACTCCATTATTAATCAGTGTGGGATTCAATCTACCTCAGCTGTACCAATCTTGGGCATATACCCAAAGGATGTTTCATTCTACCACAAATACATTTGTTCAACCATATTCATTGCTATTCTGCTTTTTACAGGCTGAAATTGCAAACAACCTAGATTTTCCTCAACAGATAAATGGATAAAAAAGTGGGTTAATTTACACCATGAAAATTACTCAGTCTTTAATAAAATCAATTGATAGATGGAACTAGAAAAAAAAAATCATCCTGGGTGAGGTAATGAGATAATAATGAATTGAAATCTCCCAGTAGTGGGTGAGACAGAGCCTCAACTGGATATCTTTTGACACCAAAGGAAGTTCCAGTACTGGGATTGGAATATATCTAATTGAGGTATTAGCCAAAAGAATCCCATCGGAATCCCCAAACAACCCAGGCTGTGGCTAAGACTACAGGTCGCTATACACAAACTCAAAGCAAGGCCCCATTGTTGAACATGACTGCTACATAACTCATTGAATGTGGAGAAGTTGAACTCCTACCCACATGGACCTTCCATCCCTATGTTCAAGCATTTTTGGCATAGGAAGGAACTCTGCACAGTACTAAAGGAGAAACATAAATGCCAAATCACTCACAAACCCTTTGACCTGCAGTGGTGTCCTGCCTGCAAGATATACTAGAGCAATGGTGGCATGAAGCTTGTGAGAGTAATCAACCAATATTTGAATTGAGATGGAACCCATGCTTGACACTGCTTGAGTGACCAGGAACCTGAGACTAGAGAGCCTAGGGACATGGCGTAAAATCAATTATTGCTGTTTAAAAAAAGTAGCAATAAAATGACTCCTAATGACATTCTACTATACTCATGATAAGGGCCTTGCTGAGCCATCATCAGAGAAGCTTTCTCTTGCATCAGGTAGGTACAAATACAGAGACCCAAAGGCAGAATTTACTGAGAGAGGCTTTGGAACACTCAGCTCTAAACCAGGTGTGTCCATCAAATCCTTCCTCTCGTGGCTCAGAAAATAGAGGATAGATTTAAAAGTCCATTTTAGAAAATAAAAGTGAAAACAAATGAAACGTCTCCCATTCAAAGAAACTTAAGGGAAAATGTGAATTTGTAGGTGTGATTTTGAATTTACATGTTGGAAATATTCAGGAAATAAGAAACTTCTGTCAAACTAGAGAGTTGGGGAATATTAAATTTCGTTAGTGATCAGTACTCAGCACCTTCCGGTCCTTCTTGCAGTTGTATTTATATAATTATTTTATAAAGCATTTTACTTCTATTCCAAAAATAATAGTTTGAAAGTGATACTGCCTACTTTTATGAAACAGGATGCAGTTTCAATGGTATGTTTATCATCTTGCAGTCCACTTGGCACAGATGAAAGTCTAAAATCATTCCTAGCAAGTCTCCTTTTCAAACTGTTCCTTGTAGTATGCTTGTGCCTGCTTTATATATTAACACCTAGCAACAAACCATATTTTTTACAAAACAAATGCAAAAATTGTCCCATTATTTTCATAGAACTTAAATCTGAAAAAGACCCCAGAGAACAGTCAGTCTATCTCCAAAATATTACTGCTCCAAGTAAAACCCAGCCTTAGGGAGTGTAATTAGCTACCATTATTGGTGACCAGACCTAGTTTTTAGCTTCTAGCTCATTCTACAATGCTAAAGGATTTAATTATCAGAATGCTGAATAAAAATAATTCTGGCCACAAACCCAAGACATTTCATTAATGAACCTATCCAGAATAGCCTCAATTTGCAAGAGAAAGGAACACTATAAACTATAGGCACATTTATTTTCAATTGATAACTATTTATAATAAATTATTGTAAGCTACAACACTGTCTAAATCCACAAATGGTTAGTTCAACTGTTATGTTCATTTTATAGCAATGAATATATTACAAATACAAACCGTGTATCTCAAGGTTCAGTTTCTAAATTTTAAAAGGATTTTTCAGAAGAGGTAACATACACTGAATAATTAAGTGACCACAGTTGTCATAGGAAGAGTCTCTCCAGCGTCACTAAATCAAGGAAGTTTAAAGCATTTCCCTCTTACTAATCAGAAGACAGGTCAGAACAAACTCTGTCACTGGACAGCTTTAAATTGTCCACAGATGCAGACTCAGTGGAAAATCTGACAGAAAGAAGAGATAGACATAGAAGTTGATGCGTGTTTCAAGGGCACAGTGGCTTTCGGACTGCTAAATAGTGTAAAGAGTGATGGGTGAATGATATCTCTGTAAACACAGATGTGAAAACTGGCCGGCCTTCCCTCTCTCTCTTTTTCTTCACATCTGCTCCCTTTCCTTTCTCTATCTTATACTCTGCTGTCTTTCTTGCTACAACCCCAGTGAGTACTTATCAAGAACTATACTTGGCATACTGCTGAGGGAGACGTCTCTCTAATCCCTCCAATAACCTTTACAGTGTCCTCATCCAATGCCCACTGTTTGGATGGTTGGAAATCACCACATGAATGATGATAAGTAAATATCTCTGAAAAAAACAAGATAAAGTCATGCAGTTTCTGTCTCAAAAAGTGTAATTATACTTTGAAGGATTAACAGTTTCCCGGGGGTAGAATTCAGAGTACATAAGGAAACCAAGGCAAACTTAGAGAGTTGTACATGCCTGACCACCATACCTATACTTTTTTTTAAACCGTGCTCTGGAAGATGTATGTAAGTTACAGATTCTTTCATTTACTGATTTGAATCTAAGTATGTCCATTGGCATAATAAAACTCCTTTACCCTTATGAGGAACACAAAATAATTCTAAATATATTGATCAGATAGAAAGGGATAAAACCTTCTTAGTAGATCCTGTTATAGCACAAGAGAGAAGCATAATGGAGCAAAAGAAGGATGATGTATATTTATTGGCGTGGTTTTCTCCAAATTTCTTTACAAAGCAAAAGCAAAACAAAACAAAAACAGTCCCTATAGACAAGTCTTGCCCCAAATGCCTGAGCACGGGTTATCTATAATGTAGACACACATTTAAAATATAATTACATATTCAAGACGTTTTAGTAAGCAAACCTGATGGTAGAGAAAATTTTGGAGGACACAAAATACAGACTACAAGAACTTGAGTTGAAAAAGAAGTTCACAGTGGATATGAGCTTCAGTGAACTCTTTGAGCCCAAGTGCCCTTCCATAACTTCTTAAATTTAAATCAATGGCATGCCACCTTTGAAACGACTGCCTGTGTTTTAGAATGGTAGTTAGGGAAGCACTTGGTGGGCTTACACTGCTTCCTCTTTAACCCTTAGAAAACAAATATACTTTTCTAAAGATTTATTGCTAAAGGCTAAATTACAATGCAAAATAGCAATGATATGTCATGAGCTAGAAAAGAAAAACACATTTACCTCATTATTTTCTTAAACCTCATATCTACTATCTTTCAAAGTTGCATAAATATTCTGCTAGAAGTAAAATTACAACTTGAAGAAAATGATGAATATCATTTATTCACCCTGCTATATTAGTTATTCCATAGCTTCAGGGAAAACATGCAGCTATTATTTCCAAGCTTTTCCTCTTCTTTTTCATTCTCTCTCTTGATTATTAAAACACAAACACAAGCAGGAATATAATTTGAATTATGTCTGTACTGTACAGAAGATTCTGAACTCTTGTGTTAAAGCAAATCTTTGTCTAAAATCTCAAGAACAAGAAAAGGCATACTAATGCAGGATTTGCCTCATTTATATTTCATTATCTTTTTTTGCATAAGGCAGTCATTTGTGAATATTTTTAACACTTAAAAATGAGAAAGAGCTTATGATTTCATACTATTTAAGTACAAACATCAGAGTTCTTTTTTGGTAAATTTATGTAATCTGCTAGAAAACATCTATAGTTTTCTCAAAGTATTTCAATTTTTAATCTGAATAATAGTAGATATCCCAATCCATCATATTTAATAACCAATAATGATATCTACTAAATTATAACTTGAATATTATAATCATAAAATGCTTATCTTTTGGTTTCTAAATAATGATGTAGTTTTCTATGAAACTAGTTGCACTATGATCCTGTCTCCCTTTAATGACAGCAGGACACACAGAAAATGCTGAAGGTGAGTATACACTACAGCATATTCATTACCTTAAGAATTAAGACTACAAGATTCTGCCTAGAAAACAAAATATGTTTGCTCCTAGGGTATCGATGTGTACTCAAGTGCTTTCACATAATTTCCTTAAGTCCCTGAGGCTACCTGAAAGAGATTCAAAATTCAGTAGATTCAACTACTTGAAGATTATATATATATATATAATATGTGTGTGTGTGTGTGTGTGTGCGTGTGTGTGTGTGTGTGCTTTGTATTTCTTACTTCACACAATATTCCTGGCCTTGAACAAGAGTTTCCTAAAAGTATGCTGATAAAAGTACTCAGAGTCATCATTTCCCTGAAAAATATCTAGTGATAACTGTTTCAGCATCTATATGAACCTTGGTTAGAATGTGTTGGTCAATGTTTGCTGGTATTGAAATACCACATGATACTGCCCAAATATGTACAGCTATATGTGCCGAATAAAAAATAACTTATTTTTAACTCTTCAATGATGTCCAAGCCTTGATTATAATCCAGCAGTCTTCAGAATCCTCCACAAATCTCTCCATATAATAATGCGTTCCTTGAGAATTTCTGCACCCTTCTCTTTTTTGTTTTTTCCCTGAATTTTAGTTCTGTTTCTTGTAGTCAGTTCAACAGATTTGTGTGTGTGTGTGTGTGTGTGTGTGTGTGTGTGTGTGTGTGTATGTTTAAAACAATTGTTATGTTTTTTGCTGTCTAGAATGACCTCCTCTTGCAAGCTGATTTTGATCACCATACAGGTCTCTGCTCAAATGCTATTCAAATGTCATCTCTCTGAATTGACTTCTCAGACCAGTTTAACCCAGTAACATCCTCTATTTCTATTGATTTCATATTTAACTTATATTTGTCTTTAACTGATTTATTCATTCATAAAACTAATATGAATAACTTGAAGGAGCCAACATTTGTGTGAGCTGGTATGCCATGGGAAAAAGGCAACACTATTCAAAATTTACAGAAAGACTTAATTACAAGACCTTTCATTTTTAACATTTATTTATTTATTTTACTTTCCTCCTCTCCTAGTCCCTCTCAAGTACCTTCCCTTTGCCTTCCCCATCATCAATTCCTTCTTTTTATTTAGAACAATGCAGGCCTCCCCTGGATATCTACAAAATATAGCATATCAAGTTGTAGCAAGACTTAGCACCTAGCCTTGTGTTAAGGCTGAGCAAATAAACCTGGTATGAGCAATTAGGTCATGCTTCGAAGACCTATACTCTACAAAATCAGAAAATCTAAAAGAAATGTACAATTTTCTTGACAGATACCACTTACCAAAGTTAAATCAAGATAAGATAAACAATTTACATAGACTTATAACCCCCAAAGAAATAGAAGCAGTCATTTAAAATCTCCTAACCAAAAAAAAAAAAAAAAGAAAAAGAAAAAGAAAAGAAAAAAGAAAGAAAGAAAGGAAAACACTTCAGGGTCAGAGGGTTTTAGTGCAGAATTCTCACAGACCTTCAAAGAAGAGCTAATACCAAGACTCCTCAAATTATTCCACAAAATAGAAACAGAAGGAATATTGACAAATTCATTTTATGATGCCATAGTCACCCTAATAACCAAACCATACAAAGACTCGACTAAAAAAGCACATTACAGACCAATCTCCCTCATGAAAATTGATGCAAAAACATTCAACAAAATACTGGCAAACAGATGTCAAGAACACATCATCATCTACCGTGATCAAGTGGGCTTCATCCAGAGATGCAGGGATGGTTCAACATATGAAAATCTGTCAATGTAATCTGCCATATAAACGAACTAAAAGGAAAACACCCACATGATCATCTCTTTAGATGCTGAACAAGCCTTGGACAAATTCTAATACCCATTCATAACAAAAATCTTGGAGAGATCAGGGATGCAAGGAACGTACCTAAACATAGTAAAAGCAACATACAGCAAGTCAACAGCCAAAATCAAATTAAATTGAGAAAAACTCAAAGTAATTCCACTAAAATCACAAAGAAGACAAAGCTATCCACTCTCTCCATATTTATTCTATATAGTACGTGAATTTCTAGCTAGAGCAATAAGGCAACTGAAGATTAATGGGATACAAATTGGAAAAGAAGAAGCCAAAGTATCATTATTCAGAGATGATATGATACTATACATAAGCGACCCCCAAAATTCTACCAGGGAACTCCTAAAGCTGACAAACACCTTTAATGAAGTGGATGTATACAAGATTAACTCAAGTAAAATCAGTATCCTTCATATATACAAATGACAAATGGACTGAGAAAGAAATAAGGGAAGCAATATTCTTCACAATAGCCACAAATAATATAAAATATTATTTTAGCACACTATTGGTGTAACTCTTAACCCTAAACAAGCAAATGAAAGACCTGTATAATAAGAACTTCAAGTCTTTGAAGAAAGAAATTAGAGAAGGTATCAGTAGATGGAAAGAGCTCCCATGCTCATGAATCTGTAGGGTTAACAGTAAAAATTGTAATCTTACCAAAAGTAATGTAAAGATTCAACAAATCCCCATTAAAATCCCAATGAAATTATTTATGTATTTAATTTTATTCCAATATCTTTATTTTTAAAGCACTTATTATTATGATGAAATTTATTTAATTTTTTCATTATTTGTTTTCATTCTTCCACTTATAAAAATGCATTTTGTCATGAAACATATCAACTCTGACCCCAGAACCTGAAAGTGCCTGTCACTATGATTTGAAAATAATAAACTTCCTTGCATTCAGAAACTAATTATTTGCAGATAAAAGGTATTTTCCTTCATATTTTTATGAGAATTAGGTGGACTTAAAAGTTGATGAGTGAGAAACTTGTGTTTCTGCTAATATTAGCACACTATACTATAGTATTTCAGAAATTCATAGACGCAGTTCTGTCAGACTAGAAAGAATCCCTTTTCAGTTTACCTTTTATAATTCTTTTAATTTAATAGTCATTTTATTGGAGAAAATAAATGGCTAGCATTTACAACTTGGAATGGACGTGAGTTGTAATTTCTTGAACACTAGTATTAATGTTTGCATTGAAGTCCACAGCCACAGGCAACCGTGCTGGCTCAAAGTCACAGTTTGGAGTATTTTAAAAACAGAAAACAAAGGTACTCCCTTAGAAAGATCTCCTTTTCTTTATTAGGCCAGTTACAAGGACATATGTTCACACAGCATAAAAGAATATTCCACAGCAGTTTCAGGTAGTGGCAGGTTACAATGATTATATAAAAAGTCAAAAACCTTCCCCTATAACAGTGAATAACACTGAGTCAGAAACAAAGGGAGAAATCTCATATCCCATAAGTTCCAAAACTACTTTTGAATAAAGTTCCTCAAAGGCATTACAATTATAAAACCACATGATTATCTCATTAGATGCTGAAAAAGGGGCTTGGTCCTTCCTCAATTGAATGTACCAGGCTTTGCTGACTCCACATGGGATGCCTTACTCTTTTGGAAGAGGTAAGGGGGGTGGGTCTTGGGGGAAGGCTGTGGGGAAGCGAGAGGAGGGATGAGAGGGAGATCTGTGACTGGTATGTAAAATGAATAATTTTTTTAAAATAAAAATTTCAATAAACTAAAAAAAAAAAAAAAAAAAAAAAAAAAAAAAAAAAAAAGAAAGATCTCCTTTTCAAAATTTGTGTAATTGCTGACTGCCTTGATATATTAATTCTAGTGCAATGCACACAGCACTAAAATACGATACTTGGGCACACCACCATGGTGCCATTGTCACTATGGGGTTGAGTACTCGGGAGTATAAGAGGACCATTCTGCTTCTAAGTCTGTGTCTCAAAGTTAAAGCTTCATTCACTTTCTGCACATCATCCCCAGGTAAATTCATTTTAAATGTGTTTCTTTGCAGTAAGCTAGCTACTGACAACGTCTCCTAACAAACTGAACTAGAACCCATGTGAACAGGTTTTGAATTTTTTTTCTATTTTTTTTTTATACCAATACCTAACTGTGCTCAATCATCAAGCATCATGATTGCAAAACTAGTCAGCCTAATGTATTGGTCATTAGCAAATAGAACTTTATTAAGGTGACAAGAGTATTTATGCTGTAAAATGAATGTGGGGTTCAGTTTTACAGGGCAGTATCATCACCCAATATACACAGATATTTTTGACATTCATTTTTACTAGAAAGAAGAGAATAAACAAATGAACTTTATTTTATTTTATCTTTCTTTTCTTTTTCGTAAGATACAAGATTTCAACTTGATATTTCCAGAGGGGGAAATTGCATTGAAAGGGGGTCTTTGCTTTGCAATCATCATCATTAGAAATTCTTCGTGGTTGACTTGTCAGTCATCATCAATAGCTGCTTCTGTGATCATTTCTTGGAGTTCCTCATCTATTAGTCTTCCTTTTGAAGTTTGTGAAGATGTGACATAGTTCTGCTACACTGATATAACATTCTCATCTTTGTCAAAGCCTCAGAATGGTTCTAGTGTTTCTTCATCTCTATCTGTACCTAGCGATTTTAGTCAAGAATCTGGAAAGTCAATGGTGCCAATCTTATCAGCATCCATTTGGTTGATCATATATTACCATTTAGCTTCTTTTGGGTTCTGACCAAATGACCATATGATAGTCCCGACTTCCTTTGTGGTGATGGTGCCACCACCATCTTTATTAAATAGGGTAAAAGCTTCCTTGAATTCAACAGTCTGTTCTTTAGCCAACTGATAAACCATAATACTATCAAACAGAGGAAGAACAGAGCAGGAAATTGTAGCTGTATCAGGTCAGGGACTGTGATCACTGAGTGTCACTCCTGCTGTTGCAGCTACCTCACTGCTTGTTCTGTGCTTTGAGACTCAGTTACAACCAGACAGTAAGGAACTAGTAACCACACAGTGCACAAGAGACTAAACACCACAGTCAGTTTATGCTTTATAAGGGCATCATTTTACTCCACCATTGATGGAAATACATTCTATTTGCTATTGGAAATGTGAATAATCAGTGGACTTTATGATTGTTCTTTAGACATCATTGCTTTATTATGTATATCTACAATTCTTATTTTCCTATTGATCACTTCTTGACATCATGGCTGACCTTGAACATATTATTGATCATTTTTCCTACTTGATAAAAAATGTCATGAATTTCATGCAGGTATTGGAAATTGTAACTTGCATTTCAAGTTATTTCCTTTCTCTAAAGAGTTTCAGAGGTCTTTCCTGACATTGTTTATCTTTAAGAACTAAAAAAAATGAAATACTGTTTAAATAATCCATAGTATGATTCCTAGTTCAATTTTTGACACTGATAATCCGATACAAACAAGTTTTCTTTTTTATTTCCCTCCCTGATTCCATGTGATTAGATATGTTCACTATTATAAACTTTAGTATTTTCTGAGTGCATATTGTCATCCAGGGTGGCGAGCACATGTAAAGAGATAAGGCATACTTTTATATATGACTTTAAACTTGGCAACCAATATAGATCTTACACAAAGAAGAGATACTGAGTAACTATTAGTTTAGGGATGGAATAAACTAAAGAACTAGAAATACATACTAAACATAACTTTAACAATAAGCTGCTAACTGATATTACCCTTAAAATGAAATTCAAGAACACTGTCATTTATTGTAGAGACAAGATTGAGATAGGATTGAAAAGAGTAGAAGATGTTTCCTTCTGAGTAACATCTCTTTTGATTTCTTAATGGTCAATATGCTGCCATACTTAAAATACATGGAGTGATTTGGTAGTACTTGTGAGTTAACAGCCCCAGAGAATTCTAAGTGAGTTAGTTTCTGTAAACCAATGGGCAACATTCTTACCAGTGCCCATTAAATATGGCAAGAAAAGTTGTGCATCAAAGAGACACTGCTTACGCAATATTGAAAATTAGCGTTGTGTGTAATTACAGTATAGACGGCATTTTTATGTCCTACTAATTGTTTTAAGGGTCATTCCCATTTAATGATAAGAACAGAGGGGCATGGGAATGCCGTCAAATTTACTTCATTTTTCTCTGTAACAAGCACTTTTGTCAGGAAATGCGACAGTTTTGTCACTATTTCCTCCACTCTAATTCTTATCCGATGCAGTCATATTAATTTCAGTGAAAATGAAGATATGATTTCTGGTCTACAAATCATGAAGGAATTCTTCTATAAACAGATTCTTTTGTAAATAAATATGAATAAGAAATAACATCTTTAAGGATAGTTATTTTTCTTAGAAAACAAAACTCTATAAAACAAATCCTCAAACTAAAAAAGAAAAAAAATAATCTATAGAACACACTTTTCTCTGAAAGCCATTAGAAAATTTTCATAGCCCTGTTTCAAGGTATAAATATCCCATCAGTGGGAGAATTAGATTCTTTTCAGATTATGTAGAAGTAACAGCAAAATTAAATCACCATGAATGTAAATAAGATAAAATCATCTCAATACTTCTTTTCAATTCTTGAAAAGTGTGGTTTTTGCATATTAGTTTGGCATAGCTGAGAGCCCTAGGCTAGCAGGCATTTATAATTAATGTCTGAATATTTTCAACCATTATATTCAAAATATCTACCAGAAATATTTCAGGTAGGATGTGGTACATGTTGGTGTCACAACCATGGAGGATTTGGGCAGGTGCTCCTGGAAGTTGGGGTTAAAGCTTGACCTACTTCCTTGGGTTCTTCTCACAGTAAGCTAAAGGAAAGTGATGTATGGTGACAAGTCATTTAATCCTTAAACTCATATAAAATCATCATTTCTGGTAAAAAAAAAAAAGGAATAAAATTAATTTTTTCCTCATACAGAAGTAGAAAACACTTTCAAATCCACAACAGAGCCATCATCTTTTGTTCCTAAGGAAGGGTAAAACAAAAGACTTCCATGCTTGGACAAAGAACATATGTCAAGCTAAGAGAGCTGTGTTTATTGCTTATGAGACAGAGGGTCTCATCTATCTCTATCAACCAGTCACAGGGAGAAGATAGAACTTGACTCTGATGAAGTAATAGCACGGGCTGCTAAGGAATCACTGCCTACTACTTAACATTGAGGCACACAAAGCTTGTCCTAAAATTTAGTATGATCCAGGATAATCAAAACCCTTGGTGACATACCTGGCCCTGAGAAAAGTCTCTTGGAATTCCTGATACAATTTCTATGCTGTAAATTTTCCATGATGTAGTGATGTCAGAGAAACGCAGCTACTTAGGACAACATCCATGATCCCAAACCAGACTACACCAAGGAAAAGAAGGAGATGATGGATACCGCACAGCTCTTCTGGAGTCTCCAGAGAATAAACCAGGGAAAGCTAGGTAATATCTATGAGAAGTGGTAGGTGAACCCTGGATACCTGTAACTTTTAAAACATGTTTATTTTTTATTATTTTTAAATTATGCTCTGTGTACATTTGCTGTGTGGGGATGTCGGTAAATGAATATGGGTGCCTGGGGGATGCATATGTTGAATATCTTGGACCAGGAACTAGAGATGACTATGAACTGCCTGACTGGATGTGCTGGGACCTGAATGTCAGTCCTCTGGAAGAAGAGTACACACTCTTAACTACTGAGCCATCCCTGAATTCCCGCTATCTGTGGCCTTAATAGCAAGGTAAAATAAGACATTTTATAAACCAGGAGAGAAAGCCTGAAGTCCGGCCAGGAGGGACAGACTTGCCTGTCCTTGCCTGAGGACCTCTCTCCCCTTCCAAAGAGAAAAAGAACCAACAAACCATGGCAAGAGCTATGGCTAAAAGAGAGAGGTTTAGAAAATCTGCTCGTGGCCAGGCGGTGGTGGAGCACCCTTTAATCCCAGCACTGGGGAGGTAGAGGCAGGGGGATCTCTGTTAGTTCAAGGCCAGCCTGGGCTACAGAGTGAGTTCCAGGAAAGGCGCAAAGCTACAAAGAAAAGAAAAAAAGAAAAATCTGCTCCGTAATTTTGGAAACGGAGAGTTTAAAGAAGAAAAGCACGGGGAAAGCCAGACAAAAGTTGTGGGAACAGCAACAGTGGCAGAGAGATGTCAGGGAAGCCCTCATTTCTCTGCACTAAGCAATGAAGGGTGCTGCTGCCTGGACACCATTTTCCAAAAGACCCTGGCCGACTCAGCAGTTTGACTGCCAGAGACTCTGCGAATCAGGCTCTTGGGAAATTCACAGCGTGTATTTTGGGACTACATGCTGAAACCTGGCCAGTAGAACACTGCTACTCTGTGAGAAAGGAACTTAGAAACAGAACTGTGCTTATTCTAGCAGGTAGAAATTTCACAAGAGCCCTAGTATCCAAGGGAACTTGGGTTCAGCCTACAAGCAGCACAGTAGACACCTGCAAAGATCATGTAGGTGTGGGACCAGCATTCATATCCAGATTCCTGAAGAATGCCCAAACGTGGGATGACCAGCATCTGAAACTCTACCCACTAATTAAAAAATAGCCAGGCGGATCTCTGTGAGTTCGAGGCCAGCCTGGGCTACCAAGTGAGTTCCAGGAAAAGGCGCAAAGCTACACAGAGAAACCCTGTCTCGAAAAACCAAAAAAAAAAAAAAAAAAAAAAAAAAATAGCATCTGGAACCCTATATTGTGATGACTAGCTCAGAGGCATCAGTCCAAAAGGACCGCTAAAAATTGGATATCCACGTGTGGAAGAAAGAAACTAGACCATTATTTCTCAACATGCACAAAAGTCAATTCCAAATGGTTCAAATACCTTAGCAGATAAATTGAAATGCTGAGTAACTAAAGTCAACAAAGAAATCAAACAAAACCAATCAATGAATAGATTAATAAAATGAACAGACAGTTCTTAAAAGATGGTTTACAAATTAATAATAAATATGTAAAAAAAAAGTTCAACCTCACTAACTTTTAGAGGAATGTAAATGAGAACTACATAAAGATCCCATGTTACTCCACTCAAAATGATAGTCATCAACTCACAACAAAAGCTGGGGAAATCTTATGTACTGCTGGTGAGACTAAATCAGTCCAGGCACCATGAAAGTTAGTAGGTTGCCTTATGAAAAAACAAAAACAAAAAATTAGGCCTACTATATGGCACAATTATAACACTCCTGGGTATTGACCCCAAGGATTCCAATTCGACTTATCACAGAAATACTGGCACATCAATGTTTACTGCAGTGCTATTGACAACAGCTAAGTTACGGAATCAGTATGGGTCCAAAAACAGAGGAAGAATTAAAAAAAATGTGATGTGTTATGTGTACATGTGCATGTATGTTATGTATGTATGAATGAATTATTCAGGTATGAATAAAAACAAAATTATATCATTTGCAAGTAAATAAATGTTCGATTGAAAGTAAACATCTTAAATGAAATAAGCCAGTCCACTGTTTTCCTTCATTTCCCTTCTAATTTCATTATATTTGTTTATTATTTATATGTTGCATATTTTTATAATTTTTGTACAAATTTATATTTTATAGTGAGCATATTTCCCATATAGTACCCTATGTTTTAGCTTTTGTTGGTTTGTTTGTATCCCTCTCTTGTCTTGTTAAACCTCTTTTGTATAATTAACAATCTTAGTTTACCTTCAGGTCACATATACATAAATAATTTTATGTGTTCTGTATTAAATTTAGGAACAGCAAATGAAAGAAAACATGTAATCCTGTTGTCTGAGAGGAAGTGCTTGGGACAAGAGAGGAAAATGGGGGCACTCACTTAACTGAAATAAAAGCATATATGAAAATGTTACAAGGAAACAACTTACTCTACATAGTTAGCATATACTAATATGTTTTTAAAAAAGAAAAGACAAGCAACACAAAGACTCACTCTGTAACCAAACGGGAGTGTTAATTGTCTTGAGAGTCACCCTTCAGAGATAAGGTGTGTAGCATCTTATAAAAACTGAAGCTTGCTTGCTATTTGATGCAATATCATATCTGATCAAGGAACTCATTCATAGCCAAAGAGGTCCACCAGGAACCATGGAAGATGATGCTTGCTGGTTGGCAGACCAGCTTAGACCCCAATAACTTTCTTACATGGTTCAGAACCACCTGTCTAGAGACAGTATCACTCGAAGTAACCTGTACCCTTCCATGTTGTTAAGAAGCAAGTCAATCACCAGACAGAAGAGCATACAGGTTGGCCGATATGATCTAAACAATGCCTCAATTGAGGTTTTCCTTTCAGATGCCCCAGACCTGTGTCCTGTTAGGAGTTAAAGGTAACTAAAAGATAAGTAGAAATGTGATTCTCTATGTTTTTTCTCTTCTTCACATAGAGTCTGTTACTCAATTAAATTTGTGCCATACAAAATGATTCTTAAGAAAGTCATAATATCTCAAGTAAAATGATTTTTGAACTAGATTTGGGTGCAAATACTCAATATATGACAGGAACTACAAAATAATTATGATTAACATGGTAAAGATTTAGTGGAAAAAGTATACAACATAAATAAGAATGAGATTCAGTAGAAACTACCCAAAAATTACCCATAAATAAATATTATGTGTGGTTTAAAATATTCCACATAGGTTCATGTATTTGAGAACTGGTCCTTAGTGGGGTTGGACTCAAGAACAGTTTGGACACAGTTGATAAAGCAACAATGAACTTAGAGGTATGCCAACCCAAAGCACCCAAGATGGAACATATAAATCTATTTTTAAATATCAAAAAGCTGTGGAATAATAAATAATGCACATCATCTGTTGTCTTAGTGTGCTTTCTATTGTTGTGATAAACGTGAGAAAAAGGTTTATTTTACCATATACCTTGTGTTCTATCATTAAGGAAAACTAAGCACAAATCCTTATTTCAAGGCTGTTCGATGCAATCCAGTAGGAGGAAAAGGGTCCCAAGAGAAGGCAAAAAAATCAGAGATACCCCCTCCATTCCCACTGTTAGGATTCTCACAAGAACCCCAATCTAAACAACCACAATACATACCCAGAGGACGTAGCAAAGATGCATGCAGGCTCTGTGATGCTTCAGTCTCTGTGAGACCGTGTGAGCCCTACTTAGATGATTTTGTGGGCTTTGTTCTCCTAGAAAGCTAGGAGAACTCAGGGCAGGGACCCAGAGGTAAAACTGTGAGAACCAAAGTTAATCTAGAAGCCCCAATTGCTCAAAGACGGATAACTTCCTGGAATGCTGTTGTTCATCTGAGAGAAGAAGCCACATGTTTCCACTTCAATAAACAATGTTGATTGTTTCAACTACACAGAATGTGCTTGATCACATGTAGATGGAAAGTACACAGGGAAAAGGTACATAGACAGGAGGTACATGGGCAGGAAGTATGTATGCTTGATTCCATTTGGACAAAGGCAAGAAATGTGGTAGCCTTTTAGATTTTGCCTTTATGAGCAACTGACTGACATAAATCAGGGCCATTCTCTATCTTTCTGGCCAGTATTTAGTAAAGCTTAATTGGTTTAATTGGACAATTATGGATTTGGTCTTTCTCCTCAAAATTTTCAGGTTTCACAAAACTTAAATCAGAGATCATGGAGGAATGTTTACTTGTTGCTCAGCTTGCTTTATTTATGCTATTCAGCCCACTTGCCAAACAATGGCACCATCCTTAGTGGGCTGGGCCTTCCCATGAAGCCATTAATCAAAAAAAATGTCCACACACAATTTAATGAATATATTTTCTCAATTGAAGTTTTGTCTAACTAGATGAACAGGCTAGTGTCAAATTGACAAACGTATGAGCAGGATGTGTGTAATTTGAGTTCAACAAAGATAAGAAAAATAAAACAAGGTATAATAATAAATATTTGATGAGATCATTGTCATGAACTGACCAAAATTAAAGAAAAATAAATCCCAGACATAAGAAAGCAGAGGACTCCAAGTAGGAAAACAATGCATGACAAGTAAAAGACAACACTCTGATGTATACAAACGAACAGAGACATGTCTCATTGCATCTTCTCTTATTTTCTTTAACAGATACCACATTTTTAACATTTGAACATGTGCAGTGTCCCTGAGTCAGGAAATTCCATTAATACCTTTCTTTGAACAGCATGCGCTCATTTTGTCTCTTTTTGCCACATTTGGTGATTACCATAATGTTAAAGCTTTTCATCTTACATACACTGTGGTAAACTGTGATTAGTAATCTTTGACATTAGTGTTATAATTGAGGACAACATAAGCCCTTGTCCACATAAAATGGAAAAAAATATAAATATTGCATATGTCCTAACTGTGTCATCTAACAGAATCTCATCACTTTCTTTGGTCCTACCTTGTTGTTTGAGATATTGCAATATCAAAATTAGACCATTTAATATCCTACAATGACCTCCAAATGTTCAAGTGACAGTGCTGGCTTGTGTTTCTTAGTTTAAATTGAAAAAGAGAAATCATTCAGCTTGTTGATGAAAATATATTAAAAGCAATAATAGACTAACAGTCAGTCAGTCAAACTTCTTGTCCATTTATTTTCCATACATGCTGTCACCTCCCTCCTACTTTTACTCTTTCCTTTATTCTCATTCTCTCTCTCTCTCTCTCTCTCTCTCTCTCTCTCTCTCTCTCTCTCTCTCTCACCCAACTTCAACTTATGCTGTCCATAAACTTGTGGGTGTGAGGCCATACACTAGAGCATGGCTGAACTAAGGGGATCCACACGCTTAAAGAAATCTGACTCTGCCTCAGGCCAAAGCCATCAACTGTCTATAGCATCTTAGTTAGGTGGTATTTTATGAACTCTGTCCAACTCCATTCTAGAATGTTGACTAGCTTGATCTTGTACAGCCAACCACAGCCGCTTTCATTTTTAATAGATGAATAAAATCCCACTGTGCATACATACCACAATTTTATTGTCCAGCTTTGTGTTGATGAACATCTAGTATGATATTTCCTTGCTACTGTGACTATTACAGCATTGAACACAGATGTGGAGGTATCTCTAGGGTAACATATGCAATCAATTAGATATATGTCTAGGGATGGCATAGATGGGACATAGAGTTCTATTTTTTTTTTAAATTCCATACTGATTTCGATAGTGACTGCAATAGTTTAAAAATCCCATCAGCAGAAGACAGGGGTTTCTCTTTCCCTACAGGCTTGCTAAGATTTCTTATCTTTTGTTTTATTGATCTCAACCATTCTGACTAGGGTGAAATGACATATCCAAATAGCTTTTATTTGCATTTCCTTTATGGGTACAATATGGAATATTTTAAAACTGATGCATTAGATATTTGTCTCTCCTCTTGTTAAGAATCATTGGTTCATTTTCTTAGTCCATATTTTGATTGGCAGTTTTACGTGTTTTGGTGTTTAATTTTTGCAGTTCTTTATATATGCCAGACATCAACCCCTTGTCTGAGATATAAATGGCAAAAATTTTGTCCAATCCTGTAGGCTATCTGCTCTTCAATCATTTTCTTTCTGTTAGAAAGATATATATTTAGCGAGGTGGTGGTGGTGGTGCATGCCTTTAATCCCAACATTTGGGAGGCAGAGACAGGCAGATATCTGAGTTCAAGGCCAGTATGGTCTACAGAGAGAACTGTAGGAAATTCAGAGCTATACAGAGAAACCTTGTCTTGGAAAACCACAAAAAAAAGAAAGATACATTTTGTAATACTTTGCAATGTGAATCCAGTGTTACATTTTTAATGCTTTGCATGCATGCCTCAATTATTTTCTTCTTTTAATAAATTTGTTTTTAAATTCTCTTTTGGAAAGTTTTTACCTAAAGAGTATCAAAGATGTTCCATTCTGTTCTAACTTTCTAGCATGGAAGTATTTGTTCCTTAGTTGACAGGTCTTTTTCACAACCTGCTTATAAAATATTTATTTCACTTCTCATATAAGAAATTTAAATAATGATATGTCCTTGGTATACTTTTCAGTGATGATATCTGTAATCTAAGAAATAAAGTTTGTCTGAAGATCAGAGGACAGAGCTCAGCCACAGAGTTAAACATAGAGGTCAGACAGTGGTGGTACACACCTTTAATCCTAGCACTTGGAAGTCACATGCCTTTAATCCTAGCACTTGGAAGTCACATGCCTTTAATCCTAGCACTTGGAAGTCACACTCCTTTAATCCCAGCATAAGGAAGGTTGAGAATAGGAGTGATATGTCTGGGCATAGGAAGGAATATAAGGCAGGAGGTGACAGGAATTAGGCCGGCCCTTTTGGGTGAAGACTCCGAGGCATTGAGTCTAAGGATTCCGGGAGACAGAATCTTCTTTTTTTGGCTGAGGAGCTGGCCAGGTGAGATGTGGCTGCGACTTGTTTCCTCTGATTTTTCATCATTTACCCCAGTATCTGGCTCTGAGATTTTATTATAAAACCGTTTAGGGTGTGCACAACACTTTTCTTATTTCTTATGCTTGAAGAACATTATGGGCAGGCTTTGCTAGCTGGTCAAGGTTGTAGTCTCTCACGACCTGGCAGTTTCTCTCAAAAGTTGGCAACATGGAAACACTCTCCCTCCCCAGCAGAACTTCCTTCCTTTACCTGCCCTTATCTGAAGAATGTCCTTGGGCCTTGAGGACTGACCTTATCTGAAAACTGTCTCTAAACGAGATGCTTGATTTAACTTTAGCTTGAACCTTGGCACAGATTCCAGCTAGAAGACTTCCTTGTTGCACATACTAGGAGGCTTATGATAGGAGCGTGCCTCTTAATGCAAATTAGGTGATGCCCCAACCACTGTCCCCAACCTTTATATTCCCCTTTCTTCCTGCAATAAAGTGGAGTTCTAAAACTTACTCATCTCCCTGGAGAGCTGTCTCTGCCAAATCACAAGCCCCTGAACCCTGCTCACTCTTTTTGGCTCCCTCTCCCCTTGAGACTGCAGCCTAAGATGCCAAAGGAAGGGGAGCTGAACCACAGAACATTGAAGTTTTTTTCTACCATATGAGTTTCATTTAATTTAGAAGAACTTAAGTCATTGTTTAATTATTTATCTGTTCCCTACCTTTCTCAATTATGCAGGCTATAATTGTATGCAAATTGTATCACTTCAAACTTGATCTTAGCTGATATTCTTGTTATATCATTTCCCTTTGTCCTGTGAATTTCTTCCAGTAAAATCATATCTTGCATGTGCAAGTTTGTTAATTCTTTTGTAATATTTATTCTGTCATTATTCTAAAACACTATATTTTAAAATATTATATTATTATTATACGTGTATGTGGGTTAGTCTGCATGGTATATCTGTATATCACTTGAATACCTAGTGCCCACAGAGGCTAAGAGACAAAATTGGATTCCCTGAGACTGGATTTGCAAATGGTTGTGTGCAAGCATTGGGATCCTAGGAATCAAATGAAGGTCTTCCTGAAGAGCAACCGGTGCTCTTAACTACTGATCATATGTCTAGACCCTGCAAGCAGTACCCATTTTATCACATTTTTATTAGGTCCAAACATATCTGATTTTTTTCTGACTTTCATATATCTATGTAACTTTTGTACTAATGAGTAGAGTTGTAATATTCCTAAAATGTTTTTCTATTAATTCCATCAACCCTGGTTCCTGTGTATCTCTTTCATTTTATCCCTTATGTATATGTTTAATAATACCAAGTGTTATAAATTTTACTTTTTATTTGGTGGATATTTTATATCTCTTTACATATCTTGAGTTTCATTTCTGATGAAACTCAGTTTCTGAAGGCAGTTTGAGGTCTTCCTGAACCACACTGAAAAACTTTTAGGAGAGACTGAATGTTGTTCCCATTAAGACTGATATTCTCTTCCACTAAGACGCTAAAATTCAGTTTATTTTTCTCAGTGTTTTCAGAAAATGCAAAGTTTCTTGTTTTCTTCTTGCAAAAAAAAAAAATCACTGTTCATGGAGTCATTTAGGACCGCTATTGTCATTCCCAAGTTTTTCCTTTATCGGCTTCAGGGAGCTTCCTCCTACCCATGTGTAGTCAACACTTGGTTATGTATGTATCACATCTTCTGTACTTCTCTCACATTCCCATGCAGCTGTTTTCTGCATTCTGTTCTGCTTTTCAAACTGAGTCTATCCTGTCTCCCCAGACTCATGTCCATCTCCTCAGCGAATTGTTTAGGTTCTTTGTTCTCTGATGGGCTGTGGTATAAACTATCCTGGTACATCTTTCTTTTTATTTTGTTTTATTATTTTTTTTATGTCATACAATGTGAGCATTGGTCTTCACTAACTAATAATGTCTTTGAAAACAATTGAATCATGATTGTTGTTTCTGTTTTTTGGCTTCCTATGGTGGAAAGGAGGCTCATTTATATTACACTATCAATTTGGAGAGCATAAGAAAATACTAATTACTTTTACTTATAAACATTTTCCCATTGCATTTGATACAATGTGATATATTTCATTTTGTATCAATGTATTAAAATATAAGGATCTGAGATCCATTTAACTTTCAAGTATATTGAAATGATGAGTTTTGATAAAGTTTTTATTGGATTGAAAGTATCTTATTATTCTGACATGGTAAAGGCTTTAGTCATGGCCATCATTTATGATTTTTAATCTGTCATGTTGTTATATATAATCAATGCACAGTAATTATACATATCAATAAGTTTTGCTGTGACATTTCCATGAAAAATACAAAGTTATTAAAGGTAGATGCACATGCTTGTTTGTTAGATCTTTGCTGTATTTTCCTATAATTTTTTTTCACAATTTGCATGTTATTTTTAAATGCCATTAAAATAATGTCAGCATTAGTTTAGAGGAGAACCTTGATGCTAATGTCTAGATTACAGCAGTTGGTAGGAATAATAAAACAAGAATCATCAAAACAACATCATGTTGTCATTGCTTAATAACTGATGGGAGCATGACAGCATCTCAGACATGAAATAGCATGAATATTCATTCAGATCTCACCGTGACATCAGAAAGAAGCTCCAAGGGCATGCCCTTTCCAGTCTTTTGACTTCAGAGTAGATAGTCATGTCAAAACATTACCATATTTTGATCAGAAGCTTGTCTGCTTCTCTCTCTATTTGAAATGACTATCAAGCTTTGGAATGGGATGTAGTCTTCAGATTTGAGCTTCAGATGCTGATAGAATACTAGGGAATAAGCTGGAAAATCAATAAATAGTAAGTTCTGAAGTTATAAAGCTGAACTATTTTTTAACTAGAGTATTATAATAGTTTGATTGTGTAATTGGCCCACATAAACTCAGAGAGTGTCACTATCAGGAGGTACAGCCTTGTTGGAGTAGGTGTGGCCTTGTTGGAGGAAGTGTGTCACTGCAGGGGTGGGCTTTGAGGTCTCCTTTGCTCAAGGTTCACTCAGTGTGACACTCAGACCACTTCTTGTTGCTTGTGGGTCAAGATTAAGAATTCTGATCTCCTTCTCCATCACCACATCTGCCTGCATACCACCATGTCACACCATGATGGTGACAGACTACACGTATGAACATGTAAGCCATTCCAATTAAATATTTTTCCTTTATAAGGTTGCCACAATCATAGTGCCTCTTCACAGCAATAGAAACCCTAATGAAGGCAATTATTAAAATCATTCTAAGAATTCTCTTTAGATGAATAACAACTAACCTTCATGAAGAAACACAAAAGTTTGTTCTTTGCTCTATTAATGGCTTAATCCAGTTCAAAAAGTTCATTTTTCTAATTTTGGCATATGTTCTTAGAAGATGAATATTTTCATCAGATATCTTACTAAATCATATTTTATGTGACTCTTATTTCTTGTGACCACAAAGATGCTTACCTCTCTTAATTAGAGAGAATAATGGTCCACACCCCCTCCCAAGAATCTGTATATTATAATCCCTTTAGACTGTGCTATATCACCCCTAAGGTCAAAGTGACTTAGCTGACGTAATTAAGAGCACTTGAAAGGGAAACTGAGATTATTCTGGAATAATAGTGTGAGCCCAAGGTTAACACAAAGCCTTTTACAGAACAAGTATAGTTAGGAGGGTCAGAGTTGGAGAAGGGGCGTGACTATGACAGCAGTGGTTGGGACAATGCAGTTGCTAAAAGAGGCAGTTAGAGCAAAAATATAAGTTTTTCCTTGAAGTTGAAATTTAAAAAAAAAATGCACAAAACCTCAAGGCAGCTCAGATAATTTCTAATTTTAAAAATGATTCTATAGTTTTAATTTCTAAAACTAAAAGGTTAGAAAAATTGTTTTAAACCCCTGATTGTGAAAAAAAAAGTATAAAAGTAAAGGCGAGCAAAGAATTCTTTACTGAGGCATCGTATTGTATCCCAATTGCAGTTGTTTTTCTTGTTTTACCGTTAATAGCTGCTCTTAGTTTATGTCAGATTCTGTGCTGTATTTGTCTAACCCATAGTCATGATGTTGCTTAAATGGAGCCTTTTGATATCTGTGTTTTCTTGTGAAAATTACTCTCATTAAAATCAGCCTATACAAAAATAGATCTCCAATAGTTAATAACCCCAACTATTAATGGAGAGATTATCTGATAAGTGCAAATATTATTCATGTAAAGTCAATATAACCAATAAGTAAAGTTTTAAATTTTCCTGAATTTTCTGAACTCATCTTTACAATACCTTAGCCTTATTTTGAAACTTTTGCCCCAATGAAAACACCCTGGAAAGGTGACATATCTCCTTCACAATATCACTATTAAACATCTTTAGTGAGAAAATGCAAGCTTGAAGGCTATCCTCCATATGACTAGTATAATTACGTAGGAAAAAATATTCATCAATGTTGGAAATTTTCTCACTCCAAACTTTAAAGGTACTAAAGAGCTTAATTCACATTATGAAATCACAATGTATTGATTTGAAACATCTGGATTTTCTTTTTGTTGTATAAAGATGTTGTGGTGGGGTTAAGAAGATGAAGATAAAATAAATTAAAGAAGTGTTTATCTCACCTATAGACCTTCCTAAAAAATTAAAATTTGCATCGAAAGAGATGATAAATTATATATTGAAATCAGCAAAATCAGATAGAAAATGAATTCTAGCTGTTTAGTGAGTAGAGTAATAGAGTTATTTGCCTTTGAGCTAAGAGATCGTGTATTAAGTGAAAACTCTTACAACTATAGCAAACTGACATCTATGGTAGGTACAACTTCAGAGCCTATACATTGAACTGAGGAGGTCAATGCAACTGATATATTTTCTTTTTGTTAAATT
The DNA here is from genome assembly GCF_007827085.1 of Peromyscus californicus insignis. Lineage (NCBI taxonomy): Eukaryota > Metazoa > Chordata > Mammalia > Rodentia > Cricetidae > Peromyscus > Peromyscus californicus. The sequence goes on from NW_026294458.1 coordinate 37,689,931, forward strand.
AACAACTCTCACATTTATTGATTTCATGAGTATGTTCTGTTCACCCAAATTTTAGAACTCTGGAAACTGGCTCAAAATTTTTCGAAGTATTCTTTCCATATCGTAATCATGAGAATCACTAGGATGTGTGTGTGTGTGTGTGTATGTGTGTGTTTCTGTGACAATGTATGTATGTGCATGTGTGTGCAGTGGATGTTTGCATGCATGTGTGCATGTTTGAGTGTGTTTGTGCATGAGTATGTGTGCAGTATATGTTTACATGTGTGAATGTAATGCGCATGTGTGTTTTAATGTGTGCAGATGTATGTGCATGTATGCATGCATGTGTGCTGTGCATTTTTGCATGTATGTGTATGCATGTGTAGTGTGGGTGTAAATGTGTGGGTGTCTGTGCATGTGCATATGTGTGCAAGTGTACATTTTCAGCAAAATTCTGGAAGTGCTACAGTAAACTCTCTAGTCTTGCCATTCTCAAGTAATGCCTAAACAGCTTTCCTTTCTGGATGTAACATTACTTTGCCTCCTCAAATAAGATATTCTGGATATGATTTATCAGCAAGGATTTATTAGACAGATTTGCTTAGGAAAATGGCTTAGCAAGAAAGAATTATCAGCTCCTCAGCTCTGTCAAAACAAACAGTAGGCTTCACACTTAGATTCCTTTCAAGTTTCGAAGCTGTTTCTGATAATACTGTCATCACTTTGTATTTTTAGGTTTGCAAGTTCAGCTCTTAAAACGTTGCTTTGAGTTTCAAAGCTTTTTTTTTGTTTGTTTACCCCATATGCAATGTATATGCTTCAACCAAATCAGTGCTACTGACTTGCTATTGTGATGTCAGGGTCCATACAATCACATTTCAGTAAGTAGGGATACGCAAGAAATGGGCACGAATATTATTTTTGATCAACCCCTGAAATGTCCTTTCTTTTCTTTTCTTTTTTTTTTTTTTTTTTGGTTTTTCGAGACAGGGTTTCTCTGTGTAGCTTTGCGCCTTTCCTGGAACTTACTTGGTAGCCCAGGCTGGCCTCGAACTCACAGAGATCCACCTGGCTCTGCCTCCCGAGTGCTGGGATTAAAGGCGTGCGCCACCACCGCCCGGCCTGAATTGCCCTTTTTATTTGCCTAAGAAATTAAAAGGATGGAGCTTATGCAATAGGATGAAAAGTGCATCAATTTGGATTCAGTATTCTCCTTAATTCATCCCTTGTTTTTGAAAGCTTACATAAAAATAGGAATATGAAATATAAAATACTTAGAATTACACAATATTATCTATATAACCGTCCTGCTACATAATCATCAATAATTATTAATTTCTTACTTTAGTTGATCATGTAATAAATATTCTGTGCATTAAAATTATAACATTTAAAATTGTGTTATCCATTTTCTATTTGCAGGACAATATTTTAAAAATGAAACACCTAGAGGATGTGGAGTAAGGGGAACACTCCTCCATAGCTGGTAAGTGTGCAAACTTGTACAGTCACTTAGGAAATCCATATGGCTGTTTCTCAGAAAACTGGCAATCATTCTACCTCATGATCCAGCAATAGCACTCTTGGGTATATACCCAAATAATGCCCATTCATACCACAAGGACATTTGCTCAACTATGTTCATGGCAGCATTATTGCTAATAGCTAGAACCTAGAAACAACCTAGATGTCTCTCAACCAAAGAATCAATAAAGAAAATGTGGTACATTTACACAATGGAGTACCACTCAAGCTGTAAAAAAACAATGACATCATAAAATTTACAAATGGATGGAACTAGGAAAAAAAATCCTGAGTGAGGTAACTGAGAAAGACAAACATGGTATGTACTCACTCATAAGGGGGATATTAAACATAAGGAAAGGATAACCAGGCTACAATCTACAACCCCAGAGAGGCTAGTTAACAAGGAGGACCTTAAGAGAGATATGTATGGATCTCCCTAAGAAGGGGAAATAGGTAAGATCTCCTGATAAAATTGGGAGCTTGGGGGTGTGGAGGAGGTAAGGGTGGGTGGCAATTGAACATGAGGGAATGGGTTGTCAAGTTGGGGGATTGACAGAGAAGGAGAGCAAGGAAAAAGATACCTTGATAGAGGGAGACATTAGAGAGTTAGGGAGAAACCTGGTGCTAGGGAAATTCCCAGGAACCCATAAGGATGAACCCAGCTAAGACTCCAAGCAAGAGTGGAGAGGGTCCCTGAACTGGCCTTCCCCGTAATCAGATCAGTGACTACCCTAATTGTCATCATAGAACTTCCATCCAGTAACTGATAGAAGCAGATGAAGTGATCCACAGCTAAGCACCGGGTGGAGATCCTGGAGTCCAGCTGAAGAGAGGGAAAAGGGATTATATGAACAAAGGGATCGAGATCATGATGGGGAACCCACAGAGACAGCTGACCCGAGCTAGTTGGAGCTCACTGACTCTGGACTGACAGGTGGGGAACTTGCCTGGGACCAAACTAGACCCTCTGAAAGCAGGTGACAGTTTTATGGCTTGAGAAGTTTGCGGAGCCATTGGTAATGGGACCGGGATTTATCCCCAGTGAATGAACTGGCTCTTTGGAGCCCATTCCCTGTGGAGGGATACCTTGCTCAGCCTTGATACAGGGGGAGGGACTCAGTCCTGCCTCAGCTTGATATGCCAGACTTTGTTGAGGGAGGTCTTACCTTCTCTGAGGAGTAGATACGGGGTGAAGTGGGGGAAAGGGGGGAGTAAATGGGAGGACGGGAGGGAGGGGAACTGTGGTTGTTATATAAAATGGAAAAAAAAACTTTTAAATAAAAAAATGAAACACCTAAGTGAACATCCACAATTACTTATCTTCATCATGAAATTCTTTAGTATCATTATTTTGCATATCCAACACTCATTTAACATATATACACAGACAAATACTCAAAGTTTGAGAGCATATTTATGTATACAGAAAGTTTCAATAAGGTTAATTTCAAATTTTCTAATTCTGAGAAATTTTTAGAATTTATAAAATGTTTCAACTTGATAATAATTGCCCCTCTTCTTAACAGGGCCTCTAATCATGGAATCCAAGGGCTTTTGCTGCCTTTAATTTTCAAAGTCCAACTTAGAATGCTTTGAGATTATAGGGTAGTTTGTTCTTGTTATTGTTAATTATACTGGTAACATCTCTGTTTCTATAAATTTCAACCTCAGAAAATATTAGGGTTAGCATTATTCCTAAATAATGTATTTCTAAAACTTTTGAAGAGTTTAAATGACTAAGTTAGATTCAATAATTTTTTATATTACTTCTTGTCTCCATGAATATCTTTTTTTGAATTTTATTTATTATGTACATAGTGTTCTGCCTGCATGCATATCTGCATGAGAGTAGAGGGCACCAGGTTTCATTACAGATGATTGTGAGCCACCTTGTGGTTGCTGGAAATTGAACCCAGGACCTCTGGAAGAACTAGCAGTACTCTTAATCTCTGAGCCATCTCTCCAGCCCCACCATCTCTCCAGCACCTCCATGGATATCTTAATAAGGTATTTGTGTGTCTGAACCATTGTGGTTTGCAAAGCCCTTGCTAGAAACATCCATATTTAAAAGCAGAAAAATCTCGTGTTAATATGTAAAATAAACCAATTGAGTTTCAGTATTAATAACACAAGTTCCCATCTAATTTAATCATCTACTTTTCAGTAGAGTGTGTTTAGTACGTGGACTCACAAATTGGTTGAGATACAGAGAATTAGACAATGCAGAATGTTCAGCTCTAAATGGAACATTAAAACAGCAGCCCTTACCCAACTCTTAAAGCTCAAGGTTCTATGTGGAAGACATCGCCCAAAGAATGTAAAAGCCAGAGGTGCTAGATGACTACAGGTAAGTAGTGTTTTCCGGACACAGCAGGAAAGCTGCACATATGGACTTACAATGGTTGTAATAGCATGGACAAAATTAGTGCAATCCCAAATGAGACCAAATCCCAGCATGGAGATGGGGGTTGGCCATGAAATATTCCACTATCCAGCATAATTAGTGTCTATTTATAGCTGGCAGGAGATGGAGAGCCAGTTTTCACCAAGAGTGTAGTCATTGGTTAGTCAATTACCATCCAATGAGATATCGTATATCTAAGCGTATCTGGTCAGTACAACTTGATCTTGGTAGATATTTTAACACAAAGCACACCCAAAAATGAATAGGTAGCGCAGGGTTTGGTAAATCTCATAGCAGTTGGCATAGGAGGGGTTAATATGATCAAAACATATTATACAAAAGTTTAAACTAATAAAAGTTAAATTTGATTAATTAAAAACAAAAATCCCATAAATAAAATTTGGCTTCAGATATTCAGAAGTTCATTATGTGATCCATAGTTATAAAGAGTATAGCTTTGCATTTTACTGCAACCCACAGAGCTTTGCACTGTTTACTTTTGTCACCAGCAAGGCTCTTGTCACATTTCTGTGGGACATAGTAGTACTTCTTAGAACTTTTTATTGTCATGATGCCTGCTGTGGTAATCTATCCTTGGTGATAGAATCCTTCTACATAGCCCAGGCTGGCCTAGAACTCCTCCCTGAGTAGAGCTGGCTGACCTTTACTCAGAATTTCTCTGCCTCTGCATCCTAATTTTACTTAGAGATCTTTGATGTCACATTGTTGTTGTATGGGCACCATGAAGTTCAGTCATATAAAATGGTGAAACCAACAGGTTAATGCTGGGCATGTTCTGTTGGTTCACTGGCCTCCTCCCCCCACCATTCCAAATCTCTCTTTTTCACAGTCCCCCCTAGTTCCTAAGACACACAAGCTATGTTCTGACTTTCTAAACTCACAGCTAATCTTACATTTTTTGATCATGTTGGAAAGACCACATGCATATCATAGTCTTTCCCTCTTATCTAGAGAGACCATGTGCTCAGGCACCCACTGATACCTGAAACTGTGCAAGTATCTTTTTCTCCTGTCATAAAAAAACCCTGTGTGGTGTACTTGACATGTGATAAGTCCTTTTTGCCCAAGTGAATTTCTGATGGTAAGTATTTGACAAGTTATTTGTCTGTCCCTTTTCTATCCTTTCCCTGCTCGACTCTTTCTCACCTCTCTCTCCCCATCCTTTAACTCTTCCTCCTTTTATTTTACAAAATACATTTTGAATTTAAAATATTATAAAAAATAAAATGTATATCTTTAATAATATCCAATGCAAATATCATCAACCATTGAAAGAATGTTCCAGGCTACTAGATGGGAATAACTTCTAACAAACCTCAGAATACAAAAGCTATAGGGAATAAAAATAGAATTTGTAATCAGATTTACATTTATGAAGTTTAAGTCAGCAACATATTGTTCATATTCTGGTAAAAATATAGAAATTAGCAAATTGAATGAAATAATGCTGCTCACTTTTCTGTCATATTGAGAGGCCAGCATAAAGGGGCAGATGCAATGATTCAGCTTGCACTGTGAGCTCTCTATTAGGTGGTACTCCAGCCACTATCTGTATGCATGTAAAGAATGATTTCAAGGAAAACACAAATAAGTTTGTTTTTATTGACTTGAATCAGGATGTTTTGGGGAGGGTTTATTGAATAAATTCTAAGTATAACACTCCATGTCAAAGGAAGGCTTAGAAAAGAACATTTTCATCCCACTTTTGTAATTATCATGAAAGCAGAAATCCTATTGTTGAGTGTGAGGAGGAGACTGGAAACAAGGATTTAATAGAAGTCTCAGCTACATGTCACCCCACAGAAATTTCTAAGAAACAGTGCCATGTATAACAGTGAATTTCCCTGGTTAAGACACCTTTAAAATCCTCATAAGCTTCTGCAGAGGCTCAGAAGCCTAGCCCTCAACGGGGACTTAACCCCACTCCAGCAGTTTGCCACTGTGTGTAGAACAATGAAACTGCAATAGAAACAAGCCATGTATCATGAACTGGGGATTATCCTCAAGAGTTTCACTAGAGAATCAAATATTTAAACCAATTATCTGCTTTAGGTTAAAGAACAGAGAATATTGCTTTTATAGTAAAGAAAATTACCTGAAACCTTGGGAATAGGAGTATGTTTCTCACTTTCTTAACTATTGTAAGGTTAAATGGAAGGATTTCTGTATGATCCCATGTCTAAGTCACAAACTTTCCACTTTTCTAGTGATCTTTTCAACCTGTTTCAATGACTGACATTCAGAATTTCTTCTCATAAATAATTTTCAGTAGAACATGTAGTCAATTCCCTAACTAAAATCAGAGTCTTATAAATAATAGGATAGTCAATGTTTCCATGGAAACAGAGTTTTCAAAAATGAGTTCTGATTATGATTTGGCTTACTAACAAGACCACTGGACTTTTTAAAAGGCTCTCCCAATTCTAGCTGTATGCCTATATGTAGAGAGGAAGAAAGATATCAAGTACATGTATGCATTGGTATTATCCTGTAACTTTGAGTTATGAAATCCAAGAAAATATAAATTTTACAGGTGGATAATTTCAAAGTATAAATTTAAATTGGTATTCACTGATTTTTCATATCTGAATAGAACTGAAAATGTGGATTTTAGATTTACTTTAACATCAAGAACTTGTGTGACAGGTGATAACATCCATGTTATTTTCAAGCCAAAATCACAAATGTACACATGAGGAACAGGTTCCTTATATTGTCTTCACATAGAAAAGAGGTTAATATGTCATATATTTGGTATGTATTATAGAATGGGAAAGTAAATCCAATTAAGGATAGTATATTGTTACAGACTATGAATTTTCCAATTAATTGATTATTCTTTGGATACTTGTTTTATCCAATGAGTTATATTCAGCTGGCCTCTTCCTGGTTTCACAAACAGTTGAGTACAGTAAATTGAGAAAACACTTTACAGTCGGTCTCAACATTACCCATTCTTCTATCTCTATAAGCAACACGCCACCTCAGTGAATACCCCTTACTCTCTCTACAATGCCAATTCTGCAATGGCTGAGTGGACACACAGTGCTAAACTAAATACAATCTGCTGTCAACCTTTGTGGCTCAGCTAATATACTTTAAAAGATCAAGACAGGAAGGCCAATGATGACTAGTTGTTTTGGAAGTTGACACGTCTAAAGTGGCTGTGGAGGACTGAAAGTGTTAGGATGGTTAAAGAAAGGAGGGGGTCACTTTGCTGAGAAAAATAACCTTAGAAATGTGATGTTCTTAACTCCTGAAGGAAAAATGTCTCAAAAATAAAATTAAGACTTTTACTATGCAATTATTGGTATAAATATGAGCCATATACAAAAATATAAAATACATTATTGTATTGAAGCAAAATAATGTTGAATATACTGTTCAATCTCTAATCCCTACATATGTTATTTTTAGGGTGAACAGACATTGGGCCAGTCAGGCATGGTTAGAGTACAAATACAGAGGAGAGCAACAACAATTTAAAAAAATCCTCATATATATGACCAAGGTTGTGTTTAAGTTCAGTCCTGGGGAGGCAGAGATAAAATAATAGAAGTATCAACATGAGTTCAAAATTAGCCTGCACTCTATAGCAAGACTCTGTCTCAGAAAACAATACAATAAGAGGCTTGGAGATCCAGATGTTAAATGTGGGCTTTGTTTTCTTAACAAAATTTAATTGTAAAAATCTAGGAAAAAAAACTTATTATTATCTTTAATATTCCCAGTATCCTAAAATATCTCTCTAATTGCACAGAACTGAAGAAGCCATTTCTACAGGACTTAAAGTTAAACAAAGCAATCTTAGTTAAAAATTTAGTATTGTAAAATTATTCACATTGATAATTATTCATAAAGAACTTTGTGTGTGTTAGACTTCTAAAGATTAAGGACCTACATATGTCTATATTTATCTGTTACTCCATACATGAAATTATGTCCAAAGTCATCTGTGACATGTTGAGAGGTACACAGGACTTTACTACAAAACATTAAATTGATACCATACATATTTGACAGAAGTTACAGATACTTCATTTAAAAAAATACTGTGTATCTGGAAAAGGCATGTTTCCACTCAAGTCCGTGGACAATGCCTCTTTCTACCTAGATGCATGAGATCTTAGTAGTTGCACAACAAGGACAATATAATTGAATGTCACAGGGTATATAAATGATTTATATATTTCTAAAACTAACAAAATCTCAGTTTGAGCAATGTTACTTCCATGCGTATGTTTACAGGGCTGATTATTCGATATTGGATAACCAATTATGTTTTCCCTGTGGAAGACTATTTCTTCTGCTCTCAGCATTACTTAGTTGCCCATAGTTTTATGCAGGGCTGAGAACCTGTGGAGCTTTCCCCATTGCATCTTATCATCTCTACTGGTGTTGTGCTTGTTTAGGTCATGCATAGGCAGCCATGTTAATGAGGCTGCATGTATTTTCTCTCACATTTGTAAGAGACACAATTTCATAGCGAAATCTCTGTTCCTCTGGTTCTAATATTCTTTCTTCTCTCTCTTCTGCCATGATCTTTTTCATGTTACTTATTCCAGAAGAGGCAGCATGACCCTTTAAGGTTCATGTTTAAAACAATATTAACTGATAATAGGCAGTACTGATTCTGATGGAACAAATAACATGAAAAATTTTGACTAACCTCTTGACTTAGAAACTAAAGAAGAGTTGCTTCTACAATTGTCGGGAACAAACCTCAGCGATTCTCTCACCTAAGAAAACACACTGAGTGTGGAGGCACTTAAGAGGAGCCCTGACATCCCCATTGGACTGGGAGGAAATAGGAACCAATACAAACTAAGGAAAGGTTCTTCTATAGTGCTCTTCTGACTCATTTTTGAAGACTTAGACCTTTTTATTTCCTTATTTTCTTTTTTGCAAAGCTCTATGCAGCAATAAAAGATACCACTTAGTAAGGGGTAAAAATAGTAGATCTTTTATGGTTCTTGAGAACACCAAAAATTTCATGACTGACATACTCAATATTGAAAGTCCCTGTCATTTCTAACTGCAATTATGACCTCATAAAATAAATTTTTGTATCTGTCATTGCTTTCTTTTCTATTCCCATAATTTAGATGAACCATATAACTTCCTGGTCTCTAATTACACCTTACCACATTTTATGCATAGAAAATCACCAAGAAGATTTATGAATTTAGTTTACTTCAATGCTTGGAATATTTGGATTTCAGGCAGTATTGTAGCTGAACATGAAAGAAAGCTTGTTACTTGGTAGAATTTGTGAAACCTTTCTTTACTTACTTATCCTCATTGTGGGAGCCCATTCTCTGGTTCCTAGTGGCTTTACCCAGCAGGTCCTCATAGAGGATGATAAGGACCACGGGCCTGAGTGCAGGTGTCTGAGATCCTCTGCACTTGGCTGTGCTGGGGGAGGAGGTCTTTTGCTCCGCCCCTTGGCATCTCTATAAAAACCCTGGGGCAGAGACAGTCAGGGCCCGTTGGAATAGGTTCCAGGCCCTCTCGAGGCTATCCTTTATTTTCTATCTGTTTATCTCCGTGATATTCTCCGCAATAAATCCTTCTATCTAATATTTCCTGCTGCTCGCACTCAAGAAAACTCTGGGGAACTGTGGGGGTGGTTGGGTAAACGCCCCACACCTCATCCACATATTTTGTAAGAACATCAAATACCTTAGAAAATACCCTCAATATTGATAATTAGAAAGGATTTATCTCCAAGATTAACAGAATATTTTCCCAGATAAAAATTGGTGAATGCACAGAAATTTGTCTATGCATATTAAATTTGGTCCTACTGTAGTACATCATTAATGACAATACTTTTCTATTTAGTGGGCAATAGACACTCTGGCTACTTTTCCCATTTAGACAATTACTAGATGGACAAGGAACCATGATAAGGATCATTGGCTCAGTTTTTCTTTTTGACCATGCAAACTTGCATGTTTATCTAAATTTTGCCACTATTCACTTCTACCTGGGAACGAACATGCACATCAATTTCTGTAGATGACTCTAAAATCTGAGAACATCTTTAAACTTAAAACATGCTACCATTGCTTCCATTTAGTAAGTGCAGGCAAAGTAATCATGTCAGCATTCTAAAGAAGATACTGGAATTCCTCGTACTAAATAAGTTTTACCTTTATATATTATTTTCACATCACTGTTTTACAGAAAAGACCGCCAAATTAACTAAAACTTAATCACTTGTAAAATATATTTACTTGACGCATATATGTTCTCTAACCTAAGCTGTGAGGACAAACCTACATAAACAAAGTAGCTTAAAAACAACAGGAACTTATTTTCTCACAGTTCTGAATTCGAAGTCTCAGGTCTTTTTTTTTTTTTTTTTTTTTTTTTTTTTTTTTGGTTTTTCGAGACAGGGCTTCTCTGTGTAGCTTTGCGCCTTTTCCTGGAACTCACTTGGTAGCCCAGGCTGGCCTCGAACTCATAGAGATCCGCCTGGCTCTGCCTCCCGAGTGCTGGGATTAAAGGCGTGCACCACCGCTGCCTCCGCCGCCACCACCACCCGGCAGAACACCCCTCATATAAGATAAAGAGGTAATTTTATTCCAGTATCCCCATTTCTAAGTTTATTTCCATCCAAAAAGTCCCTATTTCCAAATGATTTGACATGAAGAACAGGGAGCTAGAAGTTAAAATGTGTCTACAGGTTTCAAATTTGAGTATATATCTGGCCTCCAAAATATAAGTCCTTTTATTGTGGCTTGAATGAAAAATGTCCTCCACAAGTTCATGGATTTCAACATCTGTTCCTTGGTTGGTGGCACTGTTTGGAGAACTTACACACTCTTTAGGACATGGAGGCTTGATGAAGGAAGAATTAACTCGGGGCCAACTTTAATGGTTCAAAACCTCACCTCACTTCAAGGTTTTACTCTCTCTGCTTCTTGTGTACAGATGAGTTGTAATATCTGCAATTGTTGCTCCTCCCACCATGTCTGCCTATTGCCAGTCTATCCCCTCCCTTATGGACTCTAGCCCTCAGAAACTATAAGAATAAATGTTTTCCTCCTTAGGTTGATTTCGGTCATGATATTTTACAACAGTAACACCAAAAGCAATACACCTTTCTACATGCAAATTACACTCTCCTATCTCGACATACCCCTAATGATTTCAACTTCTCATCCTCAAATTTGAGTCTGTGTTCAGGGGTTGGGTACATACGAAACAACACTGACAATATAAAACGACTATATTAATATCAAAAAATCAAAATGCCAAGTCTTATCTAAATCAAATGAGCCTGTTTCAATGTGTAGGAAATTGTCTCTTCCTCTGCAAACCTGTGAAATGAAAATAACTATTAGTTTTCAGAATAGATATTCTGCTTCCAAAAGGGAAACCTTGGAAGAAAACAGAAGACCCAACCAATCTTAAAAACTCATTAACCAAATCCTATTCTGTTTCAAGACCTTAATACAACTCTTGGTGACTTGTTTCTGTGCCTCTTGGGCCATGAGGACTGTGGCTTTGCCTTCCTGATGTGCTAGAAAACTTGTTTTTACTACTGACCTTCAAAGATATCCCCCAAAGGAACTTTGTCTACTCCCTTTAAGGCTGTTTCAATCTGTGGTGGTTTGGCTAGGAATGATTCTCATGGACTCACATTTGAATATTTGGTCCCCACTTAATAAAACTTCTTGGGAAGGAGAAGGAGATGTGGCTTTCTTGGAAGAGATGTCTCACAGTAGGATATCTTTGAGGTTTTAAAAGATACCCGCCATTCCCAGTGCCATGCCTGCCTACTGGCTGTCAGTTTTGCTCTGCCATAATGGACTACAACCCTCTGGAACTGTAAGCTCAAATAAAAGTTTCCTTTTATAAACTGCCTTGGCCATGGTGTTACATCATAGCAACAGAAAAGTAATCAAGACACTGTCTATATATCATTCAGAACCGTCAGCAAACCAGGCTCAAGATTTCCCTTCTCCAAGCAGATAATCACAGAGAAATCCCCGAAGACGATTGGCACAGAATGAGATAAAAAGGAATCAATACAGTAGCAGTAGAGTCCATGGATATTTGCACTATTTTTAAAAAATATACTCTTTGATAATTTCAGACATGCACATAATATATTCTGGTAAATTCACCACTCAGTCCTCTTTTATTACCTTATAGCTATGCTAAGCAAATCCTCTAAAAAGACCCCACCCACTATCATGTCTTTTTTGGAGGGGAGGAATTTTGACCAAAACTAGGGGCCCAAGAATTACCATGGATGTGGACCTATCCCCGTGAGCATACCTTACTCACCCATGGCTATACCACTAAACACAATGACTTCTCTTCCCCCAGCATTAGACAACTGTTATTATCTCTCTATAGAGGGGTCTGGCTGGGGCTCAGAAGCATTTCCTTCATCTATGGATGAAGACTGATGGGTCCAATCTTTGCCCTGTGTAGATAATCTCAGCTACTGTGAGTTCATGAGTGCAACAGACAGGATACCTAGAAGGCAATATTTCATGGCTTTATATTGTTTTTACCTTCTCAATCATGGTGTTTCCTGAATCTCAAAAAGAAACATTTAGATGGGATATATATATGATGGACATATAATGTTTATATATATATATATATATATATATATATATATATATATATATGTGTGTGTGTGTGTGTGTGTGTGTGTGTATGATACATAGAGATAGATAGATGTGTGTGTGTGTGTGTGTGTGTGTGTGTGTGTGTGTGTGTGTGTATTATTGAGGACTGAGCACTCAGTAATCACTTATTATTAGTATCTTCACCAGCCATGAGTCTCTGCATTAACTGTTCTGCCCTACAAAAAAAAAAAGAATATCTGACTGAGGACAGCACTATCAATATGCATTAATAAATATATTTATTTTATATCATGCCCATTTAGTAAATCAAAAGAAGGTTTTTCCTAGGTCTTATGACCTTCTCAACTATGTGCCCCCACACTACTAGCCATGAACTACCTCCTCGGAAGCAGGCCTCTGACCCAATCAAAAACATACAGTTACCTCCAGAAATGCCATGGCATTGCTTTACCAGTTAGCACATCTTGCCTGGCAGGTTGGCCCTGTAGCATCCAAGGATCACTGCTTGTTAAGACTACTGATGACTGTTCTCGCCCTAAATCTGCACAGTCCCTTATGGCACTATGAAAACTAATCATCAGGGAGGCAGCTTTCAGCTTAGTTCCAGGGTGTTTCTCAATGTCCTGCACCTGAGATGTGTGGCACCTGCAGCAACAGAACTGCATTTCCATTTATTTCTGATGGGCTTCCGTGAACAATGGAAAGAACCAATACTGTTCAGGGTTCCCCAGGGTCTTCTGCACTAGCAGTTCAGGGGCATAGCTGGTGCTGGGATTTTTATTTAGTAATCCAGGGCTTCCATTTTGCATTACCTTTATGCAAATTCTTTTTAATTGTATCTTTTTATTAACTTAGAAAATAGTAAGTTGCTATGGCTCACACATTCTTAGTTTCAGTTAGATCTCTCCTACATTATATCCTTTCATCTACACTCTGCTTTTATCTCTGGTTTAATCTTGTCACTCTAAATAATTCCACAATAAGTTGTTTTTGGTTTTTTTTTTCTGTCTCAGGCCCTGCTCAAACCCAGCATGATTACATTCCACATCCATGAAAAAATAATACTATGCTCACCCAACTTTATGATGTGGTAGGTAACATCTCACTCAGGTTAGGAAAAGCAGCTTAGTTTGAATGGAACTTAGTGGGCCATGATTAACTGAAGTTTCTAATAAGTCCCAATACTGGAAAAGAGGACTTCAGCATAACTTTTGAGTGACACATATGTTCTTAAAAGCACAATTTGACTTCATTTGTGCTAATGAGAGGCTCTACTGATCAGGCATACTTCCAAGCCCAGTTTATTTATTATTACTCAATAATCATATTTGCACATTTTAACTTGCTGCCAATACAATTGTAGCTTTGTTTTCTTCCCATTTTATTTTTTATAAGACAAAAACAATGGCATCATTGCCCATCCAGGTACAAGGGCTTGTTTTTAGCCAAAAGAGTAATGAGCAAGTTGGAGGTTCATGTGAAGTTGTCATCTCAAATTCCAAAGATTAGAAACTGAAATAATATATTCATAGTAACTATCATGTATTCACTCAACAAATATATATTTATATTCTATTACATTTATGGTCCTAAGTGTTTGGGTATGGCCAGGAACAAAAAAGACAGAAATTCAACTTTAATGTTTCTTTCTTCTTAGAAGACCAACACAGATGATGAGCAAGGCAATAAAAAATATACAACATAAATTCTATTCACAATTGATGTACTATAAAAGAATGAAGTGGGGTCTAAAGTAGAGCAATTTAATCTGAGTGCATTAAATATATCAACTTTGCATCAGGCATTTTACAGCTTTACATGCCATTACACTGAAATTTTAAGGCATTTTAAAATAAATACATAATATGGGTATTATATTTCAAATTTATGTCAGGAAAATTAAGGCAGAGAGATTGATTAGTATCTCCAGAACCATTCAAATATTTAGAAGAAGAGTCAAGAATTAAATTTAGTTTCATCTTGCATCAGTAAGAATGCTTTGTCAAATTCCTCACTGAATCTTTATAGTAGTTAATATTGTGTTCAATCACACTGTTCTTGAGGAGTATTCTGAGGCTTACTGGCTTCATTATCTTTTTTTAATTCCTCCTGTTCCATTTGTAATAAATAAGCAGTATTTTATTATAATACATATCTGTGTTGACTTCCATAATTGTTCCACATTTTGATCATAACATTTTAATATGTACTTGCTCCATCTTCATAATAAAATATATTTTTCATAAAGGGAAACAACCAGAATTAGATAAGAATATTAAAATGTCATATTAGTTATATAATTCAAAAATGCCTAAGTCTTATAGTTGACTATCCATGTATATCCATTCCAGTAAAATATCTGATAAAAAATATACACACAAAAGATTAGATGGGAAAGATGAATGTTTGTGTGTGGGGCATTATGCATTACCATATAAGGTATACTGATTATACCTACCAGTTCAAACAGAAATCTCTTATGCCACCACAAATCTGTAGATAAGGCACATCATCTATGAATCAGGAAATGGTTATTAAGGTGGAAAGGCAACAGAGGTCCACAGTCATCAGCAGATTGTGAGGCACTAGATGAACTACAGAAAATGCCAATAGCAACGTTTATAAGAGAATCAACAGACTCCAACCCAGATCACTTCAAGGACCAAGAAAGAAGATGAGGAATCTCATACTTGTTAGCCCCCCAACCCCCACCACATACTACCCATAAACAAATAGAAAAAAAAATTCCAAAGCAAAGACAACATAAACGAAATCTTGAAAGGCCCACGAGCCTCTTGAAGCAGACACTGAGATAACTCAGTGCCGGGTATCCCATTGCACCACCTGCAATTCGTTGGCAGGGAAGGATCAGATGCAGAGAGAGACACTCTGCAAGGAAGAGGAGTGAGGAGAGAGAAACTTGCCACAAGTGCTTCTCCAAATCTCCCATCTCCTAACAGCACCGAAGTATGAAAACCACAAACCCTATGAACACCTCAACCATGAACAAATGGATCTGGAGTCACCTCACTGAACCCAAGACAAACAGACACCCTGAGTACAGGTAAGATGAGCATAATTACTGAAAGGTTAAATAAGAGCATTGGCTTGATCAAATCAGAGATAATGACACAAATCCATGTAAGGGGAGCGTGACCTTCCAGCACACAGGGAAAGCAATAGGAAAGGGAATAGCCTAGAGTTACACTCAGCACTGAGATAGGGAAACTGCTAAGGGAAGACTGGCCCTGCTGATGTCTGGGCAGCAATTCAACCCAACAAGCAACCTTTTTATCCTCCACTCAGACATTGCATACTAAACAATGTGCTTTAAAAGGTTAGAACTGAACACCACGAGCACATTCATTCCATTATAAGCAGAGTTTGCTCAACAAATCATTTTAAGTATAGAGGAGCTGACACCAACTTAGGAAGAGATATTGGCTGTTGCTATAATTTATTTGTAATTTATATTTATTTCATGAATATGTCTTAATTGTTCTGTTTTTCTTGTATTATTTGGTTAGGTTTTATGATACTTATCTCTCATTCCTTACTTATTCTACTACATTATCTTGACAATTTTTTAACCTAAAACTCATATGATTTCTTCATATTCCTATCTCATTTCTGCTTCTTCTCCTCACCCAACCTTGAGTTTCTGCAGTTTACTGAACGCTCAACTATTTTCCCCAGCTTTATCTCAAGTGCTATTTTCTATTTATTCTCTCTCTTCTGCTTTCCCTTTTGTTCTCATACTCGCACCTGGTATAACTCAACTAATTGTCCTACTATTCCTTAGCTTAGTAACTAATAACTTAGGTAAAAAATACACTCTTTGTTCTTTCATTCCTCTAAAGTTATTGAAGTGAAAATGTGAGTCATCCTTAATTAAAACACAATAATTTTATATTCATATGAAG